>NC_074717.1:21459382-21800632 GCF_947242115.1 Biomphalaria glabrata
TATTAGTGGTAGTAGCAGTATCCCGGGTACGCTGTTCTGCCTCATCGTGGCACCCGGGTGGAAACGACCATTAGAGGAAGTGGTTTGGCTAAATGAATGGCGAAACAAAACTCCCGTGGGGGTGTCCTCGGGTAGGCGAGAGCTTACCCATTGCGCGGAGTTGAAAGAGAGCCCTCACGACCCTGTCATTAATCCATGCGCCGTTCCTCAAGGGACCGTTTACACTAATGGCGAGTCCTCCACGGTTAGCTTGGTACAACATAGGAAAATGGCGGAGGCTCCCGGTGCACTCGGCCTTCGGCCATGTTTAGCTCATGCGCTCGGGGACCTGATGCATCGGAAATAGCAATGCTTTACATAGGCATTGACTTGGGTCTCTTCCAGACAGAACTGTGTGTTCATAAAGTTTTGTTGTTTTTTTTTGACTGTTTGACCTTCGGCTCAGCTCTTAGACGATCAAACGGTTCAGACGATAGTAGCAGTATTAATATTCATGTTAGTATTACTTTTTTTTATGACACATCTCCCAAGCCCCTATAGCAAGCTCACTACACCGAGGTTCTATGACTTTTGCTGACATGTGTGGGGAGGGGGCTGTCTTGGAGAATCTTTCTGTTCTGCCTTGGTGCCCAAACTGGACCCCTCTAAGCCCAACTGACTCGCTCGACTGTCATGCTTAGGACAATCTTACCTCCCTTTTAGTTTCTTTAGGGAATCTATTAACGACATCACTGAGCCTAGTCACATCTAGTGTTACTGAGCCTAGTCACATCTAGTGTTACTGAGCCTAGTCACATCTAGTGTTACTGAGCCTAGTCACATTTAGTGTTACTGAGCCTAGTCACATCTAGTGTTACTGAGCCTAGTCACATCTAGTGTTACTGAGCCTAGTCACATCTATTGTTGGGCAATTGGTTTCACTTCTAAAGTTTGGTTCATGTGTACGACTTACTCAAACTTACAACGTTGGTCGCAGAAAGGAACTTTTGAAAGCTACATTTCGCTGAAAGTGCGATCAACTTGTGTATATACTCACCATTTCTTTCATCTAACCCTCCTTGGCTCTGTGGTCAACTAATGGACTCTTTACCTATATGACATGGACACCGCCTGTGCTTTATAGTCCACTTCTGACGTGGACCCATGTCACGTCAGTGACGTAGATAGGACCTGTTTGAAATTGTCTTAACTTCATGAACACGTCTTTACTGTAGATGCCTCAGATACTGGAGTTTAAACTGGACCATGGCGGGAACGATTTCAGTTTTGATGAAACAGATTATCCCTTGCTGAATACAGACCTGGCCTTGTCTTTGTTATCAAGTGTGAACGAGGTCAGTATACGTTTAAGCTGTATCAAGTCACCAAAACCCTAGACGTCTTGCTTATATTCTGTGTATCTTAAAGAGAACGTTGAAACCAACAAAACTATACATTTTAGTGACTTTTTATGACTTTGTTAGTATTTGAAAAGTATGCAGACCTGATTTCCTCATAAGAGAGGGGCCTCAAAAAAATTAGAATCTATATCGGAATTTCGACGGGTCAGAATTTTTTTTTTCTAATTATATTTCGCAATTTTTACGGCTGTCAAAAATGTCGTGATTAAGAAGTATACAATTGTAGCATGCTTGGAATAAGTGACTATATCTCTGGTTTAACGACAGTGCGTCTACCACTAGCGGATCCATAACTTTCTTGGAGTTGGGGGGGGGGCGATTTTTTTCCAAACCCTAACGCCCAGTAAACCCTAACCCTAAGCACAAACGGGCATACAGCATATATATATATATATATATATATATATATATATATATATATATATATATATATACCAGTGGCATCTACACTAGACCTTACCTTCACAAATTAAAAAAACATACACTTTTTACAACTAAGATATGCATATTAAATATTTTTTAAAACAGAAAGTGAGATTTAATTTACAAGAACTCTATTTCATTCTACTAAAATAGAGCATGTTTTTAGACATACGTAGTTTCATTCATAAGCAGATTTTTATTCAAGCTTTCAAAAAATTGTTGGGGGCCTCTCAACAAAATCCTCCCCCGGAGCCTTCACATATTTAAGCCCGCTTTAAGATCCGATTTACGTTTTTAAGCAATAAAATGCAGTGACAGAAAAAGAAGAGAAAGCCATATGGATACATGAAGGACGATATTAGGGGACCTGGAGAAAAACTTAGGAAATGACAACAGGAAGATTGGGAGAGGTTTTGAAGTAAATGGAGAAAATAGAAATGTCAAGAAAGCTCGCTGCTGCCAACTAAATATCTCAAAAGTAATAGTTCAGCTTCCTATCAACTCGACTTTATTACCGCTAATTTCCCTCCTATTTTTAATACATTAGTACATATATACATACTTTCTCTATTCTGTACGCCAGATAAACGAAATAGCTAGCTACTTTAGGTTATCCACAATAAAAAAACAACAACTATATAATACATATTCTGGAATTGTTCTTTTAATATTTATCCTTGCCAATGGACCACAATGCCTGGTCGTGTGGTTTGCGCTCTGGACTGTCGTGTCGATGGTCCCTGGTTTGAACCCTGCCCGGCGTCATCCCTTGACTTTCTGCGGGAGTTTTGGAATAATCTTCAGTTTTGAAGGAACATCCAAAACATTTAAACAAGGCCTGAAATTTTAAAAATTCTATTATCCGCAGGTCATTTAATTTTTTTTTTTTAAACTTTTTATTCAGATCAAGGAATTGCCTCACATAGACCAGCAAACTTTAGATCAAATCTTCCTAGCCCCTCCGCGTATGTCAGTCACGCCAAGCCCTCAGAGGCGAACTATCAATCCATACGGGCGGCGGTTGGACAACCTGACCGCCCACCTCTCTCCCTCGATCACCGGGCCTGGGTGCCCACCTCGCCTGCTGTCTAGCGAGACCGTGTCCTACTCCAAGATGAATCTCAACTACACTTCCACCAAGCTGACTTCTTCCCCCACCATGGTGATCCAGCACATGCGCCCCACCCTGTCAACCAGCACGACACTGCCTCACAAGTACATCCAGCAAAGGGGGGAGTCTGCCCCTCCCATATCTCCGGCACGCAGTGTGTGCTGCAGGAAAGATTCCCCGATGGATATGCACTCTTACAGCATCACGGTAGAAAGCATGGTGCAGAACCACCTCGATTCCCCCATGCCTAAGTGCATCAAGATTGACCCCTTGGCTTTATCCTCACAGACCAAAGTCAGACTGCAATCCTTGCAGCTTCCCGTCACCTCCAGAATTCATCCGAAGTCTAAACTTCACCCTCGCGTGGTGCCCGTCTCCTGCGGATTCCAACAGAGATTCGCTGGCCAGTTGTTCAGTTCCGCCAACACCAGCTTTCTAGACAAAATCAACCCGCATCACATGTGCAACATGGCGCCTTCTACCACCGGAAATACTCCAAGCAGCAGTTCCAGATTGTACTCTCAATCTATTGGAGCGATGACTGCACAGAGCCCTCTGATCACGTCCCTCTCCCCCCTACGTAACATCAAGTACACTCAGGCCACGCAGGTGTACAGCTCGCATTGCCAAATGATGCCCTACCGTCCCAGAATGCAGATAACCGCAGGGACAGGCGGGATAGGCTCCAGGAGGACTGCTCACACCATACCTCTGGGAACAACTCTGAAGGCAGGTGCGACAAGGGCACAGGGAGGCTTACATCAAATTAAAGTCTGCCTTCCTACACAGTCGCTAAAAATCCCCATCGCTAAACTGCGTGGGTCCAGAAAAACCTCTTATGTGAAGGGGAAGCTGAAAAACTTTGGTCTTCAGACGAACCCATTTGAGCCGTACACCACACTGACTTCTAGTTCCCAGTCTGCTCAGTTAAACAACAGATCCGGCACTCCCACCAGTTTGTTAACCAAGGTTCTCAACCTTCAAGTGAAGAACGAGACCGTGCACAGTAGCATGTCCGTTGACGGCCTCCCTTGCACCATGTCCAGGCCAGCAACGTCAGCCTTCATTGGCACCATGAGACCGGTCGGGTCCCAGTCCGGCCACAAGTCGGGCTCCCAAGTGCAGCTCATATCTATGGTCACCAGCTCCGGGCATTCATCTGAGCTCAGGTCGACACTTTCGCCTCAAACTGCTGTAGTAGTCAGCCCTTTATCTTTAAGCCGAAACTCTTTGGTCAGCCATTCGTCCACATCTACTACGTACACTTCATCGACCTCGGTCTCTGCTAGTCAGTTCTTGGACCTACCTTGCACCATTCATTCAGCTGGTGGACATATCAAAAGAACAAACGTGGGAAGGGTGATCAGCCTCGATAGCGTGCAGAGATCGTATGAAAGAGATATAGCTAAAGTCATTCCCATCAATAGAGCTGCCACAGAAATTGGACGCGAAGGTGGTCACGTGATCCAGCAGAGGAGATGCACTGACAGCGAGTCACCTGTCGAATTTATCGTCGTCGGCACATGCACGGCAGAGACTGAGGTCTGCAAAGAAATGACAGGCGTTGATGAGGGGTGCCGCACTGCAGGTCAGAACGGCATGTCTACTGTTATTAAGAAAGTGAACGACACAGACGGGGTTGACAAGTCCATTACTGTTGGAACGGTGGACTCTATGGTTTTGGTTGACAACGAATCGATGAATTCATCCTTTGATACAGAGGGTAGAGTTGAAGCGAAAGACGTGTATTTCTACGCTCACGAGTCTGAAGGTCAATGCTTGGAAGCTTCGACTCAAGACCGGGAACACCATGATGTGATGTCGGATGATCACATCAACGAGTATCATTTCAACAGCGATGAACTGCAGCACGATTTGACGTCTGGTACGTGGCGGAAAATAACCGGACTAGGAGAGGAGATCGGGGATCACGTGATCAAAGATGATAACCAGAGCAATGCTTCTGGGCACAGCATTGAGGTGGAGCATGGGGCAAGCGGCGCCCATTGTGAAGAAAAGAAACAAGTAGAGAAACAGAAGACAATTTGTGCAGACAATGATCGGGCCGGGGATGTCCCAGATTCTAATCATAGCCTGCACAATACTACTTCTGTTAGTTCCCCAATACATGTAGCCTCTGTTGACAATGAAGATCAAAGCATCGTTAGACAGCTTGAAACCTGCGACAGAATCAACAAGGTAACCGCATGCTACGCCCATGCCCGACCGGAAACAAGTTGTATTCTAGTTGAAAATCTGGGACCCAAAGGGAACCCTACAGTATCTCCCCCTGCTACCAAGATATTAGTCTCAGCATCGCCGTCCCTAACGTAGTCCAAGTCTACCATTTCGTGACTAGTTCTACTCCAGTGTCGGGGAATCAAGGCCTTCAGAAAAATACTTTCCCATTTTGAATGTCATGCTGTCGGTTCGACATAACTCAAGACGACCACAGTGTCCATTGTCCGAAAAAAAAAATAGTTCGCTTTATCCTCAAATGGATCTTCCTTTCTTGTATGAACTGAAACCAACCAGAATAGTGGGTAGATCAAAACACCGTTGGATAATAGTGTCTATTGACTCCACGTGGTGAGGAAGGGCCAGGAGACACATTGTCAAGGATTGCACTGCTCGGGTAGCGGTTGAGACTTCTTCTTTCTTTATGTTTATTTGATCCTGGGGCGATTAAGTTGAATGTTTTTATTCTTTATTATTTTAATATGTTGAATTAATTTTTTTTTAAAGACTTTGAATATTTTTTTTTTAATTTTGTTTTTGTTTTTTAAACTAATAGTTACTAATAGCAAACTTCTTAACATTAAAGTATAAATATATATAACTATTACTATTTTCAACTATTAAAATATTTTTATTTGGTGTATGCTTTTTAACTAAAATTTCTTGGAACATAGCTATATTTATTATCAAGGACGGACCAGGGAGTGGATTAAAGAGAATCCTCTCTCTTTTACCAGGCACTACGATTGTAATATAATATTTTTTACAATGCTCTATTGTTAGGCTATTTAGTCCTTGAATACTACATAACATGGTCCCTCTCCTGACCGTACTCTCTCAAAGATCTCGGATCTGCCCTTCATTCTGATAGGATTTCCAATATTTTTAAAGTAGACATTTCCATTCGTTTTACTTTTGGACTGAATTAAGGGTTTATAACCTGCAATATGTTTCTTGTTAGCAATATATTTTAAAGTTACTTCCCTTTTGTATATCACTATTATATCATGTGAACATTAGATGGTAAAAACTGTCAATAATAAGGGTTTGTATTCTACGTCTAACTGGTTAAAGCTGCTATTAAACTGGGAGCCTTTTAATACAATTTTAATAGAATTTGCGTTACAGACAATGCATTACAATAGTCATTAGTTATAAAATGAAACTGGAGTTTAAAAAAAAAAATAGTTATATATGTTTTTAAATTTGATTAGATATGTCTTCATGTGTATATTTGTTAATATGTACATATAAATTATCTTGTATTTTATTATTTGATAGCTATAGTTGTATTTGAGAAGATAATGATATGGTTGCAAACGTCTTGACATTGTTTCATTAAATGTCAATGGCCTTTCTGATTTCTCTAACAAGTTGCTCCACTACTGATGTATGTCATTGTTTAAATCAAATCTAGAACGAGGCAATATGGTGTTGACTTTTAAAAAAAAATAGTTTGTTGAAATACAGCATTGAACTGTTTGACTCCACTAAAAAATGTTACTTGTAGTTTCTTGACGCGTTGTGTCTGTGTACTTTGTGTCTGTGCATTTTGCGCATCTTCTTCTAGGTCTAGATCTATCATTAGGATATTATAAAGTGTGGTAGATGTATACATTCGCTTCACCAGTTAATGTATATCGCTGAGAACAAAATTACCGGTACTAGCTCGTTGGCCACACGGCGTAAACTGTTAGTGTAACAGCTAGAATTTTTCAAGTGACAAATGAAATTAATTTAAATTTGGCTCTAAATTGAAGTTACAAAAATGGCGTAGTCAGCCGTAGTGTACTATGTGGTTTATTAAATTTAAAGTTACTTTAAGTTTATTGATAGATTATCTAAGCTTTGCTTATATTATTACGTATATCTAATATGGATTACTTCTAGATCTACAACTTGATCTAGAGTTCTAAATCAGAATTCCAGATCTAGTTCTTAAATCAGAAGTCCAGATCTAGTTCTATTTTGATGTCTATGTAATGAAAGTACCAATAAATAATTTCTAATTAAGCTATTTTTTTTTTATAAATTATTGTATATTATAATTATGTTATTTTAAATTGTATTGTCTTTTTTAAAAAATCCATTTAAAACAAATGTTATTCTTGTTTAAATCTAACATTCATTAGTTATTAAGAGCAAGCGAATTTCCAGATGATCTTTTAAAATAATATTATTTCAAATTTTTATTATCTGTCTAAAAATATTTCCTTTGAATTTCCACGTGATCTCCTTTCAAAAGAATATTTCTCTGAATTTCTAAGTCTTATCTTTTCAAAGAACATTTCGCCAGAATTTCTAAGTCATCTCTTTTTAAAAGAACATATTTCACAATTTCTCTATAAACACATTTCAAAAGAACATTTCCCAGAACTCACTTTTTTTTCAAAAGAGTATCTCCCTTGAATCTCTAAAGTAAAGCAAATGTGATGATTAGTTATTTACCATCAAGATCATCTCCGTCTCTAAATGTCTGTGATTGGAAAGGTCACGTGGGAATGATCCTTGAACAAAAACCTCTCTCTTGGAGGCACTCTTTGAGCGGGTAAAAGTTATTAAAGAGTAGAGAGTAAATTAATGAAAATGGCTGACACTCGGTCAATTCTCTTTCTTCTTCATGAACACTGCGGCCCATGTCTTCCAGTTTGTTTGTCTAGCAACATCGCACCATTCTTTCACGCATGCGCACGATCATCTCGGGTCTCGGCCGGACATGACGTAAAGCACAAGAGAAGCACGTCATAGCAACAACAAGCTCTAGTCTCGCGAGACCTGACAGAGAAGTGTGCTCCAAACCTTGTTGCCGATTGGACTAATCGAGAAGTCTGAGAGTAAAAACAAAAAAAAAAGTACGATTTCGATACTTCTATACTCAGCAGACCATTCTTCTATCACCTGTATTGCTTGTTTTAAAGTAGTTTTAAAGTTTGGAAACTTTTGAAAACTTTGAAATAAGGAAAATGTTAAATTTTTTTTTAAAAAGGCAAAAAAAAAAAAAGGGGGGGGGGGGAAATGTAATTAAAACCAAACGAGACGAAATTTAAACATGCCTTATAAACTAGATTGACAACATAGAAGTTCTTAAAGAAGGAGGGGGGCGACAAAAATAGTCTTCGGCATCAGCATGATCAGTATTCAATTTGTATAACTGGCCTATTTCTCTAGGCCGGTATCAAGAGCACTAACAGCCTCATGAAAACATCAAGGGTTTGAAACACATTTGCTTGGTTAACACTTTGTAAAATGTATCCTTGTATTCGATCCTATGTATGTTCTGTATAAGATGAAGTAGTCGCCTTTTCGATACTTTCATCTCGAAAAGTTACGACAGATGAGTAAACTACTTCTGAACATTATCGGGAATGGGCGGGAAAAATAAAACCAACAAAGGAAAGAGAAAAATACCCAAGTCACCCAACTGTGGATTAAGTCTGAGATTTTAAGAGCTACTCTCTTCTGAGATATTTCTCTTTTTAACATTTTCATTTTGTGCCATTATCTTTTTTTTTTTTTTGGTTGTTTCTTTTTTTTTTTTAAAAGAAGAGTTCCTAAAGGAAGGCGGAGCAGACGCGAACTAAAAAGCGCGGGAATTAGGTGGACAGGGACGAGGATAAGCTTGCTCACACATTTCTTTTCTCTGGATCATGATCTGTTGCCCCTCGGAGCAGACTTGGCCACACACCCAGGGATTACTGCGTCATGGGGGGATTAAGTAAGGTCGTGACGGTGGGCGTCTGGAACTACCAGCCGGCAAAAGGACTCTGTCCAGCTTGCTTGAAGGGGTTGGGTGGGAGCTGAAATAATAGTTGGACCCAGGGACAGATTTCTAAGAACCTGATCCCAAGTGAAAATATTGTGTTTGAGCTTTCTGCTTTACCTCGAGATGATTTCATCAGGTCACTATTGTAGCCAGAGATGAACTTGAACACGTTGGTAGAACGGTACAACACCGAAGTAGAGGACAAAGCGTTAGACAGTCTCCAAGAGATGCTTCAAGAATGTCAAGGTTGTACCTTTTTTTTAAATGTTTATTTTAATGTCAAGAGAATGTCTTCTAATATCAACGTGAACACACTTCTATTCACTAGGCTGTGCTGTGGGGAAACAAACAAGTTTTCAATTTTTTGATTTTCTGTTGATTTTGTTTCATTTCTGTTTTGGAAGTCGTGCCCCAAACGTCCTGTGGGAAGACAGTCCGAAGCATAGAAAACGTCCTGTGGAAAGACAGTCCGAATCATAGAAAACGACTTTTTAATACAATAATAATATCATTAATACTAACAACTTGCACAGCACAACTTTTGCAAGGTATGTAATTATGAAAAATGCAAAGTGAAAACTGTGGTATAGAAATCATTTTAGCATCGTGAGGAACTTTCAGGTCAAAGTATGAAAAACGTCAGAATGACAATAATATATATATTATTGTTAAGTATTTAATTGGCAGCAAATAAAGTTAATTGCTTTTTTTTTAAATTAAATACATGTTCGTTGCTATATAGTCTACCGCTTCCCTTTTTTTTTATGGACAACTCATCAAATGATAATTGTAATTAATGATAAGGTGGCAAATTCTATTTTTTTTCCTATTTGGCACTGTGCTCGCTGTGCTGTGAGGTTAGAAATCTATTTCTGAGATTAATCCATCTCTCTTGCCTCCAAATCTAATCACATCAACTGGAACCAATCAAATAGATATTTAAACTGCACCCACCCTTCCGTTTGCTGCTGCGCTGTCTGGAATTATGAAGGCAGTCAAGTGGAAACACATGCATCGTCATCAAATTAGAAACAAGAAGTGTCAGGAACCAGAAGCCGGGGTGCTGGGAGATTTAAAAAAAAATTTTTTTTGGGAGGGGGGTTAATGCGCAGTGTTAAACATCAACGCGATTCTTTGCACACATTCGGATTCTTGCTACATTCTAAAGAAATAAGACAGTTTTTAGCATTCCTTTTTTTGGAGTGTTTTAGACGACTTTGGACACAACACCTAAATATGACCTACGATAACAACACATTTATTTCAAGACCCTACATTCGGTCATTTACGCAGTAATTATATCTATTATTTATATCTATATGACTTTTGCCAAATTTCTTAAAGTTGTAGCAAAAAAAAAATCGAAGGAAATGTTTAATTTCCAAGTAGATTTATTAATGAGAGAGATTTGTACTGTACACACTTTGGCAAGGCGCTCAGCCCTAAAGCATTTCAAGTTAAAACCTACTCTGTCTTTCTCTTGTCTGGACAAGATTGATGACTTGCGCGTACTCTAATGTCTTCTGTAGCACGCGGGCTAACAAATGGTCCTTCTTACATTATAGCACCAAAAGTCAATTGAAAGCTCGAGATTGAAATTCGCCCAACACCGTGGATTCTGTCTGGTTGGTGCGGCCCCCCCTCCCCCCTTTTCCTCACTGTTCATACCTCCCCCAACGGCAATCAGCCCAGAAACTATCAATTGAAGCTCCACGGCACGTCTTGGCCCATTGGAAAAGATGTATAGGTATATAGAAGTATAGATGTTGTTGTTTAGTTCTCTCAGTAGGGGGAAGTAGATTCCTTACCATTCAACTATGGCTATTTATATCATGCTTCAAGGTATCAATGTTTCATACAGTGCGTTCATTGTTATGGAATGTGTGTGTGTTTCTATGGTGACGTTGAAAAGAGGTTAGCGATTGGTTGTGAATGATGCAGCATAGGTGGCATTGTCGTCGTTTGGTCTTAGAGTTAGGAGAGACGACTCCAGGACGTCAGACTGAATGGCTGTGTTACTGGAGTTAGTTAGTTTTTATTAAAAGATATTGTTACTAAAGTCAAGTACATTTATTTTTTTTTATCACAAGTTGATTTAGTCTTTAATAAATAAAGTTCTTCTTTTGTTCACCAAAGGAAGTTATTCAAGTTATTTCATTGTTTGTATTAGTTCAGAATAGTGGAGATTTGTTACGCCTACAACGGTTTTCAACCTTGATGCAGTCAGTGTAACTCATACTAAGAACTGGTGGACAACCACAACTTTTTGATCTCTAACCTTTTTTTTTTCTTTTAGAAAATTGGTGGTATACGACCTTTACTGTGATTTGACCTTTTCCCAGATGCCTAGAGGTGAAATTGGTCGAAAGTGGCCCCAAATTAGTAAAAGCCGCTATCATTTGTGTGACTGTTACCTCAAAATCTCAAAAAACTAAAAGCGCTGTTAAAATTCTCTCTCACCATCGTGCTCGATACGAAGGCTGCTATTGGTTGTCTGAAAGCAGCTATTGGTGGTCTGTAAGCAGCTATTGGTGGTCTGTAAGCAGCTATTGGTTGTCTGAAAGCAGCTATTGGTTGTCTGAAAGCAGCTATTGGTTGTCTGTAAGCAGCTCTTTTGTTTGCCCAAGCAGTCTGCACAGTGTATGCGTAGTAATAGAGAAAACAATCTAAAGAGTGTCATTAAAAAAAAAATGAGTCCTCCTGGGAGTGAGCTAGTATTTAAAGTTAAGTGGAGGAGGGGGGCATCTACGTTACATTTTGTTCCCGCTACAAAAAAAAAGTTTTCCTTATTCAGATAAAAATTAAGATAGCAAGTATTTCTACATCTTTGATTATATTTTTTTTAAATAATGGTTTAATTTCTTATAGTGGTCTAATTTCTTATAGTGGTCTGATTTTCTTATAGTGGTCTGATTTTCTTATAGTGGTCTGATTTTCTTACGGTGCTCTAAATTATTACGGTCCTCTTAATTCTTACAATGGTCTAATTTCTTACTATGGTCTAATTTCTTACAATGGTCTAATTTCTTACAGTGATCTAGATTCTTAAAAATGATCTAATTTCTTAAATTGGTTAAAATTCTTAGAGTGATATAATTTCGTACAGTGGTCTAATTTCCTAAAGTGGTCTAATTTCTTAAAGTGGTCTAATTTCTTACAGTGGTCTAATTTCTTAAAGTGGTCTAATTTCTTAAAGTGGTCTAATTTCTTACAGTGATCTAATTTCTTACATTGATCTAATTTCTTAAAGTGGTCTAATTTCTTACAGTGATCTAATAAAGTACAATGGGGTCTGATTTCTTGCATCTCCTGTTTTGAATCGCGACCAAACAATTATTTGCTGATTATTGACTAGCCCGCAGTTTGACTCTTGGTTTGTCCCTTCGACTTGACCTTTCGGACCCGATTGCACTTGCAATGAATAAAGTTTGATTAGGCGCTGTTTTAAGGGGGCAAGAAAAAGAGACCGACAGAGAGAGAGAGAGAGAGAGAGAGAGAGAGAGAGAGAGAGAGAAAGTGATTGAAAGATCGTGTGAGAAAGAAGAAAAAGAGAGGGAGGGACAGAGAAAGAGAAAGCCGTAGAGAATAAAGAACAGACAAATAACGAAAGAGATGAAGAAAGAACGAGACATTTGTAGACTTGAAACTAACATAAGTAAACAAACAAACACTCACACACACAGTTGGAGGAAACATTATGGGTCAAGAAGAGAAAGAGGGTAACAGAGAAATGTGAATGGAGTCAATGCAAGAAAACCAAATCTCGTGAGTGAGAAATTAAGATAAACGATATTTGCCCATTGCCCCCTTTCCCTTTTTTTTTCGGAACGAAAAAAAAACAACTTTTTTTCTTGATATGTTCAGTTTTGATTGGCTAATGGGGAGCTTCATTAATCACGTGATCGTAGCTTTGATCGTCTGCTGATAATCATCTGGTAACGGGACGGTGTGGTGGCAAACTTGTGGTAGGGATAGAAGGGGGGGGGGTGACTAGAATCATTGATTATATTGAAGAGACAGAGAGAGAGAGTAAGAGAAAGAGACACAAAGATAGTGTTAAGAAAGATTGTGTCACATTAAATGAGAAAGTTTAATTAAGAGATTGAGAAAATAAGTCAACAGAAAGTAAAGGGGGGGGGGGAGGAGCAGCGCGAGTACGAGTAAATGATTATGTGGAAGAGGGAGAGAGAGAGAGGGAGAAATAAGTAAAGCGGATAAATATAGAGAAAATGGAATTTAAAAAAAGTGTAGATGTTACATGCGAAATGTAGGTTCTAGCGTTATTAGGCAATGTAAAAAATGTAGGATCTAGCGTTATTAGGCAATGTAAGAAATGTAGGCTCTAGCGTTATTAGGCAATGCAAGAAATGTGGGTTCTAGCGTTATTAGGCAATGCAAGAAATGTGGGTTCTAGCGTTATTAGGCAATGTAAGAAATGTAGGCTCTAGCGTTATTAGGCAATGCACAGAAATGTAGGTTCTAGCGTTATTAGGCAATGTAAGAAATGTAGGTTCTAGCGTTATTAGGCAATGCAAGAAATGTGGGTTCTAGCGTTATTAGGCAATGTAAGAAATGTAGGTTCTAGCGTTATTAGGCAATGCAAGAAATGTGGGTTCTAGCGTTATTAGGCAATGTAAGAAATGTAGGTTCTAGCGTTATTAGGCAATGCAAGAAATGTGGGTTCTAGCGTTATTAGGCAATGTAAGTAATGTGGGTTCTAGCGTTATTAGGCAATGTAAGAAATGTGGGTTCTAGCGTTATTAGGCAATGTAAGAAATGTGGGTTCTAGCGTTATTAGGCAATGTAAGAAATGTGGGTTCTAGCGTTATTAGGCAATGTAAGAAATGGCTAGTTGAACCTCAGCAAAGTAAAAAAAAATGCCTTATTTAGAAAGATATTTATACATTAAATATAAATGAGTAAAAAACAAGGTTACAAAAGACAGTTTGTGTGGAAACACAAACTCAAAATCGGCCCCCGAAGTAAAATGTTTTACATAATTCGGATAATCCTTTGAAGATAGTTTACTTCCTAGTCCAAACCTCCCGCAGGATGACGGGGGATGGGAGCAGGCAGGGTTTGAACCTTCGATCGTTGATAAATCCAAATGACAGTCCAGCGCGCAAACCGCACGACCAGTGGTCCACCCAGGTAGGCTTTAATATTTTCAGAAAGAAAATCCGAATGAAATTATATCAAAGACAAATGAGAGATAAGAATGGAGAAAGAATGTTAACAGATCTTGTGTAGTGCCCCAACCGTCCCGCAGATCAAAGGATACGTGAAAGTGAATGTAAAATTAGATGTGAACCTGGCCTAACTAGTTTGTGGTCTATAGGGCAGATGATGTAAAGTTCATCTGTTTTACGGTTAACGAGGGTGTAATGTAGCCAGCACAACGACCAACCGCCTTTGCTTTTCCCCAACTAATGTCAGGTACCCATTAGAGCTGGGTAGACTCAGAAGTTGAAAATCCCAGTCTTCACCAGGATTCGAACCCGGGACACTCGGTTCGAACTAAATAAGTTAATTGTTTTGAAAAGGCTCAATCTCATATTCGAATCCTTAAAAAAAAAAAAAAAAAAAAAAAAAAAAAAAAAAAAAATTTCTGTTTTATAGTTATAATGTTAACGAAAATGTTGTATATAAGATTACTACTATTCGTCTTAAATTAGGTCTAACATATAATGCATACTAATTAGCTTTTTCTTATAAAAAAACTGCTTGCATAATTAATTTTAAAAATTAGAATTTTCGCTTTCAGGAAAAAAAAAGTAGCCGTTGCATCAGAACTTTGAATGGTCTAAAATATTGTGAAGTCGGATTTTCAATATCTCTTCTAGTTTACGAGATCTAAACGGGACAGACGCACAGACGGACAGACAGACAGACGGACAGACATTTCGCACAAAACTGATAGCGTCTTTTCCCCTTTCGGGGGCCGCTAAAAAAACACCACCAATGAACAAAAAGATTTCTTAAGACAAAAAAATACATTTATAAGCCCATGACTGCAATTTCAATTTTTTAAATAGTCAAATAATTCTTGAAATCAACGCATCGTATTTTAGAAAAGTAAAATACACATAGACATAACTAATGGTAATACACATAGACATGACTAATGGTAATACACATAGACATAACCAATGGTAATACACATAGACATAACTAATGGTAATACACATAGACATAACCAATGGTAATACACATAGACATAACTAATGGTAATACACATAGACATAACTAATGGTAATACACATAGACATAACTAATGGTAATACACATAGACATAACTAATGGTAATACACATGAGGAAATAGACAATTCTTTCGTTTCTTTTGAACTAGATTAAAATGAGAAATTAAAAGATGCCGGAACAGTGAGCGGGTAAAACAGTCCAAAAGTGAATCAAAGTAATCCATAAACTCTTAAAAGGCGATTCCTTCTAGAAAGCAGTTTTATTAGTTTCCTCTTAAATACAAAATGAATAAGATAATCAGTTGTAATAGAAATATCTGCCGATAAAGCGAAGAAAAGTCTGCCTATTCGATGCGCAGAATGCAATATTTCAAAGGCTCATGCCGAAAAGCTTCAGAAAACGTTTGAAATATCTTTACGTTTTTTAGTGCAATGCCCAAACTTTCCTTTTGGGCTTTTCTACTGATACAGTTTCTTATGTGGAGAACAAAACTCTACGAGACCCTCTGAGGCTTACCAGACACATTCAAACCCATAAGAGGACACTAAAAGAGATAACACCTCACCAAAGAGGACAGGAAATAGAGACAAGACAAAGTGAACGTTTAAAATCTAGGCTTACAAAATTATTGAATGAACAATGTCAGTGAAATGAATTATTATGTTCATCCTAAGTTTCTCAGACGAAGTGACTTTAAAAAAAAAAAAAAGTATGGAATTTCATTTACGACATTTTCTACCAATAGTTTTAGTGGGGAAAAAATCTTTTCATTGGGTAATAACATTTTCCATTACTTTATATTTGGATGGAACTTTAAGTCAATAAGATCAAACGCTAAGCAAGAAATTAAATGAGAAAATTGCCTCTTAGAATTATTTTTAAACAAACGTAGTGGGAGTATAAAAATAGCAGGCAAAAAAAAAAATCAGGTCCCTATATTTTTTATTTTGTGGATAGGAGGGGGGTGGGGAAGTGTTGACTACATAATGTTATAGTGACCTATAGAGAAAAAAACAACAAGACATTTAGCTTGGTAAGCTGTTGTTTTTTTTTTCTCTCTCCCATAAAACAAAGATTCTACTCTCTTGGTTGATGCATCTCTAATTCTCGATCTAGTATTAGAACAAAAAATATACTTTTTTTTTTTGTTTAAACCCCTGTATCAACAAAACATAGGATCTACTGTCCTGGTCGAAACTTCTGTATCTAGCATCAAAATATAGCCTGAATATTATGCATTAAAACAACCTATCTTTTCTCTGGGTTTTTTTTTTTTTGTGTACCTAAGTTACTTCCCGTTAATGTAATAGTTTGAAAGAGTACCTCCCCTTTCCACTCCCCCTCCCACCCAGCCAGCTCGATAACTAACCTTATTTGTAAGTCTTAAATATCGCGCACAATAGTCCAGGCAGAGCCAAGTCTTGTAGCATCCCTGTCCCCCATGGACTTCACAAATCTCCTGACACGTCCTGTATCAGTCATCGCCATCTACATTGACATAGGTCATCTGGCTGGGTACTCGTGGTAGCGGCGGTGCTTAAGGGAAACGGGGGAAACGACGGTCGGCGGTATTTGAGAATTAGCATTGACTTCTTGTACTCAAACCAACACCAAAATATTTTTTAGGATTGGTAGAGGTGGGGGTCTTCTTGAATAGTATCAATATTCCCACAAATATCGTCCCACACACCCCCCCCCCTTTTCCACCTCATCTTTATGTCCCCTTCCCACTTGTGCTTCTAAGCTGTCCGTTAGCCCGCGCCCTTGTACTTAAAGCATCGCGCTGCCTAGTTATCTTCAAGTTTTTCTGCCGTCCTGTTGGCTAGATATGGAAAAAAGATATGAGCCGAGAAGAAGGTCGGTGGGGGCCGCCTGGGCCCAAGGGGCCGCGGACTTTGCGGTGCTTTCATCCGATGATTTTTTCCGATACTCAGCCGTGACATTAAGAGGAGATTTGAGCCGGGGAAATCAAAATGGCGTTTGCAGGTTGCCAATTCTACACACATTAGTGTTGGGTTTAGTGAGCTGAGGATATTACTTGAAGTGGGACAGAAATCTGGCCACTAGCATATTAGTAACAGGATTACAGATATGAATAATTCTATCGCATCTTTTTTTTTGTATTCATTCATCGTATGCTTTCTGTTTACCTCTCTTTCTCTCTCTCTTTATCTTCTCTCTCTCTCTTTATCTTCTCTCTCTCTCTCTCTCTCCATCTCTCTTTCTCTATCTCTCTTTATCTTTCTCTCTCTAACTCTCTTTCTTTCTCTATATCTCTTTTTCTCTCTTTATCTTTATCTTTATTTATCTTTCTCTCGCTCTCTCTTTTTTTCTCTATCTTTCTCTCTCTTTCTTTCTTTCTATTTCTTTTTATCGTTATCTTTCTATCTCTCTTTCTTTCTCTCTCTCTTTCTTTATTTCTCTCTATATCTCTTTCTTTCTCTTTCTTTATTTCTCTCTATCTCTCTTTATTTCTCTATCTCTTTTTCTTTTTCTTTCTCTCTTTCTTTCTCTTTCTCTCTCTACTTGTATAAACCTCTACCCTTTCCTCCTACTTATTTGTATAGGACATCAGAACGAGTCAAGAGATGAGCAATGAGGTGATGGTAACACTTCTAAACACAGGACAAATGAACAACTGCCTAAACAAAGACGTTTATGGTTTAGATATTTTGATGACGTATACTTTATGGTGGCCAACATCGTTGATTGTTGAACCAAGTGTCTCGAGTTCAAGCCCAGTGCACTAATACTTATTGGAAAATGAAAATGAAGATATTTATTTGGATCCTAGTTGTTTTCCCCTGACAACCCCCACAGACATTGACCACATAAACAACTTCTAGACAATGTGTTCAATATTATTTCTACAATACCTCTATTTAAGTCACTCCTTCATGGAGAAGCCTGGAGGTTGGGTGTCTTGGTGGGCGGACAGCCGATATCAAAAACTACTCTAACGATTTTCCTAGAAATTTAACAGTTGATGTACATCGCTGAGAAAATAATTATTAGCTCGTTGGCCACATGAAGAAAACTCTAGTTTGACCGTTATAATTTTTCAAAATAAAAATAAATAATGTAAATTTTGCCAGAGACTAAATCTAGGTCTAGAGCCAATATTGCTTTGTCAGCCGTATTAAAGTAACTATGCCATAACTGAGTAAATTTGAAGTTGCTTCAATTTTATTGAAGTTTCTAAGCGTTGCTTATATTTTTACGTAAATCTAATATAGCTTAACTTATAGAGATTACATCTAGATTATAGATCTAGAAGTAGATCTAGACTAGATCTTATGAGTTCAAAATCAGAACTTGAAGTCAAGTGTTAGATCTAGATATATATAATGAACATACCAATAAGTAATCGCACAAGTATGCTTCATTGCTGGCCGAATCAGATGATGCGTATGCTCTAAGAGCTGACAGTGTCACGGGTTCGATACCTAAGTTGATTTTAAAAAATATTTTGAAGTTTAATAATGTCTTTATTGTCTTTAAACAAATATTTTAAAAATGTTTTTATTGTTTTGTCATATGAATTGACTGTATACGTGTTATTGTGTGTAAAAAATGTATAAAAACAAGATAAAATGTAGGTATAACTTTATTATTATACGTGTTGATGGTGGATATTTAAAATAAGGATAGAATTCTTTGGTGAGAGATCTTTACGATGCCAGAATGATAACAAAAAAAATGGGGTCCCGACCAAAAACTATGAAATAGTGCAAAAATTAAATATTTCCATAGGCGTAGGGTGGAAAAGTATGTGTGTGTGTGGGGGGGGGGAGATTAGTGATACTGGTAATCGAATTCACGGGTAAAAGCCAATCAAGTGTTTCAAAATAGCGGAAAAGCAGAAGTATTGCCCTTTAGGGTAAGGAAGACTATTTGTGGGAGGGAGGGAGTAATACTCAAATTTGCGGGCCGGTCTAAATTCTGAAATGTAGGGCGCCCATGGCAAAAGAAACAATATCTAGCCTGGGACCAAATCAATGGGTGTTTCCGTTGGGTAATGCTAATCTGTGTATAAAGAACTGAATCGTATGTACTATCTTAGCAACGAAACTAGAAATCCGAGGATTTTGAGAACCACATATGAGATTTCTCTGTCGATATTGAGCTGGGATAACAAATGGGGTAATAATACATAACTACACTTTATTCACTGCACTTGTCTCCCTTGCATGCCACTTTAAAAAAAAAATAATACAAAAAAGTATGTTGTATTATTCCATAAGCAATTTAATAGATTTCTAAGGCGATATAAACTCAAAGACCAGAAAATACATTATAAGAAAATGTACGAGTGGATAACTTAAACTAAGAGATCAGAAAACAACAAACAAAACAAAATGTCGGACTCACGAAAGCACAAAGATGACGACAGTTCAAAAGCACTATTTCCCGAGATGCCTACGATACACATTTCCGGATCTCTCTAAAGGGCAACCAATCAGATCCATTATTCTCATAGAAATCGAGAGAGCACCCAAACAAATGGCATTTATATGACAATAAATGGTATTTATTATTACTTTAGAGTGATGGTGTTTCTAGCAAGGGGTGAGACCGATCTGAGGGCCACACCGCATCATGTAAACCTCACGCCATATGTGTGTGTGTATTTTTTTTCCCCAGCCGTATGACCCCCCCCCTCCCTTTAACGTAAAACCACAAAGCCGCCTTAGAGACAGATTTCCATCGCCATTATTTCCCTCTCAAAGCTCCTCGTGTCTTACATTCTGCATATTTCTTGAAACGAGCTCCTCCATATTCAACGTTTTCCTCCCCCTCCCCCACGTGTCTTCCTCCTCTTTCTGTGGGAGAGTGTAGGGGACCAATTTTCAAATCTGGTCGGATCTTCGGGGGCGTCTGGAATCTCTCCAGCCTTGACGGTGTGACCAGATAATTTCTGATATTTTCTGAGCGCCTTCACTCATTTTACCACCAGTCCACCCTTCTCTTTTTTGTGCAAGATAATGGTCAATCATCCCTCCCACCCCCTTTATCCAACCCCCCTCTTCTGTCCTTACTCTGGCGTCCGTTTCATATCGATGACCTGTGATAATAGAATTCGATTCTGGATTGCATTAAGAAGTAATACTTCCTATGCTTTTCTTCTTTGTCTTAAAAAATGTCACAAAGATTGCGGTTAGATTGAGGGGTCTGTTTAGATGATTTGAGAACACTTTAAGAAAGAAATTCAGCATCGGTGTCTAATCGACGGGCTCTATGCCTTCCACCCCCCCCCCCCACCTCCCTTTTTTTCTCATGGTTATGGCGGACGTCGTATAATTTTCCACGAGGGTTTAAAGTCAACCTTACACCGCGACAGGAACCGCAACTCTTGTCACTTTGCGTGACGCACTCTGGCAGAGTAATGGTTCGTGTGACACAAACCAGCAACTGTGGGGGCCGGCCGTGCAAGTGAGAGAGAAAGGGATATACATTAACGAAATAAGGAATAAAAATTATAGTGAGAAGATGAAAATAAGATGAAAATAAGAGCTTAGCTACAAGGAGCGCCTGCAATTTATGATAATGAGCGCAATCCTGGGTGTGAGAAATGGATTTGGAGGTGGGAGGGGGGAGATAATCGTGTTTGGCTTGATATGGCAGACGACAAGTGGCCGTGACAAGGGAAATTACCGAAAAGTAACTTGAGCATTGAAAATAGACATGAGAATTTACATCCTTTGAAGAACAGTTACACTTTTACTCTATTATGATTGTTTCCGGTGTTGTTTTTATCTTTGTCCCCCCTCCCCCCCCCCCAAAAAAAAAAAACAAAACAACAACAACTAACTAAATAAGTCTAAAGAAAAAAAAAAGTGATTGCATTGAGAAGGTCTGTCTAGATGAGTTGAGAACATTCTAAGAAAATTGTGTCAACTCGACAGGCTCTCTATTCCCTTTTCCCGCCTTTTGTCTTTTCTTGCCGTTAGATCTTTGTCTTATTTTGATACCAATGACTATTCGTGTGTTCCATATGGTGTATAAGTAGTTTTCAGAAAAGAAGATTGTATTTAGTCTACTTACAAACATGCGCTACAAAGGACGAAGAGAGAAGTAGAGAATGTGACCAAGAACTTCAGACATTTTTCTGTTAGTTAAATAAACTCTTATAGTCAGTGGACAATATAATCCAAAGACAGTGTAGACATGTATGACTAGGTTGGGCGGTACACATCTCAAGACAGTGTAGACATGTATGACTAGGCTGGGCAGTAGACATCTCAAGACAGTGTAGAGATGAATGACTAGGCTGGGCAGTAGACATCTCAAGACAGTGTAGAGATGAATGACTAGGCTGGGCAGTAGACATCTCAAGACAGTGTAGAGATGAATGACTAGGCTGGGCAGTAGACATCTCAAGACAGTGTAGAGATGAATGACTAGGCTGGGCAGTAGACATCTCAAGACAGTGTCGAGATGAATGACTAGGCTGGGCAGTAGACATCTCAAGACAGTGTAGAGATGAATGACTAGGCTGGGCAGTAGACATCTCAAGACAGTGTAGAGATGAATGACTAGGCTGGGCAGTAGACATCTCAAGACAGTGTAGAGATGAATGACTAGGTAGACATCTCTTTCGAATGGCCCCAAAACCCAAATCTACAGCATGCCTATCAATGTAAGCCTTTTCGTATGCAAAAAGCATTGTAATAGCTCCCCTCAACACACACACTTCTTAGACTCTTGTATCTTCTAATGGAGCGGCTGACCCTACACAGAAACTAACATAACTTACACTTCTTTACCCCTTGAATCCCAAAAGCGCATAAACATAACGCATTTCTGGTTACTTTGACCTGAATCATTGATTATGACCATTCTGTGGAAGACCCAGTATTACAATGACATCGCATAATTTTTTTTAATCACCATCTAATTCCCAACCACGAACTTTTAGTGCACCACATATTTTGGCATCCCCTCTATTAGAATTAGAAGTAATGTAAAGTCTTTACTAAAGCATAACTTCCTTTGACTCACTCGTTGCATCCTAGCATGCAATAATGCTCTCGTAATACACACATTTGTACACATACATATAGTCATCCTGATACAAACAAAACATTTAAGCTTTGCTCCTCTCGCGAAACAGTTTAGAAGAAGGACCATCCAGTATTTGTCATTTAGTCCAGTAGTCACACATGGCTTTTTTATTTTGTCAGTCATTGATCTCGACTTAACACAAATGCGTTATTTAGAAACGCATTTCAATCACACTGATCTATTGTAGATCCAGACGTTGAGGAGAATTAGATTTAGATCTAGATCATATACATATATATATATATAGATCTAGTTTTGTGTAGAAATAACTATAAAACAAACAAACTGGAACGAAAGAAAGTTACGCGCCCAACAAAAAGTGTGTATAAAGGGAATAAAGTAGAAGGAAGTATACGTTTGTAGATTTAAACATATAAATGTCGGTTTTAAAAACATATTTGGTGGAACTTGCGAATAAAAAGTTTTTTTTTTAGTAAATTTAACCGCTGCGGTTTCGATCTTAAAATTGGCTTAATCGTTCTATGTACCAGGAAAGTAATATCCGGTTAGATTTTCGTATTGTTTCGTCCACCGAGTTAGTGATGAAGCATTCCATTATCAGGACTTTATTATTTATATTGTAGCTAATGACATGCTTATAAATCATCACTGTGTATTCAGCGGCTGTCTTCTCAAGATAGTAAAACAACAACAACAACAACGCATTTAATAACTTAAAATGGAAAAAAAAAAAGGATTATTTAAAATTAAGAATGTAGTTTAATTTAGAATTGGCTTAGCATTGGGGGTGGGGTGGGGGATGGGATCCTTTTCCTTATGAGATCTTGCAGCTGGTGTCAGAACTAGACGAGAACGTCCTATTGATATGCGCTCAAGTTATTTCAGCCATAATACTAAGCCATAAAAACAGACAATAATGATAACAACCGAATGAATTAGCGCTAATTAACGTGGAAGAGACGAAGCGGACTGCGTCTCCCCTTCCCCCTGGTATGACGTCACAGAAGGGAAGGGGGCGACCCATTCCGATGAAGGAGTTGCGCGTGATTAGTAAAGAATGCGATGATGATAGCCCCGACAAACCAACAAAAAATTCCTTTGATGTTCTTGCCGCGGAATCTGCGAGAAAAATAATATGTGCTTTATCTATTGTCCTTGAGTGACCTTCACAGCCCGGCGTGTAGGATAGAGACGGTAAAGTATCAACTTTGACCCTCGCCCGAGATGTCTGTAGCTCTAATTTACCAATCTAAACCTTTCTAAAGGTAATTTGTTTGTTTGTTTTGACTCGTGTTTTATGGAATGTGTGTGAATGATGTAAATGGCTGAAATAGACACGGGGCCGAATTTACCACAGTGCAAGGCTGTGCAGCTGCACATGGCCTCACTCTAAAAGAGGGCCTCTACAAAAAAAAAATCATTTGTAACAAAATATGCATATTAGATATAAGAGAATAAGGAAAATGAGGAAACATTTATAAGTACTCTATTTGTTCAGAAATATGACATGCTCTTAGATATCAAATTTATTTAATGCAGTTATCGTGAAACTTGATTAGAATACGGCCTCCGCAAGAATTCTGCCCATGGCTTACATTTAGTAGGAAAGTAAAATGGCTTTTTGATAGATAATTGTCATGTACACTGTATCTATATTTAGCAACAGTCTATTAGCTTGTCGGCAGAAGTTGAGCTGGCTCGGGGAAAACCAGGCATGCATTTACTTTCAGTTTCAGAATGTATATGATTGGCTTCGAAATGTTAATTGTTGATTGTTGCTGCATTTATTGGTCAGATTTCAACCAAGCGGCAATGAGATACGAGTCACATGGCAAAACGCCCAAAGCTCTGTAAATTTCTATATTTTTTAATCAGTCTTGTTTTGGAACGTGTTAGTGATAACATCAATCTTGTATGTAACGTGCAATAGAGAACTTGTACCTTTTGTATTAGGACTCAGTTATATTATCATGTAGATCAGTTATTATATTCAAGTACATTTAACCATTGTAATTATTTTGAAATAGCTTTTTCAAGTTCTGAATTAAAGTAATTGTTTTAGACCAGGGATGGGTAAATTACGGCCCGCGGTCCACATGCGGCCCGCCGGAGTGTTTTATGCGGCCCGCCGACACCTACAGAAATCAGATGTGCCCACAGTATATACATATAAAAATGCAAATATTAAAAATAATATCTATATAAATTATTGAAACTGTCTCATTATAAAAAGTTTTAAGTAAACAAAGATTATGCTTATTGTCTATACATCAATACACTCAATTCAAAACACAATCTCTGAGTGTTGGGTAGGCTTGAGTCACGATGGCAAACTGATGAAGCTCTATCTTTCATTAATATAAACATTTTTTTAAATATTTTTTTTTTTTTAAATATCCCAACCATAAACTCTAAATAGGAAAGTTTGCACAAAGCTGCATACAATTTCAAAATTACTCTTGGTAAAAATCAAGGCAATCGAGTTTATTAGAGCTAGGGATGTAAACCACTGGTAGTTACAATTTATGAACAATATAATTTAATGCTATCTTAGCATGGACAAGGCACATAAGAAGAATATAAAATATCAAGGACAAAATTGTTATCTTACTTGTAGGACATTGACTGAGACCTCTTTACCAATATTTCTAATGAAGAGTGGAACAAAGATTTCATGTTTTTTATTATTTCCATTGCAATTGATTGTTTGCATATAAAGCGTAAATGCATGCTAAGTATTTTCAAACAAGGCTTTCCCATTTCTACAATAAAGCAAAAGAAAATAGTTTTTGTCATTTTCCTTTGCTGAAAGGTGAAACTACTTCTAGTGAAATGATTAACAGTACAACGCTTATTAAGATTCCTTAATTGTGCAATTTATAAAAGCAAATTTTAAGACGTCAAGAACCAGTTTTCAATACCATTCAGCTCCAGAGGACAAAGCTCCAAGCAAAGAGAAGTTCCTGTCAGTTTTTCCACGGGACTCTTATGGGTGCCAGAAGCTATATTTCCACACTTAAAAAAACTTTGCTGCTATTCACACTACTTGTGTACACATACATCTGCTCTTCTTCTTCTTCTTTCTCATTTTACATGTTGGAGGGTTCAGATCAGTAATCCTGTACCTGAGATGAAACGTGCAGTGGTTTCCAGATCAGGCACTCCACCGAATAGTTCTTGGCGGGCTTTGGGGCCAGAGCTTTGTTCGAGTCTCTTGATTTAGTATGCACCATTGAAGGACATGGTCAGTGTTCTCAGTGATGCTCCACAACTAAACAAGTATAATCACTGGTCAATGTTGACTGATTGTAATTTGACAGCAGTCATAAGGGTAACAACTAGCCGAACTAGTAAGATCGTTTTAAAGTTCTGAAACATTATGCACGAGTGTAAAAAGTAAAATACTGCACATTAAATAAGTATAATTGTGGCGATATTGTGATGTAAAATGCAATTAAAAAAAAAAGTAAAATTTGTTTCAAACACTGCTAACATATGTGTGTGTGTGTGTGTGCGTGCGTGTGTGTGTGTGTGTGTGTGTGTGTGCGTGTGTGTGTGCGGCCCGCCATTCCCAAATTGTTTTTAATGCGGCCCTCGATACAAAAAGGTTGCTCACCCCTGTTTTAGACGAAGAGAAGTTTCTTTATTGAATATAGAACGTATTTAGATCGTATTGTCAAATAGTAACTCCTAGATCTAGATGATCCTCTTATCAACTGGCAACTTCTAGATGATCATCTTATCAACTAGCAATTTTAGAATCATCGGCAATCACGATCATTGATGGTGTGATACAGATCAAGATAATCTACAACGTGACATCCATTATAGCATCTTCATAAATCTTGACATCTGACATCAGGCACCATTGATTGAACGTGATAATAATACAATAGCTCAATAAATAAATAATACAGAGTACATATCTATCTATCTATCTATCTATCTATCTATCTATCTATCTATCTATCTATCTATCTATCTATCTATCTATCTATCTATCTATCTATCTATCTATCTATCTATCTATCTATTCGTCCGACTGTTTGACTGTCTAGTTGACTATTGTAAAAGTTGTCCGGCATTATGATAATTGAAGAATAAAAAATAAATATTTGTAGGGAAATAACTCTGTCCAACGTTTGCAAGACAAAAACATGGAATAAATTTGTGATACGAAACAAAATTTGTTATTTTTAGTGTTTTTTTTTACTGTCGTTTGGATCATTTCTTTGCAATTCATTCTGTCGATAAGCTTTTTTTTTTTTTTTAGTTCATGATTTTTCATACATTAACAAAATTAGAAAATATAAATTATGTCACACACATTCACCCCTATTTTCAACAATACACTCCTTCCAGATGACCCCAAACCTAATGGATGAACAACTTTATCAAGGAGTAATTATTTCTTTATATTAATTTGAAAGCGTTATCTTTAGGCTATATCTTTAGGCTATATCTTTAGGCTATATCTTTAGGCTATATCTTCTCAAAACAATCTGGAAGATTACTCTTTTATTTTTACCTCTTCCCTGAAAGTACTGAGTGACTCAGTTTCATTCCACAGCTGCATAGTTCCATAAAGTTAAAGTTATATTTAATGTTACAAAATTTACAGTAAAGTTATAGACCTTGCAATGTTACAAATATTAAAAGAAAAGTTATAGGCCTTGACAAGCATTGTAAACCAAGTGAAAACTGATTTCAATGGACTATGTCACAAGCCGCCTATATTTGGGGGTTGCCCAGGCTGGTTGTGATGGTCGTTGTATAGGGGGTTGGATCACTGGAAAACTACTCCAAGCCCAAGTTCAATCTTTTGACGACAGGACATCTTAACCTTACCAATGAAGCCCTATCCTTCTCTCCAAAGAGACTCGACACATAGGTATAACATAAGTATAACACAGGTATAACTTTATGAAATAACTTTGTTAAACTATAACTTATTTACGTAAGTAGTCTTATGTAGATCATCTAATAAAGTCATATAAAACAGGAAATTCGTTCCGGCGTAATTGACTTGAGAGTTGAAGAAAGAGGAGGCTAACAAGAGACGTGAAGCAGAAGATGTATTGAGGTAGATCTTGTTGAAATCATCATTTCATTGCTGTTTCTACAGACATCTACTTTCAAGTTGAAACTGTGAAATAAATAAAACGTTCTATTTAAGTTTGTTTTCAAAGCAGTCTGGTCAAGTTTATTTCACGTTTATTTCATTAAGTATTTAATCATCGGTTAGCTGTTTGGGTGTACAAACCAACGATATAGTTGCAACAGTATGTAACCTCCGGTATGTAACCTCCGGTATGTAACCTCCGGGCTATCAATACTATGACATGATAGCCGAAAAGAGGAAAACAAGGCCGTCCACGTCTGAAAAGGCGTCGCACCATCCTAGAAAACAAGGAGCGGTGGCTGAGGCAAAGCGCTTTGCTTCCGAACCGAGGAGAGTCCCGGGTTCGAATTCTAGTGAATACTGGGAATTTGAATTTTAGGACTTTCGGGCGCCTCTAAGTCCACCCAGATCTAATGGGTACCTGACATTTGTTGAGAAAAGTAAAGGCGGTTGGTCGTTGTGCTGGCCACATGGCACCCTCGTTAACCGTATGCCACAGAAACAGATGACCTTTACATCATCTGCCACATAGATTGCAAGTCCGAAAGGGTACTTTAGTTTACTACCATCTTAGAAGACCTAAAATCCGAGAGCACCAGCTGGAAAGAGGCTGTGGAAGGCGCCTATGGCCGATCTCAAGTGGAAAGAGCTTGCCGCCCAATTCACGGAACGGCGCTGGAGGATGTAAGTCTAGGCACTCATTCAACAGTTGTGTACTTAGCAATGAATTAAGCCTTAATCTCTTTATAGTGTATTTCAAAACATATAAACGGACAAACTCCTCAACACACACGAAATATAATAGAGAAGGTCAATCAGTCAAGTGACTGAATTAATGTGCATGAAAGTTGAAGGTGTTTACTTATCCCCAACCAATTTGTTTGTATCTTATACTGCATACAACCTGATGTCGCAAGGCAGATTATCGATAAAATGTTCTTATCTGATAAAGGGGAGATGATTTAGCACCTAGAGACCTGTGTTATGGAGTTTCCGCCCTTCTAGGGCGATGCTTCACATTGGACGTGCAGAAGATAATCAGGTTCAAACTGGTCAGTTTCTTTTCTTCCACTCGGCGGACATTTTTTTTTGGTGGTATTTTTATTTGTGATAATTATGATGTTACCTTGGGGACCTAACCACCGGGTTATCAATACCCAGTGCCAGTCCGGTGTCGCCGGTTATCGTCGCTGGTAACGGAGCGGCAATTAGTGCTCTCCCGAGCCGTCTGAGTCAACGCAAGTGTGAGTGTGTGAAAGTCCGATAACTCGTATATACCCCGGGATCGGTCAGAGTCTGACAAGGGGGCTCAGGGGCAATAACTCAATAAGTACTGAGAAAGGAGCAGACGGGAGTCCTGTTCAACAGTCGAGAAAAGGTTAATGTAAAAAATTATGTTGGAGCCAACATGAGAAGTTAAACTACATGACAGTACACCTTGTTTATAAAGTTTGTGTTTTTATTTTATTAATGATGACCATGAGTCGGTAGATCATCACGCCTTGAGGAAAAACAATTAAAAAGTAACCTAATATTAAACTTTTTACAAGCGGGGCCAAGTACACACAAACGACAATAGTTTCATAATTACCAGACACTTCCGGACCTGGAGAGATACATAAACAATATATGCTGTTTTTTTTTAAAAGTATTTTTAATATTGTGCTTTTTTTTTTTTACAATACCTCTATTCAATTCATAACTTCATTGGGGTTGATGAATATCGCTGAGAAAAGAATTACTAGCTAGTTGACCACACGGGGAAAACTCTAGTTTGACCGTTCTTTCATTTCTCAAGTAAAAAGTGAAATAAATCTAAACTTGGCTAGAGATCTAGATCTAGGTCTATATCCAACATTGGTTTGAAAGGACCATGTAAAATATAGGACATTTTGGATTTAATACCACCCCGCTCACTGGATATGATTTGTATTTGTTTAATTTGTACCAGTAATTGTTATTGTTAGAAGTGGTAATGGATACATCACATATAAGCAGCACGTGCCACTTTCAATCCAATGTTTCCAAACATACATGGACAACCAGTCCAACTCTCTGGCCGCCACGTGCGCTTCAGAGTTTGGAGAACTGTCATCATTGACTGGAGAAGAGACAAATAGTGATCAAATGATCCATCCATCCATCCATTCATCCATCCATCCATCCATCCATCCATCCATCCATCCATCCATCCTAGTGGCGCTACAGCCAATGGAGGGCTCTGGCCTGCTTCAATACATCCCTCCATTCAGATCCCTTCTGAGCATTTCGTCTCCACACCCGAATCCCAAGCTGTTGTAGATCTGTCTCTACATCATCAATCCATCGCAGTCGGGGTCTGCTTTTGGTCACCTGCCTTTTGTTGTTGTTTTTTTGCATGTATACAATTTTCGCTCCTCTGTTATCTGGAATTCTTTTAAGGTGACCTGCCCAACGTAGTCTGTTCTTTTTTTATTCCTGTCACTATCGGTGGGTCTTCATACAATTGAATATCTCATGGTTAGTGCGTGTATAGCACCATAGATTTTCCTAAGAATGTTTCGTTCCCAAGTATTTAGTAAATTTTTGATTGTCTTTGTATCAGGTCTCACTTGCATACGTTGCTGCTGATATACTAGTCTATCAGGTCTCACTTGCATACGTTGCTGCTGATATACTAGTCTATCAGGTCTCACTTGCATACATTGCTGCTGATATACTAGTCTATCAGGTCTCACTTGCATACATTGCTGCTGATATACTAGTCTATCAGGTCTCACTTACATACATTGCTGCTGATATACTAGTCTATCAGGTCTCACTTGCATACATTGCTGCTGATATACTAGTCTATCAGGTCTCACTTGCATACATTGCTGCTGATATACTAGTCTATCAGGTCTCACTTACATACATTGCTGCTGATTTACTAGTCTATCAGGTCTCACTTGCATACATTGCTGCTGATATTATAGTCTATCAGGTCTCACTTGCATACATTGCTGCTGATATACTAGTCTATCAGGTCTCACTTACATACATTGCTGCTGATATACTAGTCTATCAGGTCTCACTTACATACATTGCTGCTGATATACTAGTCTATCAGGTCTCACTTGCATACATTGCTGCTGATATACTAGTCTATCAGGTCTCACTTGCATACATTGCTGCTGATATACTAGTCTATTTGCTTTTCATGTCCATTGTTTTATATTAATGATTGCTTCCCCTAGTGTCCGATCAGCAGACTTTATCCCTCGGGACCCATCAATCCATCATGTTGCCCCGAACAGGATCCATATTGGATCCTAACCCCAACCATCCTATTGCACTCAACGCTACAGCACCCAAAACTACAGCAGCCAACACAATAGCATTCATTACTACAACACCCAATACAACATCACCCAACACTACAGCACCAAACACTACAGCACCAAACACTACAGCACCAAACACTAAAGAACCCAACACTACAGCACCCAACACTACAGCACCAAACACTACAGCACCAAACACTACAGCACCAAACACTAAAGCACTAAACAATACAGCACTAAAGCACCCAACACTACAGCACCCAACACTACAGCACCAAACACTACAGCACCCAGCGCTTTAGCACCCATTACTACAGCACCCATCTCTACATCACCCAACACTAACATCACCCAAAACTACATCACCCAACACTACAGCACCAAACACTACAGCATCCATCACTACAGCACCCATCACTACAGCACCCATCACTATATCACCCAACACTATATCACCCAACACTACATCACCCAACACTACAGCATCCATCACTACATCAGCCAGCACTACAGCACCCATCACTATATCACCCAACACTACAGCACCAAACACTACATCACCCAACACTACAGCACCAAACACTAAAGAACCCAACACTACAGCACCCAACACTACAGCACCAAACACTACAGCACCAAACACTAAAGCACTAAACACTACAGCACTAAAGCACCCAACACTACAGCACCAAACACTACAGCACCAAACACTACAGCACCCAGCGCTTTAGCACCCATTACTACAGCACCCATCTCTACATCACCCAACACTAACATCACCCAAAACTACATCACCCAACACTACAGCACCAAACACTACAGCATCCATCACTACAGCACCCATCACTACAGCACCCATCACTATATCACCCAACACTATATCACCCAACACTACATCACCCAACACTACAGCATCCATCACTACATCAGCCAGCACTACAGCACCCATCACTATATCACCCAACACTACAGCACCAAACACTACAGCACCTATCATGTTGTCCCCAATTCTCTAAAGTCTAAAGCGTTCCACAAAACCTTTTGTCTGTAAGTCTGAGTGTATAGTTCACACCGAACTGAATGCTAACACCCAGCTTGGTGGTGAAATTCATCCTGTGCAGGCCAGTACCTCTTCTACATGTCAATTTACTAAATGAACAATGTCACCCCCTCCCCCTCTTTCTTTCTAAACAGTCAACTACGCGTTCTTTCCCATTGGGGACTGCCTCACGTCAGTCGTTTCTTCTTTTCCCACCCACTTTCGATCGTGGCCCCGCCTTTCGCTTCTCGCTGACAGCTGATGACTCGCCCTGCCTTCACTCGCGCTCTACGATCGCCATTAGTTATCTGGTCAAAAGTGGGCGTTTAAAAAGGAACACAGCGGCACACCAAGGAACGAGAAAATGGAGGGGGGGTATAGGGAACCTTTCTCCTCTTACACTTCCACTTATCTCTCCTTCCCAAGACCTTTTTCTCGTTTTCAAAAGAATGAGGATAGAAAGTATGTATTTAAAAAAAAATGCCAATAGCGCCCTCCCCGTTTCTCCCCTCAAAACATCGTCCCGGACACGAAGATTGACAAGAGGCCGTCTCTCGGGACAGCGACGTTGGCTGGGAATGCTCCACAGTTCGTTCTTTCAGTTCCTTCATCGGACCGCCCCCCTACTCTGCACCGACACCAGCAGTCGCCAGTCCAATGTAAACACACTCAGGAGTACGAGAACATTGTTCCCCGAGTTCTGCCTCTGACGACATTACAACTTGTTCCACTTCCAGGAGCTCTGAGATGAATTCTTGAGTTTGTTGTCAAGTCTTCTGCTTGCGATTGTGGCTTGGTTTAAAGTCTAAACAGCCAAAAGAATCGTGTTCAGAACTAGTGTCGCGATCCAGTGAACTTTCCTGTGTCCTCAGGTTCAACGGAAGTCTTGCTAAGTAGCGACAATTGTTCTTTCACCTTGATGATTTCAAATACATTCAGTTCAAACAATTCATCTATATTTGACTTATTCGTGGATTTGATCTTTAACCAAACATTGGACATTTCGGATGATACGCGTTACTGTTCAGGTACGTTTGAACTTGATCAAATCTATACTTGCTCTACAAACGTATCTTGCAATATTATCATTCTAATTGTAATAGAAGTGACTCATTTATAGCGTAGCTACATTTATAAGAGTATATACAGTTTATATAACTACACTATATAGACAGAGGTCTATAAGACTATCGTAACAAAATATTTTCATCAAAAATTGAAAACTAGAATCTCCAAGATTCAGACTTGTCTTTTAATGCCACATTGTATTCATTTGTAATCAGCTAACAGCGCCAGGCTACAATTTGAAAAAAAAACACAAAACCAAATCATCGTCAAAATTTGCATGTTATAAAATGTTGTAAAGAGAATGAAGCGAGTCCTAACCCAGGTCTACACACTGAGTAGCACTACTCTACCTGACAGGTTCAAATTGGTCTACAGAACACGGCCATGTTTTAACTTACAATATTGTGATGTACAGAAATAGACCAAACATCTTTTTTTTTTCACATACGGTACGCAAAGAATTTGCAGTCAAATTTATTTTAATTTTCAACGCCTATTGTTATAATATCTTTGTATTGGAAACACTAAACATTAAAATAGATTGACTCAGTACACCATCATTTCTTCTTGCACTAAAAAAATAATGCTTCTATGTGTGTGTGTGTGTGTCCGTGAGATAAGTAGGCTACAAAAAGTTGTTTTTTTTTAATTAATAATAATAATAATAAAATATCTTCCTGGCTCTATTACTATATCTTGCACTTATTTGACATGAAAAGAAGAGAGATGTTATTGTCAATCAGACTCCGTGATCCAGTCAGACTCTACCAACATGTAATACTGTTATGTCTAAGTAGCACAGGACAAATGTAAGGCATACAGGTTCAAACAACAGCTTGGCCATCAAACAACAGCTTGGCCATCAAACAACAGCTTGGCCATCAAGGTTAGGGAGGATGTGTTCGAGCATTGACGGTTGTTTTTTTTCGTTAAGTGAAACAAAATATTTGTAATCCTCTTAACTGTGTTCATTTAGATCTTTGTGTGGGTGTGTGTGCGTTTATTCTGCCGCAGTAGCACTTTATTAGTATTATTGTTCATCTTCTAGTTACCACTACTCCTATTATATCTCTCCCCTCCTAGAGTGTCAGGACAATTGTAAAGATCTTCTATTGCTGTCAATAGTTCACAATGTGTCAAGTCTCCAAATCATGGTACAAATGAGTGCTACTGTCTACACTGGTGTCTACTCTAATGTCTATTCTGGTGTCTAGACTGGTCTTAACATAAAATAATGTGAACTTCTAATGAGACTTTTAACGTGGGCCCACTTAACATAGACCAGAACTGTGTGGCGAGTGAGTACATAATCGTTGTAAATGGAATGGGTTCCATCCCAATGCGTTTGTTTTTGTTCAATGCGCATTACAACCTAAATATTCTTCAAAGGCATCTAACTTTAATTTAGACTTTTTTTTTGAGGGACCAGTTAGTGTAAGCAAATAATTTGATACCATCGCCACTCATTGTACGAAAATTGAATGTTTTTAAAAGTCTGTGAGATCACAGAAAATATTGCGTGTCAACATCATCTTCCAATGTCTGTGTTCAGATTTTGTTTCTGATAGAAGTCACATCAATTAGACTGAGCTTTCTTCAGTAATGAAATTGGAGCTATTTCTTTAGAAAATAAAATTTCATTAACGAAATACTTTTCAACATTTCAATGACTCCAGACTTACAATTAGAAAGTCAAGAAAAGTTGTTGTTCTTGTTTGTCCTCCCTAAAAGAAGGAGTAGAAGAAAATGACATTAAAATTCGGCCCCCCAAACAACCTTCTGTAAACCATTTCTATTTCAATGAGCCACCTTACTAAACCTTTATACATTTATGACCTGTATACAAGTAGAAACGTGAGGACCTAATTCTCTTTTGATTCGAAACCTCTGTACTTTATAGAGAGAAATAAATATTTATCTGATGGTATTTTTGTAACCCAGTATCTCGTAGGTAGTATTTCTATAAATATGTCTATTATCAATTAATCTATCTATCTATCTATCTATCTATCTATCTATCTATCTATCTATCTATCTATCTATCTATCTATCTATCTATCTATCTATCTATCTATCTATCTATCTATCTATCTATCTATCTATCTATCCATCTATCTATCTATCTATCTATCTATCTATCTATCTATCTATCTATCTATCTATCTATCTATCTATCTATCTATCTATCTATCGTGTATTTCTTTAACATATTTAAAGTCTATAAATTGTTCTTCAATACTCGTTATACACTTACTTGATTTATTAACCTACATATAACAATTATTTGGGTTTCCAGCTGATTAACGTAAACATTACCTTGGTTATAAACTATTTGATTCTTAATTAGCGCTATGTCGAGTTATTGAACTAGATTTTTAAATCCCGCAACGAGTTTAGTAAACTGAAGAAGTTTAGATCTAAATTATTTGTTTGGAAAAGTTACCAAGAATCCTTTCACAATTCTTACGCCATTGTTTCCTGGTCCCGTATAATATTAGTTATAACTACACCTTATATAGACATCAGTCTCATTGGGCGAGAAATCTACACTTCTTTAAGTCCAAGACTTCACTTTCAACAAACGATCACTTTTGTAATGATTGTTATATAGTAAAAATGTCCATCACTCAATAATGTTGTCTACATCGGTCTGTAGATCTATAAGTCTGATATAAACTGTTCAACGTTACAGTGTCAAATAGCGTTATATTGAAAATATTGATATATAAGTAGAACAAAGATAGAAGAATGACCATGACATGCTAATAACGTCAGGAAATGACAAAAAAAAAAGTGTTACTAATAAGTCTCACTGACCATGATAGTAAAGGCTGGATAATTAAGAGAGTTTACGCTACACACAAACTCGTAGGCGACACTGAGGATCAGTCGGACACTCATATTGTGTAACACACAAAATTACAACTATAACATACATGTGTTGCGAGTTACCGAGTCAGAAACCCCATTGACAACGAAAAACATGCTGAGAATTACTCCCTTAGAGCACGTGAGAGGAAGCGAGCAGTGAGTCTTAAGGTTGCCTTGTCCCCGTACAAGGACAGCCTCTGTGTCGTACATGAACCAGTAATCTCTCTATCTATAGTTTGTCCCAATCGTCCTTCGTGCAGAACTCTGCATTCGTAAAGAATGTGTTCTATTGTTTCATCGTCCTCCATGCAATGGCGACACCGTGTGTCGTAGTTCTCCTTCCATCGTCCGAGGTAAGCACCAATTGGACAATGGCCGACCCGGAACTGGGCTAGGACTGCCTGTTCCGCACGATTAAGTTGCCACCATGCATCCCTTCTGTCTGGTCTCCTCATTGCCCGATAAAGCTCACGCCCCTTGTCCGAAGAATCCCAGCTGTCGTGCCAAAGTGTCAACATGCGCTGGTTGACTAGGGATCGTACACTTTCATATGAGTACGGTTCATCATTTTCGAGCGCCGTTGCGACCGCGGTTTTCGCGAGCTGGTCAGCCAAATCGTGGCTGACCACCCCACAATGGGCGGGCACCCATTGCAAAGTAACGTTCACGCCGAATCGTAGGAGACGCCCTCCGACCGTTAGGACGTCCCATACCCTTCTAGCACCTTCATCCAGCCGTTCTATGGCCTCCAGCGCGGCCACCGAGTCCGTGAAAAGGACTATGTCGTGCGCTGACGCAGTCCCGTTACGTACCATCGTAGCCACCCAGTCCAGTGCTTGGAACATTGCTTCGAGTTCAGCCTCGAGGCTGCTTTTCTGCTGACAGGATCCACTGAGCTCGTCACTTTCGGGATTGCCAGAGAGTCGAACTACCGCTCCGTACCCAGCTTTCACAGTTCCCTCGAGCGTCCGCACAGAACCGTCTGTGTAGATGGTGGTTACTCCGGCTGGATATGATGCGATAGTCTCTCTGGCTGCTTGTAGTAGCCGTGTGGTTGGACTCTGCTTCGTCACCACTGGGTCAAGTAGGCTCTTCCGTATCGTCGGCATGCCGAGAGCCTCCATCGGGAAGATAGAACCGGACGGGGAAAGAGCAGCCCGCTCCACCGGCAGATTCGCCTCTCTGACCAGCCCGCGTGCCACATGCATGAAACAAGGCCGGTTTTTGAGACGTCTCCTACCCTCCCAGTTGTCGACCAGACTTCTGAGTGGGCATCCATCTTCCAGCCGCATATATCTCTCGTGAGCTAGTATGACGGCTCGTTCTCTGCGCAATTTCAACGGTGGGATGTTTGCCATAACTTCGCCAGCGGCAATTGGCGTTGTCCTAAAGGTTCCACAGATTAGTCTTAAGGCTTGGTTCTGAACAGAGTCTAGGCTTGCTAAGGTCGTTTGCGAGGCCCAGACCTGAACAGGAAGACTGTAGTCCATGTGAGAGCGTACTGCACCCATGTACAGTCCTCTCAGCACGTCAGCTCTCGCTCCCCACTTCGTTCCAGCTAGTTTCTTTACGATATTCAGCTTCTCGGAAGCTGTTTCTTTTACCTGCTGGATATGATCGCACATAGTCAGTTTCTGATCGAGAATTACTCCAAGGTACTTGGGCTTTTTATCCCATTCCAGAATCTTGCCATCCATTCTAAGCTCGACAGGTTCCTTCAATATATCACGGCCCAGCGTAAACCATGAGTAAACCGACTTCGAGTGGTTTACCTCAAGGTTCCACATTCTGGCGTAACAGGATATAGTTGTTAATGCCTGCTGGAGAGTGTCAATGAGTTGTTGACGGTCTCTCCCTGACTCCCACAACACGATATCATCTGCAAACAACAGCTTCTGACATTTCAAAAGAGCCGGCAAGTCGTTGATAAAGACCAAAAACAGCGTACAGCTGAGTGCCGATCCCTGCGGCACCCCCTGCTCAAGTGGAAGTTTCCTCGACAAGTGCTTACCAACACGAGTCTGTACCGTTCTTTCCGTGAGGAAATTTTGGATCCACCTAAGCATATATGAACCGACACCTAAGTTCATCAGTTTCAACAACAAGCCGGGCCTCCATACTCTGTCATAGGCCTGCTTGAGATCGATAAATACCGCTAGCGTCGACTGACCAGGTCGATTTGTGTTGCCCCACTGGAAGCCATCCGCCACTTTCTGCATGAATAACGTCACTTGATCGATCGCATTTCGTTGCCTCCTGAACCCGCCCTGTTCAGGAGCAATGAGACCCTTCGTTTCTAGAAACCATGTGAGCCTTCTGTTGACCATGCGTTCGGCCGCCTTCCCGACGTTGGACGTCAACGAGACGGGTCGGTAGCTTTCTGCACGATCTGGGATTTTCCCCTTTTTGAGCAGGGGAACAATCGTTGCCACTCGCCAAGCCTTGGGGAAATCCCCCTTAGTCCAAGTACGATTGATCAAATCCAACAGTTTCCTTCTGCCTATGGGACCGAGATGTTTCAGCATTTCGTTGCTGATCCCATCTGGCCCCGGTGCCTTGCGCAATTTGCACTTCCGAAGTGCAATTTCTAGCTCTCCGTAGGTAAAAGAGTTGATGAATGTGCTCGTCTCATCCTCACCATAGACATATCTGCGTTTCGCTTTCGCCTTCCTGATGCTGTCTAGAGCTTTCGACACTTCGCTCCTTTCACCCGTCCTAGAGATGGCCGCAAAGGCATGGTTTAGAGCGTCCGACCGTTTAGAGTCAGTGACCACCAAGCCTTGGGCCGTTTGCAGGGGCGCAGCTGCTTTTGGTTCTTTCGCCCTGGTTAGGTTATTGAGAAGTTTCCATGCCTGTCGTCCGTCCGCAAGATCCAGGTTAGCACATGTCTTTGCCCACTTCTGTCTCGTACCCTCCGCAATGGCTTCCTTTACCTCCGCCGTTAGCTTGTTGTAAGCTCTTCTGGTTTCATCGGTTTTTCGACGACTATGCTGCCTGCGTGCAGCCCGCCTTAGTCGGATTAGGCGTGCCAGTGCGGGAGACCAAAAGTGACTAAACTTGCGCCCCCCGTAGGACCTTGGGATAGCTTTTCGAGCAGCACCTAAGATGGCTTCGACAAAGAGTCCGTAAGTCCGGTTAATGCAATCTGCTTGGATATCCAATCCGTCCAGAGCTACATCCGATGCACTCCTAAACAGATCCCAGTTAGCACGTTTATACACCCATTTTGGTTCTGTATATGGGGTACTCACGCTGAGCTTTCCGAGTTCGATTGTGACCAAGACCGGCAGATGATCACTCCCAACGTCGTTGAGCACGTCCACTCTTGACTGTGACCTTAAGTCAGTTGACACCAGGGACAAGTCTGGCCGCGACATACCCCCATGCCCGGTGTGCAGAAAGGTCGGGGGGCTGTCTTTGCCCTGCAAAACAACCAGATTTGTTTCGTCACATATCTCAAGTAGTCGGCGCCCTCGGACATCGGAGTCCGCGCATCCCCACATTGGGGACTTAGCGTTAAAATCACCCGCAACGATCATCCTTGTACCAAAAGGCTCTTGCAGTTTGAATTGCAACTCAGACTTAGGTGGATTGTATAGGTTTACGCATGTGAATCGCTGACCATGTTTGTACACCTCCACTGTCAAAGTGTCAGTCCCACCGGGTCCCGCAGGGGCGCTGGATTCCACTACTCGGGCTGTAAGCGTATTACGTACGAACGTTACAAGTACCTGGCACCTCGAGCAGGAACACCGGTAGGCTGTGAAGCCGTAAAGAAGAGGTGGCCCCTCGTCTGAGCGTAAAGTCTCTTGGCACAATAGGACATCTGCCTCGTATTGCTCTGCTATCGTATAGACCTCGATCCGTTTCAGCGAGAACTGCCGATTCAGATTGAGGTGGATAATCCGTAGCTGTTTGCTTCGGTCGTAACCGGGTGGGGGGGCACCACTCCCCCCTGCCTTGCCTCCTGGTGCGTTCACCTTTCGGGTTCTGGTGAATGAGGGTGTACCACGTCCTCTCGCCTTGCCTCCTGGTACGGTCACCTTTCGGGTTTTCGTGGGGGGCACAACTCCCCCGTTTGTGCGTGAGGCCATCGTGGCGCTCTGGGCTAGTGGGCTGGGCTCGGGCGTCGTACTCGAGGGATGCTGGCCACCTGTCTCACATCCTATGATATTGCCGGTCTTTTGGTGGGGCACGACTCCACCGTATGTGCTTGAGGCCATTGTGGCGCTCTGAGTTAGTGGGCTGGGCCCGGGCGTCGTACCCGGGGGATGCTGGCCACCTGTCTCACATCCAGAGGAAACCGTTTCCTCCCGCGTTTTCTTGTCCGATAGTAGCACATTTTTCGACCACAAACCTATCGTTGCCGTTGTGTGGTCGGAGCCTGTTAGACCGGTAATGCTCATACCCGCGTTTTCGACACTTGACTTTTGCATAGATAGAGAGAAATTTGCCCCGGGGGGGGGCGGACTGGTTGCATGTAAGACACATAGGCTGTCCCAATCGTTGAGACAGTAGCTGAATGTCTTGGACTGGTGTCCAAGACCGCTGAACCCATTGTCGGCACTGCGAGCTTGCCCTCGAGAGAGGGGAAATTTTGGAGACCGTCTCTTTCAACGTTCGTTACCAATGCCGTCGGCGTGGCGGCTTAGTGCGATGCCGGTGTCTCCGGAAACACTGGCCCCGAGGTCCCCCAACGTTTATGGCGCGCCGTTTCGTAGCACGCTAGGCTCCGGTCTTTTCACCCCCGTACTCAGCCTTGTGAGCCGAATACAGTGGCTACTAAGTTAGCCATGCTCCCCCACTCGGTGGGGGGCGGAGACGTGTGGCTGTTTTATTTTACATTGATCACCCGGCCTTTAAAACCTGTAATCAAAAACCAGTTCCACTTGGCCACCCCCACATGGGGTGTTCACGCGACAACCACGATGAGGTGGGATCTGGAATTGCCGCGAAAAAGTTCTAGCCAGCTTTCCTTCCTACCTACGCTCTGTTGCCAGAGGTACGAGGCTGAGGCACATGTGTGGGGGGGAGTGGGTAGGGGGATGTATGCACGTTGCCTTTATCCAAACGCTAGTTGACCGCCCGGAGGCAGTATTGTCGTGGACTTTGACTGTGCCAGTCGCGCTAACGACTTGAATGTTGGACCACCGTGGTCCTCGAGCTTACGGCCTGGAGGCTGTTTTCACCCCGACCTCACATCCGTGGCAGTTCCCCGCCTTCGAGGTGCTCCCCGGGGTATCGGTTACTCCCTTCTACCGTTGCTGGACACCTCCCCACCGTGGACTTGGGAGTCCTAGGAGAGGGCTACCCGCTCCAGCACCAAACCGATCGGTCTGGCCGGACAGGGCGGTACCGCCACTTAGAGCTCGGCCCCGGCCGACGCAGTCAGTTTGCCGAGTGGACATTCCGCCCATGCCAGCCAGGGCTACAGCCCGCGCCCTGCTCATTAGTTCCCCGCAGTCTGTCCGCTAAAGCCAAGAGGTTTCCCAGGCCTCCTAGCCCGCTTCCTTCAGGCTGGGGTTAAGCGAGACCACCACGACAAGGACTCAGGGCCTAGGTCTCCCATTGCTTTTACACTTGCCGACTGCTCATTCATCAGTGGCAAGCAACCAGTACCCTTGGCCACTCCCGGAGAGCGGAGTGTTCACGCGGCGACCACGATGAGGTGGTACTGGAACGCCGCGTGCGAGTTACCAAGCAGGATTTGTAAATCTTACTTTTCAAATGTGGTTCTACGTATAGTCATCAAATATACCTACTTTTACTCCTACACTAAACAGGCTTACTTTTTTGAAGTTAAAAAAAAAAGAAATGACTGTAAAAAGCAGATTTAAATCCAATCCTTGAAAAAATTATTTTATAATTAAAATTAACTTTAATTTTAGCACAATCTAGTTTCTCTCAGATAAAAAGACTCAGCAGAAGGATGTAAAGATAATTAAATGATTTGAGTCTGAACTGGACTTAATATTATATTGTCTTAATGTTCTCTGCCTGGTCGTGTAATAGGCGCTCCATTCGTTACGATGACTCGGAGTTCGAACCCTGCTCGCTGGCTCCCCTCTAACCTCCAGCAGGAAGTCTGGGCTAGAACTCAAAAGTCTAATACGTATAAAACATGACATGTTTTGTTATTGCAAAGTCATCGAAGCATAATACTGTATGGAGCGATTTCAATGAGATGGCATCTTTAGGTTACAAACAATATAAAAAAAAGAGATCTATGTATATCGATCTACAACACAAACATAAATCCTCCACTACTAGATCCGACAAATAGGGCCTACAGATAAGCCAAACAAACAGATCACTCCACTGCTCATCACACACACACACATGTAGATCACACTCTGACACTAGAGATCTCTGCTATCTATCTCTAACGTACTAAGTACCCGGACGGCCCCCTTCACAACCCTTCAAGTTCAAAGGTCATGTGTTTCATTAGGGCCATGCAGTAACCATCCGTTAGAACATAAGCATGAGATAAGGCTCCGTGAACCACAAGATTATCCATAAGATTATCTAAGTGACCTTTAACCTGTGATCGAGTCATAGTATGAGAGTATAGTTTACAGACTAATTCTAGCATCAAACAAATATAAGGGAGACAAAATAGTATTTCAAGTCTGTTGTTTATATATACATATAGAGCCTATATATATATATATATTTTATGAGTAGATGATGAAGCCAGATATCATTCCGAAACCCAATTAAACTGATTCAGTCTAGAAACATTTCTTTCCTCGATTACTCTCTGCTGTATACAACATCGTGTTCCCTGTCATGTGACACAGTAGGATCTAGAAGCTAGACTTGGAAAAGTCAGAACTATAACTTTCAGGAGCTCAGGTACAGTCATTTCTGTTCTTACATTGACATCTTCTCGGCTACAGATCTATCAAGAGCTAGCTACAAAAACACAAGTATCAAAACCAGCTCATCTATAATTTAGAAAACTAGTTCAATGAGTATTGAGTTTTAAAACAGTATCTTCACTATGTTGTTCCCCGCTTTCTAATGGTGTCACCAATGACTGTTAGACATTTTATACTATGTAGCTATTCTAAGTCTAATCTTTAAAGCTGCAATGACTAGTTTGTTTTGCTTCTTTGGTGTTCTTGTTTTGTCATTGTTCCTAGTAAAACAGGAAATCCAAACATTAATCAATTGATTAATTAAATAGTTAGAGTAAGTAAGTTAAGATCCCCTTTCAGACCTTGTGGTCTTTAAGGCAGGTGATGTAAAGGTCATCTGATTCTGTAGCAATTTAATTATTTTTGGTTGATATCCAAAAAGGAAAATAAATCTTACAGAGATGTGACTGTAGATGTGGAGTTCTCCCATTAGATAAGCTTTTTTTTTTTTCATATTTCTATTTTGTGGCCATTATTGAATGTAGTTGAAAGCAAGTTGGAAGTATCGGCTGTCGGTACAAAGCCATCAGATAGCAACATTCTATTTGGGTGCATTAGTTTTGCAATTAAGTTTTGTAGGTACACAGGTCAATAGTTCGAAAGATTTGTTTTGTTTTATAAGTTTCGGACGTTCCTTCAAGGACGTTTCAGAAATGACGTCTATTACGTCCTAGATGAAATCTCCTGCGGGAAGACTTGGGATGGAAGCGGGCATCGTAATGGCAGTCCGAAGCGCGTACCAAACGACCCGACAGTCATTCTCGGTACTGAAACATTTGAAAAAGACTGTAGTATACATGGAACCTACATGGCTAATAGTAGAGAAATGGTTGTTTAAGTATTAGACTAGTATAGACCCGGCGTGAATGGGTTGACATTTTTTTTAGAGTTGTTTTGTTTTTATCGTGAACACATTGTGTCGAATGTTTCTACAAACATAAACATATGAACACATTGTGTCGAATGTTTCTACAAACATAAACATATGAACGAATTGTGTCGAATGTTTCTACAAACATAAACATATGAACACATTGTGTCGAATGTTTCTACAAACATAAACATATGAACACATTGTGTCGAATGTTTCTACAAACATAAACATATGAACACATTGTGTCGAATGTTTCTACAAACATAAACATATGAACACATTGTGTCGAATGTTTCTACAAACATCAACGTTTTTTTCCTTTCATCTTTAAGTTTGTAATTAAAAGTCATTTCATTGAATGTTTGTCGAGAAATAGAAAGTTTAAAATTATTACAAACAAAAATGTATCAGCTTTTTATTTACACTTCGATGTTTACGTTCCGTTTGACTTTAAGCAATCCAATACGGTAAGAGACAGAGAAGGAAAAAGCAATATAGAGAATGCCGGGGCTATATAATGTAACATGAAGAGTGTCACGGGTGAATGTGTGTATGCATGTATAATCTATTTTTACAAAAGAGCGAATCAACGGAAGTGTGTTAGTTGTCAAAAGTAGAGAGTGCAGTGTGTGATATATGCCGTAAGGTACATTAAAGTTTCTGTGTATTAATCTATTTGTTTAATTGTTTTATTTGATAATTACAGCGAAACCTTGTATTCCGCGACATCTAGTTGCTAAAGAATTATACGTAAATATATAATCAGAAAACTGTAACAAAGTGTAATTTAAGAAAAGTGAAAAGATTTTGAAATAAACATACAACATTAACAATGTCAAGGACGATCACAACTCTACCATGACGAATAAGTTGTGAATTATTTCCGGAAAAACTCTTAGAACTTTGAATGTTCAGTGCTGGAAACTGTCACGGGAAATATCTTAGACTTACTTCTTCTGTACACCCACCCAAGGCTCCATTGAAGGAAAAAAAAACATAAATATAAAGCTAATAACACCATAGTGCTTCTTCAGTTCATACATCATAATAAAATGATGCAAGAGCCGTAGTCTTCCATTACAATGATTGCAGAATAACTTTGCGGTGTGAAATGGTTACCTGCTAAAGTGAATAGGTCAAAAACAATACATTAATTGACCTACTGGCTTAAACCTCAATACAAAAATAAAAAAATAAAAAAAAAAGTACAAAAAACAAACCTTCCTTTATTATTAGAACGATATAACTATGGAAACTGAACATTAGAATAATTATATATTAAAAGACTTAATATTGTTCAGACTCAAAAGGTGTAGGTGTTAAAATTTAAATGTTACCATAGAAACCCGGCACTGACAAAATAAATTTTAAAGAATCAAAGAAAGTTTTAGGGCTTATAAAAAAATGTGTTACAAAAGAACATACACTTTACGTTTTCTCTTTGGGACGCATTCATTTAAAATCACAAGTACTATTCAAAATAAACGCAAAATAGAGGCTTATAATAATGGACTATTTACATTTGACTAGAGTCACTTGAGTAACTCCGTGAGTAAAATGACTAACTTTAGAAACACTTCAGTACAGAAGACTAAAGAGTAGAAGTAGCTAGAAGAGAGAAAACACTCTATACCATTGACAAATACAAAAAAACGTCACCTTATAAAATACTTACAGATACACAAAGATGCAATTCGATATTGCATTCAACATTCTAGGACATATTCTTACAAGTGCTTCTTTTTCCCTAGCGCTGTTTTAGCAGGAAACGGGTTGCCTGAATCAGCCAGGGAAACTATTAACGTATCAGAGTTTAAGTCCCTAATCAACATGCAAGACTTGATTTATACACGGAAATACACATAATGTATATGATAAGATCTAACCCCACCAGCACATCAGTGTTATAGGTCAAGTGTAACCACACAAACACATATGCATCTGTGTTATAGGTCAAGTGTAACCACACAAACACATATGCATCTGTGTTATAGGTCAAGTGTAATCACACAAACACATATGCATCTGTGTTATAGGTCAAGTGTAACCACACAAGCACACACACACACACACATATATATATATATATATAACTGTGTTATAGGTCAAGTCTAACCACACAAGCACGTATATATGTGTTATAGGTCGAATCTAGCATCACAAACACATGACAATCAATAAAGTGTATCTCAACGGGATTGGTAGAACACATTGGAAATTGTATCTGTGCTGGTTTGTAGTTCGCGTGCGTCTGTGTGAGAAATGAAGTCACAAGTCAAGTCTTTAATGACCTCAATGGCAGATACACTCTATTAGTTTACAACAACAAAATATTGGAATACATTTGGCCCTTTTTCTCTTTGTCCAATGAAATGAAGCTATGTCATTAAATGATTTTCAATCCATTAATTGTTATGGGGTGGATCCATATCACATCGTTAAAAAAAAAAAAAGTCAACAGAAGTTACAACTTATGGGTTGGCTTGTAAGACTGGCTGGTCGTGTAATGTGTGCGCTTGTAGCTTAATGAGTTGAAACTCCGACATCTGATACTGCTCTAGAAATAAATAAATACATTGATTTAATTTAAAGAATCTTTCATGCAAGAGCTTGTCCAGGGCGATATTGTCCAATCGCTGATGTGGATCAGTTGAGGGAGGTGGCCATAACAGTTCCATACTGTATTTAGATTCATTTTGAATTGGGATTCAAACTCCAGCCCCTGTAAGGATGATCACGAGGATGAACAGATATGGAGAGCACCAGGGCAACGCTCATGAAGTGATCAATGTATTTTGAATATTTCATGAAGTCGTAGTTAACAAGGTTACAAAGATAGTTTGTGTGAAAACACAAACTCTGAATCGGCCCCCGTTGTAGTCCCTCTGGCAGGTTAAAAGGCAGGTTTCAATATTTTCAGCATGCATGTCAGACGCTGTGAACTACAAACTATCAACAACTACTATCAACAACTACAAACTATCAACAACTACAAACTATCAACCACTACAACCCTGTCTCCGCCATACAAAAAGAAGAGATGTGTTCGTATCAAAAGTAATGAAAATATTCTCGTATTATTAGTCTGAATGACATGCAACCACAGGAGACTTATTAATGTTATTATCTTATCTTATAAATAACAATAACTAATGTTATTATCTTATCTTATAAATAACAATAACTAATGTTATTATCTTATCTTATAAATAACAATAACTAATGTTATTATCTTATCTTATAAATAACAATAACTAATGTTATTGAATAGAAAGTTAATAGATGGTTGTGCTAAGGACCACTCTCTCATTCAAGGCTTAATAGAAGAAACGTTTCTCTTTGGTTCGATGTCTTAAGTTTGTTTTTTCCAATTTTATAATATTTGATTAATTGTGGTTTTAAATTATATTCGACTATTTAGATGGCCTCCTTCAGTCGCAAAGGCGACTATGAATCATCTCACGGAAATGAGATGAATGCCTGGGCTTTAGCTGTGGTCGGAACGATGTCGCCCACACATCAGTTCCCCCCTCTCCACGCAGATGATGTATCCAAAGGAATGGCAAGTGCCAATACAGTTTGGGGTCATCGGCGTCGCAGTCTCTGCCAGGGTATAGCATTGAGTAGTGTAAGGGGCGCCGTCTCCTGATTTTTTAAGGGTTGTTTCACAAAGCTTTTCCCATGACGGGTATAGCTGCATTAGTTCTTTTTCACAACAAAAATAAACACTTGATTTAAAAAGAAAGTAATATGTATGAAATAATACAGTTCATTTAGTCATAGATTTTTATAACATTATTTTAGAAAATTCAAAATAACATCCCCTACTAATATAATCTACTGTACTTGCTATTAATATTGAATAGCAATAGTACAAATGGTGTATTTCTGTGTTAAAAACAAACTGCTTACAGACTTCAGTCTATAAGAACAAAGCAGTCGTTGCAACAGAACTTTGAAAGATCTAAACTATTACATCGGATTGGAAATTTCTTTTCTATTTTTCAAAATCTAAACGTGACTGACGGAAAGACGGGCTAACAGACAGAGACAGGCGGACAGACATACAGACCACACAAAATTAGTAGCGGCTATTCTCCTTTCGGGGCCGCTAATAAAAGTACAACCTTTTTTAAATAATAATATTAATAATAATACAATTATGAAGAGCATATACCTTGTTGTTATATCAGCTGAAGAGGGGGGGGGGTAGTAACAACTAGCAGACACATTCAAGCAAGGACCTAAACTTTCCAAAGAAGATTTGTCTTATTTGTCAAAGGGAGATACTGCTACAGACCTGCCACATCACCAGAAAATTTCTCGGTGGACATTAAAAGAATACTAGGATGAATTTTGTTTCCCTTTGACGAAGCTCGACCCTGGCAGTGCCAGAGAATGAATATTAGTTCTGTTCTATAATAATACCAATAATAATAATTTTACTATTCATTATCTTACAACCAATATTGAAATAAGTGTTTACTATAATAGTATTATAATAATGTTGAAAGTATAAGACCGTAGTCCCGGAAAAATATACACTACGTGTATGTTTTGTATAAGGAGAGAGCCTTGTCCCGTATCGTTGGGTCAGACATGAGTAGTGCCTTCATGTAGAGCTTGCGTGAGTGTATATCGATATTATAACTCATTATATTTTGTTTTCTAGTTGTGACATTTAATGTTCCATGTCCCTAGTCCACCGTGGCTCTATTTCTATGTCATTCTACAGTTTAACAATATTATATTATGATCATCAATTTAACAATGTTAGATTCGGATCGACAGTTCGAGTATGTCTACATTTTAACAGTTTAACAATGTGAGATTCGGATTGACAGTTCGACAATGTCTATGGTTTAACAATGTTACTATCGGGTCTACTTGCAGCAACAATAGACGCTTATATTTCAACAGAATTCAGATCATGATTTGTTAATAACAATATCAGTTCTTGTTGCTATTGAAGTGCAAGATTCCCAGCCACTTCAAATCAAATCTATTCATCTATCCTAAGTTATAGAAACTAGTGCGTCTAAAAGTAAATTTCCACTCTTGGACATTGCGATCTATAGGGCAGATATTGTAAAGTTCATCTGATTCTGATGTCCACTGCTAACGAGGGTGTCTTGTGGCCAGCACAACAAACAACCGCATTTTATTGGAGTTTGGTGGCCTCATGGGCGCCCTAAATATCCCGACATTTAAATTTAAATTAATCACCAGGATTTGAACCCTATAAAAATTCAATGATTCTAGACACCCTGAAAATATTTCCAACCGTCAAGCTGATTCTAGCCATCATGTCTTTAGTTTAAATACTGTATCAGCTGCATAGACGCTACCACAGGCCTAGCTACAAATATTAAAGTTATAATAAAGTATTAGCTATCGATTTCTAATCCTAGCTGTGAGCCACTGGTGTATACAATGTTAGGGCGGCACCGTCTGTTCAACAGTCCCTTCTCTCCAGCGCCCCATGACAGGCCCCCCCCCCCGAGTCTTTGTTCCGTTTGAGGGAATCGATGATGAAAGAGTCCCATCGCCTTGAAAGCCGTCCAGCACTTGTCACGGATGACTGGGACTTAAGTCCGTTATCTGATTTCAAAATCAATCCGTCTAGCCCCCTCAGCCCCCTCAGCCCCCCTCAGCCCCCTCAGCCCCCTCAGCCCCCCTCAGCCCCCTCAGCCCCCTCAGCCCCCTCAGCCCCCTTCAGCCCCCTCAGCCCCCTCAGCCCCCTCAGCGCTTCTTTTCCTCAAATTGTATTTCGTAGAGGGTACACAAACATACAAACTCGATACTTTAGGATTTATTTTCTTTTATTCTTGTCCATTTCTTTTGTTATAATGTTCAACATATCTGCAAGTATTGACTAGAAACTTGAAATCCTGGAAGGTCTGAGGTAATTTAACATCGACCTTCCCATTTATTTTAACTTTACGTATTATTCTTAATATTGTCTGTATAATGTTTGTTTTAATAATCCGATTTACCCGCTGGAACTAATACACAGACTCAGCACAAATATCATTGGAATAATATAAACGTATGTCAGCTTTTAGGCTTTCTTTCTTGACTTAATCCTGTTGACTCCCAGTGGAGCAAATAGGACCGTAACAGTACCTCGCCATCCATTCTGGGAAATTCCCTTCTGTTGTGTCCATGTCAGTCCTGGCAACTTTGCTTCTTGGCCTACAGATCTTCTCAATGTTTCCTCCGTGCGCGCTTTGGGTCACGTCTGCTTTCAAAAGCTTTTCATATATTTAAAATAACCTTTACCCGAAATCCTCAGAAGATTTTTTTTTACTGGCAATGACCTGATTTAAGAGAGCCCCAACAAAATTAGTTTATATAGTTATAAGTAAACTTGGTACTTAAACTTGAAATGTAAAATCATACATGAAATGGTCTACCAAAACTAGCCAATGACCCCTCCCCCCCCCCAAAAAAAAAAAAGATTCCCTATCAATATCTCGATAACCCAAGTATAACCAGAAATGATGTAGACCTACAATAAACAAGAAAATTATAAGGAATCTTTTTTCTTTGAAGTGTATCCTACCTTATAGAATAGAAGACAGTGACGCTTTACTTGAATGATCGCTCATAATATTGTACTCCTGATACATTTTAAAACTACTTTCCTTTGATAGTAATATATTGCTATAGTTGAAATCTAAGTTCATTCAAATTTAATCTAACCTTAGAACAATTACTGAGACGAATTTTGTTTTGGGTATTTTCACAACAAGCTAGAACATGTCAAGAACATGACAAGAACATGTCAAGAACATGTCAAGAACGTATCAAGAACGTGTCAAGAACGTCAACTCGAATTAAAATGTTGCCAACTCAACAACGCCAGAGTTTGATCAATGGACTTGTGCAGTGCTAACAGTGCAACAATTTCTCGTACACTTCTTCAAATACCAAGGCCATCAACTCTTGCTTGATTGTGTACTCCGGATACACCAAAAACTAGCTATTTATAGTTTCATGTCTTCCTTACTATATTCTGTGCTAAATTCGGCTATTTCTGTGGCTTTGCTCCGAATTTAATTTATTAAAACTGTTGCTATATTCTTAATTTAGTTTCAATATATCTGTTGCTATATTCTAAATCTAACTTCAGTATAATAGTGACCAAATTAAAAGTCTCATTTCTTAATAATTCTTTTTTTTTTTTTTTTCTCCATCACTTCAGTGTTTGACGTACTGGAGAAAAGTGACTTCGACTAATGAAGCCTGAACATCATGGACCTGTCTGTGGACACCTCATCATTGAGGTTGATGTCTGATCTAAACAGAAAACGGTGTCGGCGCCCCAGCGGGTCGGGAACATACTCTATGGACGTGGACAGCATGCATTCTCTTGAGGCCTCTCTACCGACGCCTTCGCCTGATGGCACGGCTCCAGCCGTGTTTGACATTGTGAAAAAGTCCAGCTGGTCAGCAGTTGGACACGAAGTGAGCCGTAAACCCAAAGCCGTCGGACTGGCCGCGTCGCCTATGTCCCCCAGTTCTCTTTCTCCGGCTAGTCCGTCTTCTCCTATGACCAGCACGCAGAGGGTGGTCATTTCTCCGGCCAGTGCAGACGAATGTGAAGAAAGCTGCTTCATAAACACTTCGGCAGGCTTTCATTCTGCACGGGACATGAGCCCCGAAGCCAGAGCGTCATCTAGACTAGATGACCAGGACTCGGACACGCAAATGACTCTATGTAACGTCCAGAGAGCGAGACATGGCCGGTCAGGCTCCAACAGATTGGACGCTGAAGTGCGCCATTCCTCGGAACATCTCGCCAGCGCTTCCGGTCAGACCTTCGCCATGCATCAGAACGATGCTCAGAAAAACAGGCGCCTCTATCCTTGTGATAACTCCTCAGCCAGCTCGCCCTCCGTCTCGCCTCCAGGGTCTCCGTCCTCCTCACCTTCTCCTACAACGCCACACAACCACATACACCACTACCACCAGCAACACCATAAGCAGCACCATCATCCGCTGCAACCCGAAGCGGTCATGACGACCTCCAAGTGCAATGTACCCGGCACCCACTTTCTCCACGCAACTGCGAACGGCTCCCATAGGGCAGCCCAGCTCTCCCCGAAGGCCTCGAACTTTAGCATCGCAGCCATCTTGGGTGGAAGCTGCAGCAGCAGCAGCAGCTCGAAGACCAGCCCGGCTTACTTCCCCTTGATTAGAGACATGCGATGCCGTGATCACAGGGATGACAGTTCTACTGAAGGTCAGTGAAATTTACATATATATAGATCCGTTTAGGGTTGAGAGGCCATATGATAGAGTTGCTGGGAAAACTGCATTCTTCGTTTCTCTCCCATTCCTTAACAAAATGTATTCAATACTCTAGTCTAGAAATATAAGAACTTAGATCACGTGACGTTGTACTAAACAATTGCAGTATTTGTATGATTTTACAAAGCTAATATCAAGTTTTTCCGTTAGTCTTTCTTTCTGTCTGTCTGGTCAAAAGTTTGCACACGTTATTTTTCCACACCCACTCTTGGATCAAGTTGAAACATGACACAATTATTTATTGGCAGAGACAAGACATGAATCAATAAAACAAATAAATCAATACGTCAAATAATTACTGGTAATTATTTTTTTATGTCAATAAGGAAAACTAATTATTCAGTATTCACAGATATGGCTAAATATGTAGGGTATAGTCCTCTTAGATAAGTGCACGCATTATTTCTCCTTTCTCCATTCTCGGATCAAGTTCAAACTAAAAAGTAATTATTAATTGCACCAAACTAAACATGAATCAACCAAAACAAAAAAAAAAAAAAAAAAGAAAAGAAAAGAAAATCAAACCTATCAGCTAATTATTTTTTGGTAATTAATTATTTTGTCTAATGTCAAATAGGGGAAATAACTTCTACATTATTGAGAGATTAGTTGTAAGTGCGAAATTCTTGCCGTTAAATCTTCTTTTTTAATAAAAAGATTTTAAAAAATATTTCACTTGTTTACGTTTGAAAACCAATAGGTATATGTGTGTGTGTGTGTGTGTGTGTGTGTGTGTGTGTGTGTGTGTGTTTACGTGTTATTGCAATGTTGGGAATAAACCTAGATGAAGGTGAATGTAAAAGTGATCTTAAGATCAAGTAGAAACAGATGGAATAAGTGTACACGTCTCTTATGAATTAGATATAATAACCCAGAACTAACATTTCAACCCAGACTTAACGTTTCAACCCAGACCTAACTTTTCAATCCAGATTTAAGTTTTTAATCCAGATATTCGAACTCATCTTGACCATCTAGAAAAAAAGGACAAAACCAAAAAAAAAAGTTGTTCTAAGATTGAAAAGTTTTAATCAAACAGACGAGCGCAAACGGCTGTTAGTGACATCGGAACACGACTACTCTTTTCCTTACCCAGAATACCACTTCCTGTCTTTGAGCCCCACCCCTACAAGTTCAAACTATCTCTTAAAATAGCATTATTTAGTAAAGAAAAAGTTCGCATTTTCTGCAATAATTTTCATTACATAAAATAACCATCTCAGCTTTCAACACACACACACACACACACTACATTAACACCCATATAGACAAAAACAAATACGTGGGGTTTTTAAAACATAACTTTTTTTGTACTAAAATACCAAAACAAAAAATTTTAGCAGAAAACCAGACAGTGTAAAACAACAACATATACGAGGAGGAAAAAAAAAAAGGGGGGGGGGTGTATTAAAGTTCTTCCCTTTTTTTTCTTCTCAGATCTTGAGTAAGTGCTGCGGTCGTCAACAAAATTTGTTGCCTGGATATGATGTCAATTTATCCGATGAATACAATAAATAAAATGGCTTTATCTCAGAGGCCTGGGCATTAATGTCAGCCCCGATACAAGCCACACACCTCCTCGGTCCGAACATGAGATGGCTATCTCTTGTTGAAAGGAGCTGGCTAAATGCTTGGACTCCCGGGAACACCTCCAGCCGGGCCACTTCCTGCTGCTCCCGAGTATCTAGCCCCATAGATAGACAATTTATAGTCACGTGATAAGCCCCCTCCACGCAGACACAAATTTTATATGCATACATAAAGGTATATAGGAGTATATAGACCTAGTGCTTTGCAAGCGGATTTCGCGGTGTTCGGTTACGCAATGATACGGGAACGAGAAATGTGTAAATCAAGCGGGAATGCTTCTCGTAAAGTAAAGGACGTATCTTCAAAAGACGGAGCGTTTACTCCTCGTTAATCAGTGATAAGTTCAGCGCTCTGGGAGGATACTGTTGGAATACCTCTTTCTTCATCTTACTGTTCCCCTCTTTTTTTCTTCCATCTATTTCAGTCACGTCTGCTAGTGAAGGGAGACAACTCCAAGACGTTTTCTTCCAAAACGAATGACTTGGCTTTTTGTTGTTTTGTTTTTGTGGAGGTTTCTTGAGTCCTGATTGATGAGGGCTTGTAATAAAGATGTTCTATTGCGGCCACTTCCTGTCTTCTCTCCACATTGCTCCCCTCGTTGCTTGAAGAATCTACCGTCTTGGTTTTATCACATCATCACTTTCACTTGGAGTTTTAGCTTCTGACTCTCTCCCACCCACCCCTTAGTTTCATTTGTTCTTGCTTCCAGCTCCTTCTCATGATATCTGTAGCATCAAGAAAAAGAATCGCAACTGAAGACAATACAAAAAAAATCGGTTGGAAGTTTAAGCATACAGTATTCTTAAGTATTCGGCATGGTCTTGTGATATGCCCTTTTAATTTTCAGCAGGGTGGTCCAGAGTTTGAAACCTACTTCCTCTTTTACAAAGCCGCCCTGTACGAAGGGTGAAATTTCATGATTAGTCTTACGCTCAGAGTCTGGCTGACGGCCATTACACGTGCAATACTCATGTATTTAAACATTGCCTTTCTCGTACAAAAGGAAAATATCTGTCTTTTTATGAAAATAAACGCCACCTTTTTAAGAACAAAAAAATATTACTTTTTAATCTTTTAACATAACAATCATTATATGGCGAGATAATTTCCACACATTTAATAATCTTTCCTACTTGGAAAATTTAAACATTCTTCAAGTCCCATGGCCAGAAAACAACAAAATAAACTCTTAGGAAACATTTTCATGTTAGTGCCTAATATTTGTTGGAAGGAAATCTCAACTGGCTTACATTACATGAACTTTAAAATAATTTTGTGTGGCGCCGAACGTTTGGCTTCATTAGCAATCAAATACTTTGAAGTACAACTATGAACAGTTTCAAATGGACGTGTGTTCAGATCTTGGATCTCGTTCTGTCTATGTGCTTATGCGACGATGCCTTTATAACTGATGAGCTGTGGCGGGTATATTCCAATGAACAGTGTCAATGATCATGAATGTAAACAAAAAATAAATTTTTAAAAAATAATAATAAAATTTAAATTCTTTTAGACGAAAGAGGTACCCTGAAGGGCTACCGTGAGTGAAAAAATTCTCTCTATATTTTTACCGAAGATGTTATCGTTTACTTGTAGCTGACATCTAAAGCAAGAACACTGTAGTCAATAACATTAAAATTTATCACCTAATGGCAATGGCAATTTCTTCGAGTTCGAAGATTAACGATGAGTGCAGTGTTTCACATGACTACGCAGCAGAGGCGTAGAAACTTTATAGGCGACCCTCCTTCCATTTCCATGAACATCACATAGAATTATAGGCTTATTAATAAAAAGAATTTAATAATAATATAATACAAATAGCTTTAGAATGTATTACCTAACTAAAATATTTACAATAATTTTATTTTATTGCGCCTCCCTGCGTTTGGCACCCCTCAGGGTGGCGCCCGGTCCATCGTGCCCCTAGCCCCCCCTCCTCTCCACTGCGCCTCTGCAAAGCAGACCCAATTGCGACCTGCATATTTTCCAGCATCTCGTACAGACAACAGTTGAATATAGTTACAAGTCGCCCTTCATACGAGCAGGTTGTCACGTAGGGAAGAGATCAGGCTTGTGTGAGCGGGTTGTCACGTAGGGAAGAGATCAGGCTTGTGTGAGCGGGTTGTCACGTAGGGAAGAGATCAGGCTTGTGTGAGCGGGTTGTCACGTAGGGAAGAAATCAGGCTTGTGTGAGCGGGTTGTCACGTAGGGAAGAAATCAGGCTTGTGTGAGCGGGTTGTCACGTAGGGAAGAGATCAGGGTTGTGTGAGCAGGTTGTCACGTAGGGAAGAGATCAGGGTTGTGTGAGCGGGTTGTCACGTAAGGAAGAGATCAGAGTTGTGTGAGCGGGTTGTCACGCAGGGAAGAGATCAGGGTCGTGTGAGCGGGTTGACAAGGAAAGAGAGATACAGCCCAGATGTTAAAGAACAGCTGCAATTAAGTGGAAAATCTCCCCCCCCCCCCCCGGTTAGTATCGGATATTTCTTTTCTCCATACAAGCCCCTCGCTGAATAACTTCAAAGATAACAACGTAACAAACAAACAAACAAACAAACAAACAAACAAACTAAGTAACAAATGACTCGCTTTTTTTAAGAAAAAGAATGAAATGAAAATGTCTAATTTGATCAGAAACTAGAAAAGTCCATATTGACATTGATATTAACATTGATATTGACATTGATATTAACATTGATATTGACATTGATATTAACATAGACATTAACATTGACATAAACATTGACATTGACGTTGACATTGAAAATGATATTAACATTGATAATAACATTTCTATTGTCATTAGCATTGATGTTGACATAAATATTGACATTGATACTGACATTAATATTGATTTTGATTAAGTCTTAACATTGATATTGATATTGACAATGACGTAATTAAATAGTTTATTAAATATTTTTTAGCCGCACACAAATGCATTAGATGTAGTATCGATACCTTGAAATACTTTCAAAGTAGTTTAAATTAAATCTCTAAAAATACGTTCATCATTTGACCTTATTATAGTTCCATATTTTAGTGTTTTAATTTAATATTACATCGTAAATATTATATTGTTGGATAATTTCATAACGTAATATTATTTTATAAAATATTATTATTTGTTATTTAATTTAAATCATCAATACCAGGCTAACTAAATTTGTATTTTTATATTATATTTTAATATATTATTTGGAAAATTATTTGTGATTTTGTTTTGGTCATCATTCCGTCTAGGAACTAAGTATTTAAATAATTAAATACCCAGAAAAAACAACACAACCACGAATCCTTGAAAATGTATCATAAAGCAATGTATTTTTGGTTTAGGGATTTAATGTTAGCACTCTGGCGTTCTTAGGAGCAGCAGATCAATTGTTTAAGAGATGTCCTTGTAAGCCGATGAAATCAAGACGCCATACATATGGCATACAATGTTGTCCTATAGAAAGGATAAAGTGTTGTACTGATACCAACAACATGAACAACACCAACACCAACACCAACAACACGTAGATCTAACCTTCACATAAAAACAGGCCGCAATTTATCCACAAAACCTTTGCAATTTTAAAAGCTCATAAAATACAAAGAAAGTAATTAAGCTGTTAATTTTATTTTTAAATGTTAAATAGAATTTTAGTTTCAAATAGCAGGCAGACGATACAAAAATTAAAAAAAGCGCGCGCACACACAGCACACAAAACGAAGTTAGTGGCCAGTTAATTTAAAAGTAAAATCCTGTCTTCAATAATTGAAATTCAATTAGTTGTCCATAAAACTCCAAACATCTTGTGGAGGTGTAAAAGTTGAATCCGAGTTTTTAACAACTTAATGATCATGTGCGCATTCAAAATGCGGAGGATTTCTTGCTAGGTTGAACTCGGTTTCGTTGGGATCAACATGCTTAAGGAACATCGTCTCTAGGACGAATTTAATTTGAGATGTTTCTAGAATAAAACTTTCTCAGATTAAAGCTGATTTTTAATATCGAATGGTTCTTTGATCCAATAGTAAAATGTTTGGCGTTTATTGTTTGAGTTTTCACTAAGTGAGCGATTGGGTCAAAATAACAGCTTAATGCAATCAAACTAGTAATGAATTTAGCAATAACACATCTAAGGAGCCTAAAGCTTACATAATGAGCTTTTACCTGTCCAGCACTATAACTATGGAAATAGAATAAAAAAAACATAAAATATTTACTTTATAAATAATATAAAAAACATTATATAGTTCGTAAGTATATATATTATTTATATGTGACTATATTCAATAATAAAAATTGTATCGCTTTATTTTATTCTAGAGAACTTTAATCTATTTATATTTTGCGTCTGTAATTTTCTTTATTCATTGAGTGTACAAATAAGAATTTTGTTTCGTCTTGTTTGGTCGTCGTTGTTTTGCTCTTGTTTCTTTTTCTTGCTTATTTTGCTGATCTCTTTTTTCTCTTTTTCACTTTCTCTCTCTCTCTCTCTCTCTCTCTTTCTGAGTTAAAAATGTTTTTATTGACACAATCTTATTGTATTTCTTTTTATTCAACTTATCTATTTGGAGGCTTGGGTCTGCATTGCTTCCCTTGTTGAGAGGCAAGAGAAGATAACTCCCCTGGTGTTCCGAGCTTTATACCCGGTAGTGATGTCAGCGTTGCCATGAAGCGTACCTCATCTTTATGACGTCACGTGGAGTTTCATTTGTTATGTTACATCATAAAAACACATTGGATTTGGGGTGGGGGAGTAAGCGCCTCTTTCTCTTATAAACAAGTTTTTCTCCTCCTCTAGTTCCAGCCTCCCCCCACCCTCCACATCACATAAACTATATTACATTTATATACACATCTAAAAATTGTATCTCCCAAGAGTTATCTTACCTCGTTGGGGGTATAGACCTGCGAAAAACTGTAGAGATTATATTTTATTCTCCACCTGGGCAGCGTAGCCACAAACTTAGGGGTCCCCTCCTCTCTCTCTCTCTCTCTCTCTCTTACCCGGACACTTAGGGGCCCCGAGAATCCGATACTCTCACAAACACACACACACACACACACAAGTGAACTCATAATAAAGGAAAAAATCACGTGACCACTGAACTAGTGAAACATATCTGGACTGAACAGAGAATAACTGCTGCAGACGGTTCAATTCCAGAGACCTAGGATACTCTCAAATAAACCTAGGAAAGTTACATCTAAGTTTTTTTTTCCCAACCTCGTTCTTAAGCCTTGTGAAATGGACAGACTTAGAGATTAAACAAAATCAGACTGACTCTGAAAGCTGGGAGTGAATGCTGGGAATGAATAGGAGGAAGGTTTGGAGGATAAAGAGTGAGCACGGGGTAAAGAATGGATGCAGGAAGCAACGTGGGGAGAAGGGTGGTGCTCGAGTGTGTGTGTGGGGGGGGGAGGTGTGTGCTCATAAACAGGTGTTTGTTGGCGCAAGCTAATTAATCTTTATTATTTAAACTCTATACGTTTTCCTTTCTCTACCCCTCCCCCTTTGACCCACTCGTCTTGAAACATCAGGCATCAACATGCTGCTAGAACAAGTCATAGTTTAGTTTGTTCTTTAAAAAAAAAACACAGCCGGAAAAAGGAGAAGAAATACCCAAAATAAACAAGAGAGCTAATACTTTGAGAAAGAAGGCCGTGATAATGTAGAGCCATGGAAATGGTTTGGAAACATTTTTGTATCCAATTTTATAGCGCGTTTGTCTTCCATTTTTTGTTTTTAGCTCGGTTATGAAGTGAAATGAGATTTATTATCAATGATTTTTTAACCTGGTCATGAGTTCTAGTATCACTTACCTTCTCCGCCACAAAAAAAAAATAGTCCTACATACAGCGTCTGATATTCTTGGACTCTTCAATTCTATATGAAAAAAAGTAGTTCATATAAAAATCCTTTTCACACATGTACACCTGTGTACACACAAACACATCTACTACTGCAACTATTTTGTATTTTGGAAAGAAAGAAAAGATTAATTCGTTTCTCTTGATAAAGTGCTTCTAATGGTGAGTTACACACTAAGGTGTGTTGTTAAGTGGTTTACAAAACAATGAAGGGAGTATCGGAGTGATATTTGACCTGAGTACTTCGGCTTTATGAAAACGTAATGGGTCGACTAAAAGAACAATTAGTGAGACTAGAGGATCGTTTCGAACGTCTATTAATGGTTCCATGTTCATCTTAAGCAGTGTCAAGTTCCCCTTTCAGACCTTTCGATCTATAGGGCAGAGGATGTTAAGGTCATCTGTTTCTTTGGCCTACGGTTCACGGGCAGTGTGTCATGTGGCCATCACAACGACCAACCGCCTTTACTTTCTCCAACTAAAGTCAGGCTACCCATTAGAGTTGCGTGGACTCAGGGGCGCCCTAAAAATCCAGAGGCTCAAAATCCAAGTCTTCACCGAGATTCGAACCAAGACACTAGGTTCGGAAGCCAAGCGCCTAACCACTCATCCACCTAGCCCCTATAATGACATGTTTCACATTTGTTTTGGGCCCAGTACAAGTTTGAGAATTAGTGATGAGTTACTGGTTCAAGGCTTTCGTTTAGAATATATCCATATTTATTGAAGACCATTTATGTGTAAAAAAACTGGGCTACTATTTACTGCCACGTATCAAAGAGCTGGCTATTGGTGTAAAAAAAAAAAAAAAAAAAGATTTCTTAAGGTCAATCAACATGACGACAGAATCTCTAGTTGACTTTGCAGGCCTTAAGTTCAGTCTTCTTCTCATCCCTTACCCCCCCCCCCCATCTTTGCCCCATGCAGCCCATGTCCCCTCACTTCCCCACACACATCCTTGTCGTGCCAGCATCCAGTAAGTCCTTGCCATGTCAGAGGAGTGAAGGGGAGGCTGGGGTAACACGCACGACTTAATTACACGGTGAGCGGGTACGATAGTTCTACACGTCACCAGTGGATGAGAGACAAAGTCTTAGTGTCCAGTACTGGAGGCAGGCAATAGAGGGAGGTAAAGGGGGGGGGGTATAGTTACTTCATGAGCGACGGTGTGTCGAGTCGCCAAACCTCCTTAATTACATGGGGTGGCCGGAGACCCGTGGTCAAGCAGTGGGTCGATAGAGAGGACACCGCAAAAACGTTAAATACCATGGAGTGGACCGTAGAGTCCAGATGGAAATAACTATTTCAGGATTTTAAGTTACTGACTAGTCCAAGTGACTAGCACAGAGGCCATGTAGACTGCCTCAATATATCAAACTACAGCAGTTTATCTTCTGAGTTCGTTGTAATTTTATGAAGTAAAAAAGAAAATTGAAGTTTGTGCATATAATTAATACTTATACATAATTAATATTCACCCTTAATAAATACCCCATTACCCACCCCGCAAAAGGCTGCAACGAATAGAAGTGTGCCTTTATGATCCCCAGATATATGCTAGGCAGGGCAGTGGCGTAGCTAGGGATTTTGCGGCCCTGGGGGGGGGGCATGGCCCCCTGCATTTTGACATAATGTGTATGGAATACGAGCAACTCTACGTCTTTGATTGTGGGTATTTCAAATTAAATTCAATTTGCGTTTGAAATCTAGCACTTGGTTCAATAGTTAACAACTGCGCCATGTTACAAGTTCAGTTTGTAAAAGGATAAAAACTTCATAGATAGAAGTTACCTGTCCAGTTGTAACATTGTTTTGTGCCAGACCTAACATTTTTTTAGTTCTTTATTTAGACTTTTAGACTTTTTAGACTTAAAACTTTGTATTTCTTCCCTGACAGAGCCCCCGACTCCGACTCCGTCCATCACTCCAACTCCAAGTTCCACGTCTGCTGCAGGGGACTGCGAGGTGGACGTTGAAATCGACGTCGGTAGCGACTCGACCAGCGTGACTTCAGGGAAGGAGGCCAGCAGGATTAGCGAAGTCAAGGTGTCCTCGGACGGGGAGTCCAGGGACGAGGTGACCAAGATCAAGTGCCGACTGGAAACTAAAGACCTCTGGGACAAGTTCCACGAGCTGGGAACCGAGATGATCATCACGAAAACTGGCAGGTAAGGACATCACATGATAGAGACCTTGTACTGACCTCATTTCCGGCACGTTTAGTGGACACATACACGCACACATTGAAGAATTTTTTTTCACATATAAGCTAACCCCCCTCCCCCAATGGCTTGGTGGCTGAGCGGTCAAGCGCTTGGCTTCCGACCTGAGGTCCGGGGTTGGGATCCTGGTGAAGACTGGGATTTTAATTTCGCGATCTTCGGGCGCCTCTTAGCCCACCCAGCTCTAATGGGTACCTGACATTAGTTGGGGAAAGTAAACGCGGTTGGTTGTTATGCTGGCTACATGACACCCTCGTTAACCGTAGGCCACAGACACAGATGACCTTTACATCCTCTGCCCTATAGACCATAAAGTCTGAAAGGGAAACTTGACTTGACTTATATAAGCTACCCCAGCCTTTGTCCAAATACAGAATTTATAAACAAAAATAATGACTTTTTTTTTTTTTTTTTACAACAAATAAATTTCACACAGAACAACTTGCAAAGGGAAACAACTTGCAGACAGATATAACTTTCTGACATATCAACTTTGATACATAAAAACATTGACACAGAAACAAAATAGACAGAAAAAAAAAACCCAGTAAGACACACATTAGACACAGACAAACTAGACACACGTTCAAATAGGACACACAATTTGATCACAGAAACAACTTGGACAAAGGACGCTAAACAACTTGAAACACTTCAAAATAAATCTAAATATATACAAGAGATACTAGCGATAAGCCAAACTGATGTATACCTGTACAATCAAAACTCTTTGTGTTTTGGTGTTGTGTAGATTATCTTTAAAAACCACAAATGCGGGGTTTTTTTTTTTTGGTAGATCAGACCAAAAGTTTATATAAAATCTATCCTTCTATCAAACACCAATTAAAAAATCACCTTTCAAATCAAAACTTTTTCAAACTCTCTTTGAAAAGTAAACAATGCAGTCTGCCATAAAGCCCCAAGCTCTATCCTAATGCTTGTATCACAAAATGAAAGATTAGAACTTAAAAAGTCAATGAATTTTCAGTAGAAACTGAACAGACTTTTGTAAAATAAATATCTGGCACTTTTGAGCGTTAAACGTCAGTTGACGCGTGGTCGTGTCGTCCTGACGTCACGCAGTGCACGTCATCAATCACCAATGTCAAGGTTGTTCTTGTTGGTATTTCGACTCCTGCAAAACAAGACGGACACAATAGACTCCCAGAGTTCCGCTGTTTCCGTTTCTCACCTGAATCAGGTCACGTCTTCAACAGTGGACATGTCAACCCCCCCCCTCCAATCCAACCCGCTTCAGATTCAACCCCCACCAAGTTGTCGTCAACTCCAAACTGATGCAAAAAAAAACAACTCAATGACTTCATGCCCCATTCTTTCTTTGTTTTTAAATCTCCTTCCTAATCCAAACCACCAATCAGGTCAATCTAGACGTCATTGTTTGCGCCTTTTGCTTATCATAGAATCAGAATAGACTAGAGATGGGAACAAATCAGGAGGCGTGGCCAAGAATTAAAGATTACAATTCGTTAGCTTAGCGCCGTATCTCTTAGGTCCTCTACTGCCGGTCAATGTAACAACCCGTGTCAACCCGATAACCGCTGGGTGTCACCCTCTGGATAACTGAGTCAGTATCGGTCTAGAAAATGTTATCGGACGCTTTCTGTAACTTAGACTTGTATGTTGTGTGCTTGTTTAAAGCAAAGTTATTAAATATGGTTTTGATAAGTGAGCTTTTGATAAATGTCTATGGAATCTGTTTTAATATATATTTTTCCTCCCTATATTTAAGAGTGAAAATCCAAGTAAAACTTATTAATTTGACATACGTATGGTAAAGTGGCAATATCTTAGTTGCATTAAATATAAATATAAGGATTGTGTAATAACATGAAGCTAGGAACAAAATGTAAGAGCATTTTCTTACAAAACATAATTATAGAATCAATAAACTTTGGTATAATATTGGAATGAATTGTCACTAAGTTAACAGCACTAGTAGTACAGAGCAGGGAGCACTGCACTCAGTGCCAAATCTTCAAGGGCGACAAATTTCCCCGTCGCAGGATGCTAGATGCGGATTTTTATGGGTAGATCTACGTAGAGCTTTAGTCACTTCACAGTTTTATATGCTCAAGAAAAAACACATCAAAAAAAATATATATAAAAAATTTCCTCTTATTCTCTAATAAAAGTCTCTAATGTCTAAATATAGTCTTTAAATTCTTATACATTTCAATTTTCATTTTCTTTAGTGTACATTTTACTTTATTTTTTGTTAAACATCTTCTAGCCTACATTATATAATCCATCTGTATATATGATCTACTTGAATTCTATTTAGGATTTTGTTGGCATAAGTAGCTTTAAAATACATGTTCCATATAAGTATCCTATACTCTGCTAACAAAATCAAGTTCATATATTTAAGTTTTTTACTTTGGGTATTTAATTTAAAACTATTGCTAGACCTATGTTGACTTTGGCCAGACTGTTGGCATTTCAAATGTTCGACAGAGTTTCTCTCACAATGGTGAAGCTTGGACACTCCCCAAACAAATGTTTCTCTGGTTTGTTATTATCTATCCCACCTAGTTAACATGTGTGTTTCTGGGCTGCCCTGTCCCTACTCTTCTTCTTTAAATGGGTCATTTCATAAATCAGTCTGTAGGCCACCTCCCGTGCTTTCGGAGTTATGTTTTTATTGTCCAATTGCGTGAATGTGTCCGTGTATTGATCACTATGTGTAAATGTTGTTAGTTTTGTGATGTATTAGATTTTATTGTTTTGTAGGTGTCTGGTTAGTGATCTGTAAAACGCGTGGATGTGGGTGGCGAAGTAGTGGTGTGTGTTGTTTTGGATGGGGAAATTTTGTTGAGCCTTAAACCGAAATAGTATAAGGTTAAGGGGAAGTTTTCAGGGCACCTAACTACCCTACCGATACATTTTAAACGATTTAAATTTTTGTTTTGATATCTTGTAGGTTTATCCCACCTTGTTTGTTTATCTTGTATTAGTATGTTGTGTTGCATAAATGTGCTAAAAATATGATTGCTTGTCATCCCCCTACTCTAGTGTTTGTTACTATTAATAATGAATACTTGTAAAAGTGATGTATTTTTATGAAAAAAAAAACCACTTGCATAAGTGATTTAAAAATTAAGATTTTTCACTTTCAAAAAAGAAAAAAAAATAGCCGTTGCATCAGAACTTTGAACGGTAAAAAATATTATGATGTCGGATTTTCACTATGTTTTCTAGTTTACCAGATCTAAACGGGACGGACGGACGGATGGACAGACATTCTACACAAAACTAATAGCGTCTTTTCCCCTTTCGGGGGCCGCTAATAAAAAGCATTGACGCAAATTTTAGAATTGTGCACCAATCATCAGGTGTGTATATTTAGCATACTGGCTTAGATTTTAATGACATCATACATAATTCAAGCACATATTTTATTGGCAAGTATTTTGTTTAGTAAAAGTTGATGGTGGGGATGGGGGGGGGGGAGTGACACCATCAGTTAATCGTACTTGTTGAGGCCAATCCTATCAACTCCTCTGCCCTTGCTCTCTCTCACACACACACACATCTAAGACACTAATTATTCTAAGAACAAGAGAGAGAGAGAGAGAGAGAGTAACAAAAAATACATTGGAGAAATAGCTGGTAACCAGGGACTCTATGGAGCGCATGTCATCGCTGCAGTTATCTCCCTCTCTCCTTGGCTAACAAACAAGCTACTCCAGATTTAAGTGTTTAACAAAGTGATAATTGTAGATGCCAGAAGATTGGTCTGTTTGTGCTGATTTCATTTCACACCCCTTTTTAATTTTGTCATGGGTGTCTTGTGTTGATTAGATGCCAGGTGACCAATGTCCGTCACTAAAGTCGACACTGTCCACATGGCACTATATAGACACCATTTGTCAATGTCAAGCTGATCCCCCGGGACGGTATGAACTGACTACTGTGTCACATGCTTGCACAACTGGGGGTGGGGGAGGGGGGATGTTACAAGCAAAAGATGACCAAACATAACGTCACGAATGAGCCACCGTCCCTTATTGTCCAAGTGAGACAGGAGGCCCTAATTAGCAAACGTGGACCGTTCCGTAGCGCCCTCCCACCCCACCCCCTCCCCCACTCTTCCTGCTCGTGGCGAACTCTGCGAGCTAACAGCTTGAAGACAATGATGCTGCCACTTGATCCAGCTAATGAGGCTTGACCAACGTCAGTTGTGGCGGTCAGGATGAACTAACACCATATCATCCATGTCCGGCATTAGGTGGCCACCGTAATCACCTGGGAGATGAGTGTCTTGAAGTTCTACCTTCTCTGTGACTACTATTTCGTTGGTTCGTCTGCTCCATTCAACAGGAGACAAAACTGACGGAGCCACAACGTTCTGACATAAATTGTTTAGAAGTTTTAAGACGTTCCTGCACCAAAATATAGGGGGAATTTTCATAAATAGTCTTTGGTGTTATCGGTGTAAAGACTACGAAAATATAGAAACGTATCCTTTTTTTTTAAAAAAAGAAAGTAGTAATTTGTAACCAATTTTTATTACTGTAAAATTAAATTTCAATGTTCTTTCCCCATTAGCAAAGTGATAGTCAATAATTCGAGGACGAGAATGATTTTTTTGTTTTACTATTGCGTCCTTGGCTTTGTTTGTTTTTGTAATATTTTTATTTCTGGTTTTAAATTTCAAAATTTCTTCCAATCTTTATTTTTTTCATTAGTGTAACTTTTTAGGAAAAAAAAAGGGTGGGGGGGTCTTTTATTCTAGCATTAGATTTAAACGGAAGTTTGTGCTAATTAATTAATTAATGTTTGATGTTCGTATAACTGATCCGCAGGGGCGTCTATGTGTTTCTATATTATGCAAACACTAACTCCGTTTATGGCTTTAATGGAAATTGACATGTATTTATTAGTATGCAAAATTAACATTTGCAATTCATATGTCAGATGTTTGGTGTATATGTAACTTTAGGGTTAGGTTAAAACTACATTTAGCGCTACGGTAAAAAAAAATATGATCTAATCATTCTGCCGCAAAGGTATAAAGAATATGATTAGTAATTCAGCGACCCTCTGACCTACTAGATAACTCTAGTTTTGCCTACATCTTGGTCAAGAAAAATGTCGTTATCCTGGGACTACCTGGCGCTCCGATGTTTCCTGCCCGAAAGACTGGCCAGCTCGGAGCTGAAGCTCTTGTGCCAGGCAGATTTGACCAATGGCGAAACACGTAGCAGTGTTTGAAAACTACAACAACTACAACGTGTTGGTTTGTATGTAAGAGCTTTTTCTAGAACACAGTGAATCTGTAGTGGGTATGATACACAAGGTTTCTATTTCAAATGTCTCTCACCATCTTTCTATTTACTTTTTCTCTCTCTCTGTCTATCTCTCAAATTTAAAAAAAAATTATTACTACAAAATATTTGAATGCAGATTTAATCAAATGTTTAAACCTAAGTCCCCAAGCCTTCTTCTCTAGTGTCATTATAGCATGGAACGGGTTGCCTGAATCAGCCTGGAAAACCAACGACTTAGCAGAGTATAATTCCTTAATTAACATGAGCGACTGGATTAACATATGAATACAAGAAGAACGTGTTTACTTTCTGTTTTGAAGGAACATCTACTATTCAAAAGATCAGATCATTTAGTTTCCTCTGACAAAAAATCTTGTTTCCAAAATGTTACTTTAAGTCAACTTTTAGACTTAAAAGCCAGTCAGGTTTATATATATATATATATATATGTATATATATTGACTATATAATTATTTTATTATTTATCCAATTATTTGGTTTTATGCTTTCTATTTTAGTTTGCCATTAATGAGTACAGGATTCCTTATCTATACCACCATTTCACTCTTTGTGTGTATGTATGTGTATTGTATGTGTATTTGTATTGTGTGTGTATGTGGATTATGTGTGTGTTGCCACATACCAGATGATCCCAATGCGGGTGTGGAGTGCGAGATGACAGAACGTTCCAGAGTGTGAGGGTAGTTTGCCCGTCCATGTGTGTGTTTGTGTGTGGGAGATGGTAGCAATTATTGTACCAAAAATACAGATAATATTAATACTGTTAATATTTGTTTTTCCCACACAGCTAGGCTCCTAGTAAATACTATTTCCAATGATAGCATACATAACGATGAAGAAATAGGGGGGTGGGGGAGGACTGCTCTATTCTTGTCCCTGTAGATAGCACTTAGAACACACCAGGGCAAATGTTCAAACCACGCGATGTCAAGCCTCACGAAACTGAACGCTACCTTCAACGGCAGAAGTATTGACCACTGAGAGACAGGAGAGTTACACACATAGCTCAATCTGATTGGCTGTCTGACTTGGCCTGTCAATACACTGCGCCGTGACAACCCAGGGGCCTGGTACTATAGACACTTCACTGACGTGTCAGCAATGTCTGGTGATTGACAGCTGTTGGTGATGACGTCATGCTGAGGTGGGCGGGAGGGAGGAGTAAGTTTTAGATACATTTTTTTTCTGAAATAATTTTTTTAACAGAATAAGATTTAAACTTAAAACCTTCACCATGCGGTCATTTAATTATCAAATTAAAATGGACTAGCTCGTCGCTCTGCAACAGAAGTAAACTGGAGTTTTAATCGAAGACTAATTTTGGTAAAACTTTCTCATATTATTAGCATTAAAAATATTAATAATAATAATAGAACTTAAGAAAAAGATATAGACAAAAAAAAAAAGCCCTTTAATAAGATATCATTTACTCTGTATATTTTATCTATATTTGCGAACTATCACTAACTAATATTTTACTAAGAGATCTCCGGAACTGCCGAACGGATTCACATGACAATTTGTACACATGTTCCTTTTATCTCCTAGGTTCTCGCTAAGAAACGCCAAGGTCTGGGGCAAAATAATATCATAGAAACAAACACCCTTTAAAAAGAGATATGATTCGTTGATTAGCAATGAGAGCCTGATTCTTAATAGAAAATATCTCAACAACTGCCCTAGTTCAAGATGTCAAGTTAAACAAGCAAACGATGTCGGTGAGAAAGACTGCTCATCTATTGTTACAGTAGGAGCTAAATTCTCCTAAACAATCAAAGCTAGTTAAATCTAGTACTCGCAGTGTTAATGACGGCTTCAGAGGCATTCCAATCAACAGTCTTATCGTAGAGCAATTAGCTCTCCCCCCCCTTCCCAAACACAAAGACGGTCAGGGGGGGGGAGACTTCCAATATAAGAAAAAAAGTAAAAAGGTTAGAGAGGTGGAAAGGGTAGCTAAGTGTAACCCCCCCCCCTTCTCTTTCACAACCTCCCTTCTCCCTCTGTCTGCTGCTACCCATCCCCCATTTTCTCCCCCTAATTTTCGTTTCCTGCATGTACGATCAAATTATATCTGTCTCATCCTCATTTATTTAGGGGGGGGGACTCTGTGAGAGGTGGAGAGAGGAGTACCCCCGGTCTTACACTGACAATGCGACTCAAGTCAATAAATCTGGTCATTATCTTGAAACAAAAGACTCGAGGTGCCGAGAGACAAAAAGTTTGGCCGGCCACAAGCCAAAACCAATAAAGATCTCTCGACTTGCATGCTCCATTGTTCTCAACTACAAAGAGCAGTTGGAAGGAGTTGACTTAAACATAAAGCACAAAAGAGCTGTTGGACATCACATCGAAAACGAAAGAGGACATTTGAAAGTTAATTAAATAGGACATTTTATAAAACTGTACAAAAATATATGTACTTAAACTAAGATCATAATTTCTATAATGTACAAAACATATAAAAAATATATGTACTTAAACTAAGATCATAATTTCTATAATGTACAAAACATATAAAAAATATATGTACTTAAACTAAGATCATAATTTCTATAATGTACAAAACATATAAAAAATATATGTACTTAAACTAAGATCATAATTTCTAGAATGTACAAAACATATAAAAAATATATGTATTTAAACTAAGATGATAATTTCTATAATGTACAAAACATAAAAAAAATATATGTACTTAAACTAAGATCATAATTTCTAGAATGTACAAAACATATAAAAAATATATGTACTTAAACTAAGATCATAATTTCTATAATGTACAAAACATATAAAAATATATGTACTTACTCAAAGAACATAATAATATATATAATATACAAAACATAGATGTACTTACAACAGAACTTAATTTCCATAATGTACAAAATATGTACTCACACCAAGAAATGGCAAGAATATAATTTCCATACTGCTCTTTTTCTTATTATGCTACATTGAGCGGCAATTTCCATTGGATATTCCCCACATTGACGGATAGCTATAAATAGCTTTCGCTTTCGTGTTTCCGGTTAACAATACCGTAAGTGTTAATAAGCTATGCATTTCATGAAGTATAATGCTAAGTTTTGTGCACTTTTTAACACTGTGTAAAACCAAATATCTAAGTTCAGTTTGCCTGTAGCACAAAATAATTTGTCTTATTTAATTGTAGTCCTTGACCTTGCTAAGTTTTATCGATTTCTGTTTCTGACACTCTGACAGTTTTCCTCTTTTTAGTTTTGTCAATATTTCTTAATGCTACCTTGTAACGCCACGGATCTTTAATTAAAAAATACAAAATCAAAATTTATTTTTATAAGCCGATTACTCTGTGGTCAAGCGTTTGTTCCCATGCAGTAGTTCCAGTGTCCACTCTCTCGCCAGAAGTAAGTAGTTCCAGTGTCCACTCTCTCGCCAGAAGTAAGTAGTTCCAGTGTCCACTCTCTCGCCAGAAGTAAGTAGTTCCAGTGTCCACTCTCTCGCCAGAAGTAAGTAGTTCCAGTGTCCACTCTCTCGCCAGAAGTAAGTAGTTCCAGTGTCCACTCTCTCGCCAGAAGTAAGTAGTTCCAGTGTCCACTCTCTCGCCAGAAGTAAGTAGTTCCAGTGTCCACTCTCTCGCCAGAAGTAAGTAGTTCCAGTGTCCACTCTCTCGCCAGAAGTAAGTAGTTCCAGTGTCCACTCTCTCGCCAGAAGTAAGTAGTTCCAGTGTCCACTCTCTCGCCAGAAGTAAGTAGTTCCAGTGTCCACTCTCTCGCCAGAAGTAAGTAGTTCCAGTGTCCACTCTCTCGCCAGAAGTAAGTAGTTCCAGTGTCCACTCTCTCGCCAGAAGTAAGTAGTTCCAGTGTCCACTCTCTCGCCAGAAGTAAGTAGTTCCAGTGTCCACTCTCTCGCCAGAAGTAAGTAGTTCCAGTGTTCACTCTCTCGCCAGAAGTAAGTAGTTCCAGTGTCCACTCTCTCGCCAGAAGTAAGTAGTTCCAGTGTCCACTCTCTCGCCAGAAGTAAGTAGTTCCAGTGTCCACTCTCTCGCCAGAAGTAAGTAGTTCACGACTTGGTTAGACCGAGACCATTCCTTATAGAAGGCCTAGACACCGACCTGCAACGTCGCAACCTTTGGGCAGTTTAGACCAATAGCTAGTTGCCACGTCGTACAGACCTGTGACGTCGCAAGGATCTATTGGTTTAAAATGCCCACAGGATGTGACGTTGCAGGTTAGTGTTCAGGCCCTCTATAAGGAATGGCCTCAGACTGTTTGGGTCCTTCTCATTTCATGTCATTTGAATTCTCCTTAACTTTTTGTTTCAATACAATAGTGATGGGGGGAGGGGGGTGTTGAAAGGAAGCTGGACGTTAGGTTGATACATTCAACATTTATCATTCACCGAGAGGTCATGGTCTCCACAGTGCTACCACCGGGCACCATCTGTAGGATTGTGTTTATTTTTGGTGCATGGCTCCTGAGCTATCTGCCAGAGACAAACGACCGACAGGGCATTATAACAGTCCGAAATGACCAGTTCAAGTGACCACACGTCTCCCCCCACCTGCAACCCATTCCCCCATAGCAAATGAGAAACCAGCGAGAGAGCAGAGCTTGCTCCAAAAACAAACATCCCTGACGTTTTGTCACACCTTCAAAGGGGGCACCGCTGACCCCAGAACGTGGTGTAGGGTCAAGTGGTTCCACTTTAAACGACACGCGCGTGTTAGTCTATCTGTTTAACACTCGGACATCTATTAATTTATCTAGTATTGTATATTGTGGTGGTGATGTGGAAAAACAAATCAAATCAACATCAAATGCTTATGGTAAATATATCTACATATCAAAGGTATGAACGGCTACATACGTATACAGATTAGGCTAAAAGGTAAACAATAATCGTGCCACATTGAACTCTTCCATTGTTCTAAAATAACAACGTCCTCTTTCAGACACATTTGGTCTTCTGGTCTAAGGACGAGGTACTTATTTCACAGCAGTTATCAGCTCAAAAGTCTTCCATTAATTCTGTAGGTCATTAAGATTATTGAGAGCTTAGGATTTTGTAGAGGCGACTAGAACTAGGTACAGTTAGCTCTTTCTCATGACACTTCGGTGTCTGACATGCTATTTGAGGAGAACCTTTTTGAGAGGCATGTCTTTCAAGGTTTATCAATTGCATACCTAAACATGTCAGACTAAAATCCTGGGTAGCTATTGTATCTCCCTTAAGAGAGAGAGTGAGAGTGAGAGAGAGAGAGGGATGTCAAACAACATTGACATGTGAATAAAGCTAGAACTATTTGACATTGTATTTCTTTTTGATGGTTTCAAGTTTGCTTGTCTTGTTCTTCATCCGCTCTAGTTGACGTCCTGTGCCTATAGCACCAAGAAGTGATTCCAAGCGACAATAACAATTAGAACATTAAGTAATCCCAACATTAAATACGTTTAAGAACCGCCCCCCCACCCCATCATTTACTTTTCAAGGGCTGATATCTTGGAACACCAATATTAATAACACAGAACAAAGCAGTTGAAATGTGTGTGTGTGTGTATATGAGCTTGTTATTAGAGCACATGTCACGTGGCTAAAATGTTTATAGGAAGCCCTTTGAGTAACAATTGTTTATGCGCTTAAGGGTATTGTCTTATTATGATTGAAAATGTTACGTAATATTGATTGTTACAAATCTTGTGTTTAAGTGTAACTGGGTTACTAGTACATTTTCCGTTTAACTTTTTTCGTGCTAATTTATCTTCTTTTATTTATTTATTGAACCTTCAATTTTCTAATTGGTCACTTCTGGCAATTCAGATGGCATTCTGGGATTGTTACTGTGACATGACGTAATTTATCCAGTGATTTAAAGCTGTAACACTTACACTGACCAGTAATTGCATTGTTTGGTTTGACCAGTGCCAGCAGCGACAGTCAATCTACTGACCAGGACGTCCGATTGAGAGCACCCTGCGCGCGAAGGGAGGTCAGTACTAGCCGTTGGTCATCGTGTGGTTCTGTTCAAAGTGGCAGTGTAAACTTGGCGGCGTTTAATCCGTTGTCCCAGGCGGTTGGTCAGTGACTCTGAAGTGGACAAAGCACAATGGAGGTACAAACTTCTTGACTCTACCGGACATCACCTCAGCAGGCAGTACCTTAGCAGTGGTAGGCGAAGACTTTGACACTCTTCGTTCGGCCTTGATCTCATAATATAAATAAAACGAACGACAGTAATCGTCTTAAGTCTTACAACTGACCAGTAGTTTGACTAAAGTTGTTTGACCAATGGTTTGTCCAGTAGATGGACAGAGGGTAAATAAACACCAGTCTGGCAATTCAACCCCCCTCCTCTTTAAATCAATTAATCACTGGAGGATTGGAAGGATTGGAGTTGTTAATTTTAATGTAACAATTGATTCAGCCATTTGGTAGCCAATGGTCAGTTTGATATAACATTATGTAGTGCCTACATTCACAATGACATGATCACAGTTGAATGATCGCAGACGACCAACGAGGCATGGAGATTGAAAAACAACAAAATTTGATTGCAATTGTTACGCAACATTAAATGCTTTTAAAAAACAACTTGCGTAGAAAACCAATCAGGGGTCATCCACTTGTAGCGTCGGTCTTTGTGAGCTAATTACAGTACTTGCTCTCATCTGTCTGTGGGGTACTAAGCCCTCCCGCTTGTTCCGGTTTCGTTTTTCCTTATGAATGTCACACATTTGTCTTAAAACGAGTGCTCTAATTCTGAATCTTTGCTAGTGATTTTCTTTTTGAGAGGTGTGGGGTGGGAAGTTATGGTATTACATCCCTTTGATTGCGACAAACTAGTTGCCTTAAGTATTCAATTAAACTTATAGATCATTGGACGTTTGGAAACGGACGTTCGAGACTTCATCGACAAGCTTATAATAGAGCCGTGGTGGCTGAGCGGTAAAGGGCTACTAATGGGTACCTCGACATGGGCCACTAATGATTTGTCCCATAGATCGCAAGGTCGGAAAGAACTACTTCACTTTACTTAAGCTAATAGTAACACAAACCATTTTTATACTGATTTGAAGGACTTTCTTTTTCTTTTTTCTTGTACATTCTAAAACGTTCAGTTAGCCACGCCTCAGAACATGTGACAGCCCATTCACTCCTCAAGCCTCAGAACATGTGGCAGCCCATTCACTCCTCAAGCCTCAGAACATGTGGCAGCCCATTCACTCCTCAAGCCTCAGAACATGTGGCAGCCCATTCACTCCTCAAGCCTCAGAACATGTGGCAGCCCATTCACTCCTCAAGCCTCAGAACATGTGGCAGCCCATTCACTCCTCAAGCCTCAGAACATGTGGCAGCCCATTCACTCCTCAAGCCTCAGAACATGTGGCAGCCCATTCACTCCTCAAGCCTCAGAACATGTGGCAGCCCATTCACTCCTCAAGCCTCAGAACATGTGGCAGCCCATTCACTCCTCAAGCCTCAGAACATGTGGCAGCCCATTCACTCCTCAAGCCTCAGTGATACCATTCTAAATAATTGAGTCATTTCTGTTGTATTATTATTATTTTATTTGTTGCTGTCGGCCCGTAACTATAAAGTCCATTGTATATTTCAAGTAACTATCTAAAATGCTCAAGCCTAGTAGTATCAAAGGTGGAGGGTTAGGGTTTGAGACTGTGTCGCTCATGAGAATAGGGGGAAGAAGGATGAAATGTAAACATAAAGAATTCATTTAAAAATGGGTTGGTTCAGAGCCGGATCAGAGACCGAGGACTAGCGAGTTCGTTACCAGCAGCAGCAGCAAACAGAAAACCTCCAGTGCCGTCCTCCTGTCCCTCCATTTAGCACGCTAGCTTGGCAGTGAAACATCTATCCGACCTAATAGGCTACTATGTAAAACTGACTACACGAGCTCTCGCCGAGGAGAAAATCGATGTCTCGAATGTACTTACTCACTACGCTGCTGTACAGTTGTGTGGGTGAGGAAAGAAAGTCTGGGAAGCTAGGACCAGGCCAAGAATGACCAAATAGTATAGACATGTCGAATCAATACAAAAGATATATATATATATATATGATTTTACCAACAAATGATATAATAAATAAAACCAGCAAACTGTAAAAAACAAAAAAAAAAAAAAAAAAAAAAAAACACAACACTAAGCTTATCTAAGGGGAGAACTCAACATTTACAGCAATATAACTCAATAATATATAATTAATTTCCCTTTTTATATATCAAACACATTTTTTTATTATCATAATTTAATCAACTATTTGGTAAATTGTTTTTATTTATTCATTTTTAGTTAGGAACAATGAATAGTTGTGTACAGTCTTCATATTGCGACAATTGTAGCGTATGTAATATCTGTTGTGTACCAGCCTATAAGCTTTGTAAAAGTGAAATAAAATAGGTGTTCGCTGGTACAATAACTAAAGTTATTTCTGACAGCATGTCCCATTGACTATAAACAACCATGTATACATATTGTATGTACCTATAAAGTCTCTATATAAACATTTTGTAAGCATTCTTAAGCACGTCGTGTTTATGGGCATAGACTATGTGAGTATGTGTGTCATGTAATAGTAAGTACGACAGATCCGCAGCGGCCGCCCAAGAGTTTTTCGCCCATCATGCTCTTGTTTCTTTAAAGTTTGTCTCTTTACCGCCTGCAGTATTTGTTGAAGCAGAACAATATAAAATCACAATATACACAAATAATTGAGCAACTAGATCTACCTTTGTAATGTAGACCTATTATTTAAATGGTCAAATGTAGTGATCTGTAGATTTACTATAAATTACAAATGAAGTATTTGTGTCGGGCAGTGCTTGTTGCTAAAAACAACGTGACTTTATTGTTCTAGAATCCACTAAACACTTAGGGTAGTTTTAAAATGATCCTTTTAAAGTGTTACACTCCCTGCAATTACAACTAGACTCACTGCAAGTTACAAGGTACACAATAAGGCCTTCAATTTGCTCCAAAGTCAAAATCTGCATTAAAGTCTAAACCAAATGCTCCTGTTATTCACGCTAAAATGACTAATTGAACACTGCATAGGTTTAGCATAGCGCCTTGACACAGGGATTTGAGTTTCTTGCATTCTCCAGATGATGATGTCCCTTTCCTTAACATAGGAACGGACATTTCTCTGAATGTCTTGGGATAGTGTTCATGAGAACCTAAGATGACCACAGCCAGACAGCTGACGTGGACAGTGGTGTAAAATCCGCGCTAAATAAACCACGGGGTGAACGCGGCTTGATTGTCAGAACACGACCAGTTGCTTGTTTTCATTGTGTGTACGATCTGTGGCGGAGCGTCGGGCGCTAGCGTTGCTCGAGACACCTAGGGGCGTTAACGTTTCTAAGGGCGCTGTCAGGGGCACGGTGTTTGTGTACAAGGACCTTGTCATTAGTTGGGGGCTACTTGTTGGCGGTGTGTTGAAATATAAGACTCACCACTAACATTATGTTCTGTCTCTTTGGTTTGTTCAACGTTGTTTGTAAGTGTGTGTGTGTTCTACGCACTTTGTATGCGAGGATAACTCTTCTAGATTAGATCGCCCTTGGGTGTTTCCATGGCAACATATATTTAACAGAAATAATAAAATATGGATTGATTTTAAAAATATAGGCAGAGGTCACCCCTGGACGTATCTAGCACTGTGGCATACGGTCATAAAGATTAGTAGTAGCAGAAATATTTGGAATTTTTTATTATTGTATAGGCCAGTGTTTCCCAAACTTTTCCCTTAACGGAACACTTTAGCGGAACACATTACTTATTATTTTTATTTTTTTTAGAGAGATCAATTCACGTGGTAGCCTACTAGTTTATTATTGCAGTAGTTCTCGGAATAGCTCTTCAGGACCCGAGGAACACAGTTTGGAAAACGCTGGTAAAGAAAATTTAACAAGTACAATTTAAAAAATGCTTTAAAAAAAAAACTTCGATTATATTGAGTGAAATTGTATCAATTATTTTGAATCAGCCAATCCTGTCATTAATTTTTATAAGATAATAATTTTGTGCGATTGGAAATATTTGCACTAATTGTTTTTGTTTGGCGCAACATTCATGGTTACAGCTTGGTGTTCTACGGTCGACTCACTTTTGTAGACTAGTGGAACCGGAAGGGGGGGAGGGGTGTCTAAGCCAATGACCTATTCAAGTACTTGTTAGTTTGTAAGTTTTAGCGAACGACCTCATTCTCTGCCCAAGTACATTTTAATATATACAAAATTAATTACGATTGATCGATTAACTAATTAGTTATTAAATTTGTTATTGATTTATGGGTTATCATCGACAATGAATGAAAGTACAAAGCCTCTAACTTGATCCGAGAATGGGAAGTGGGAGAAATAACGTGTAATAGATTCCACACAGACACACAGACACGTGAGTTGTTATAAGCTTTGTAAAAAGGTATAGTGTACGCAAGGCTGGCAATGAGTTTCTCTGCTACTAAAAAACTTTGGGATCAGAATAGGAACTCTCCTGTACCGAAGTGAGAAGAAATCCACTGTAACCTAATTCTGTTCGAACATCTCGAAACTATCGCTCAAATAGAAACAACCTAATTACTTCATCAGGCCCAATAACATGGCTGCGTTTGCTTATTCGCACGTGACAGTCTTATATTTGTTCCCTGTTCCCGGGAACTTTGCTATGGCGTTGTGCAGCGTGCCAGAGATAATAATTTTAAAAAAGGTTCCACACTGTTATTGCCAACGCCTCACATGTTCTGGAGGGGATGTTTTGGGGGGGGGGTATAATAGGAAAGAGTGCGCTGATGCCTTACAAGTTGACATAATGACAATTCTGTCATCAGAAAGCTTCTTGATGACCTGGGGATGGTGTGGGGAGGGTTAAACGATGGAGGAGGGGGGGGACTCAGTTGCGCAAGATGGACTGGGTTCTTTCCCCTTCTTTCTGTCCATGAATTGAAAGTCAACAGAACGGCCTTTCATCCTGACTATCCAAATAAACATCCAATTATCTCCGGGCGCAACAGCCCCCGCACCTTCCCCCAACCTAAGTTTTGTGTCGCACAGGCGCCCACTTTACATTCGCGCACTCTCTCACAATATAGGACTCGATATGTGCTAGTGGGCGCAAAAGAGGAAAGGGAGGGGGGGGGTCCTATACTAGCAGGTAATTAGCTTACCTAAATGAAGGCGTCTGTCTGCTTTGACAGTTTCTTAATTTGACGCCTTGGTTCGGACAGTTCGGTCATCAGCTGCTCAACAATGGAGGTGGACATTAGGCTACACGGAAGAAGCCCAGGGATCACCGGTCATTTACTTTCAAGTGCGCGCCACATACGACGCTCTAACAATACGACGTTAAGATATATGTTTGCAAATCATTTGCAAGTGTCTGGAGAAATATTAACGTGACACTGATTCGTTCATAACCATGCGTTAATAGGCCTAGTTTCAATACTCTGGCGAGATTTTTTACTTAAAGCTGAAATATAAATCAGAGATTTGACGCTAGGTGGAGTATCTAGAGATAGATCTTAACACAGAAGACAATTCATTTGGATTTAGAAGAAGAAATAAAGATTCTGTTATGTTACATTTTTGTTTCTGATATAGAATAACAAACGAATATTCACATTTGACTAGAGTTACACCTTTAGTAAAATCACTAAATTTAGAAAGCCTTCAGGCCAGAAGACTTATAAAGTAAAGTAGCTATTATACATAAAACACTGTACCATAATCTTGAAATACAAAAACAAAATTTAATAAAATACTCAGAAAGACACAAAGATAAAGGCCACAGTGTCGCTCCATATGCTAAGACTAATTTGTACAAAAGCTCCTTCTTCCCTGGCGCTATTAGAGCATGGAATGTGTTGCCTGGGCTAGCCAGGAAAACCAGTGAATTGGCAAAACTTAGGTCATTGGTTAATATTCATGACTAAATGCATGACGCGTAGGACGTAATCATCTTCTTTTTTGAAGTAAAGTCTGTATCATGTAAGATAAGATCTGAACTTCAGACATAGTGTCGCAATAAGAATATACTTTAAAAAAGTAAAGTTCCATCTTCAGATCTTATGTGTCTGTGGACAAGGCCTGCACAAAGACCAACCGTCTTTACTTTTTCTTAACTAAAGTCAAGTTCCCAGGTACAGAAATTCAAATCCTAGTCTTCACCTATCGCTTCGGAACGTAAGAATTGAAATCACAATTTGAGTTTGTTCATCAGTAGTGGTCATTGTGTTGTTAAAACAATTAGATCGTATATCAAGACTCCAAAGTAACGTGTAGAGTCGACATGCTTCTATTTGTCCTAGTGACCAGACGAAGACACTAAAACGTAAGACAACGCTTGAGAAGGAAGAGAATAAAGGGAGGTTATCCACAGTCAGACGGAATTGTTAATGAAGTCTTGAAATTTAAAAGGAAACAAGATGGTCGGCGTTATTGCCCATGTATCCCATAATTCCCCTGGAGAGGAAGTAACATATTTGTTGACTGCGGGAACAAGCCTGTCATTAGCATTGTGTCGCCTCCGCGTTTATCTGCCGCTGGGATGGTCTGAAGCCAGGTTTTTATGTCTCCGCGGTTCTACACATCCGTTGAACTTTTTTTTTTTTTAAACTTTATCATTGATCAAGGAGGTGGGGGAGGGTTCACAGTCTGCAGTTGGTTGTTTTGTTTGTCGTCTGCTCCGAACGATCTTATGTTCACTTCAAACTTCAAGTTTTTATCTTCATTTAATAACCTCGGCGTTAATGTCGCCGCGCTAGAGTGGACAGGGAGGCGCTTAGAGTCACAGTGATCCATCTTTGCTAACACGGGAGTAGAGCAATCAACCGTTTGAGCTCTCAGGGACAGGAGTTAGAGGGAAAGGGGTCAGTTTGGCACGTCTTTTGGATCTCTTTGGACTGGATGGACATTCGAACCTCGCGGTCAACCCTAGGTCTCCCAAACTGACATTTATCTGGTCATTTATTCTCCACCGGCCGCTGAGAGTAAAGGAGTGAGCATTCGAAGGAAGAGGCTGTGTCCAAGAGTACAAGACTAGAGGTACTTATAAAAGTTCTCTGCCTCCGTACCCATCCCCCATAGCTCCCCTCCCCGGCCGACCATATCCCACAGTTTGGTAGGGGTCAGTTTGAGGAGGAAGGGGTTATGGAAGGCGGAGAAGACACCATAAAAACACGAGATCCACTGCTCCCGCTGAAAAGGGCCTCAACTCGAGGCATTCATTATGTCGACTTAATTAGAACGCGATGGGATCCAAGGGGGACAGAAAATGGGGAACAGAAAAAAAGAAAGAAGATTCAGGCAGATGATGAGTTCTAAAGTTGTTGGTTGTTTTTCGTTTTTGTTTTCTTAGATTAGATTTATTGAAACAGAAGGTCACTGAACTGAATGTGTTATTGTTGTCATCTAGAATAGCGACATAGGATTATGGAGACTACAGCGACAAGCAATTCTGTGACAGTTAATTAAGAGACTTGTGATTTCTTATTATTCTGACTACTAACTGTAAAGTAAAGTATCATTTGATTTGTATGTATCTCTCAAACTGGTCAAAGCTCTTGACCTCCTTCCACTCTTGACGTACTTCCACTCTTGACGTACTTCCACTCTTGACGTACTTCCACTCTTGACATACTTCCACTCTTGACGTACTTCCACTCTTGACATACTTCCACTCTTGACATACTTCCACTCTTGACATACTTCCACTCTTGACGTACTTCCACTCTTGACATACTTCCACTCTTGACATACTTCCACTCTTGACATACTTCCACTCTTGACGTACTTCCACTCTTGACGTACTTCCACTCTTGACATACTTCCACTCTTGACATACTTCCACTCTTGACATACTTCCACTCTTGACATACTTCCACTCTTGACATACTTCCACTCTTGACATACTTCCACTCTTGACGTACTTCCACTCTTGACATACTTCCACTCTTGACATACTTCCACTCTTGACATACTTCCACTCTTGACATACTTCCACTCTTGACATACTTCCACTCTTGACGTACTTCCACTCTTGACGTACTTCCACTCTTGACGTTTATCTTGCGAAACATTTTTTTTTTACTACAGCTCATAGCTGTTGACTGCGACATCGTACTTCTGTTGACTGCGACATCGTTCTTCTGTTGACTGCGACATCGTTCTTCTGTTGACTGCGACATCGTTCTTCTGTTGACTGCGACATCGTTCTTCTGTTGACTGCGACATCGTTCTTCTGTTGACTGCGACATCGTTCTTCTGTTGACTGCGACATCGTTCTTCTGTTGACTGCGACATCGTTGTTCTGTTGACTGTGACATCGTTCTTCTGTTGACTGCGACATCGTTGTTCTGTTGACTGCGACATCGTTGTTCTGTTGACTGCGACATCGTTGTTCTGTTGACTGCGACATCGTTCTTCTGTTGACTGTGACATCGTTGTTCTGTTGACTGCGACATCGTTGTTCTGTTGACTGCGACATCGTTGTTCTGTTGACTGCGACATCGTTGTTCTGTTGACTGCGACATCGTTCTTCTGTTGACTGCGACATCGTTCTTCTGTTGACTGTGACATCGTTCTTCTGTTGACTGCGAAAGAGAGAGTTCTTCTTTTGACTACGACATTGTTCAGATGACGACTGACATACAGCTGTTCTAAACACCTCCCCCCTCCACATTTTTTATTCTTCAGTTTATCCTTTTGTTCTATTCATCTCTCATTCTATAATTCATCCATCCTGTCCTACTCCATCCTATTGGGAGATAACCTACTCAGTTGTTTGCTGTTTGTCGGAGCCCTTACGTTATCATTGTCATCTTTCTTGTGCTTTGGCTCAAGATTGGGCGATGGATTTGGCTGCTAGGTGTGGAGCGCCTGATCTGGGTATCGTGATGGATTTGGCTGCTAGGTGTGGAGCGCCTGATCTGGGTATCGTGAGGGCAAATAAAGTCACCTAGAAACTCCCCGTTTTTTTTCGTCAATGAAATCCAGGGGGGGGGGCAAAAGTGAACCTCTCCCCTTCCTCCAACGTATCCACCTACTTAATCTCTGACACCCTCACCCTAACTACCCTCCCGCTATCTTTAGAAACCCCGTGCTGAAGTGTCGAACTCACTAATAAAGGCGGGCGCTGGCGGCACCCGGGGTAATTCTAGCCGAACGCATAGTGACACAGGCAGGTACCTAGAATATAAGAAAGGGGAACCGGGTCGGGGGTTGGAGGATACAGATGGGGGGAGGGTATGTCGATTGGAGAGAGGGACGAAGACACAACTTTGGAAGAAATCGTAAACATGTCAAAGTTGGGAACAAGAAAATTGTTTGATGTTTTTCTGAAACCCCTTCCTTTATCCACTCTCTCACCTATTTTCTATCATCGATTCTCTACCCCCCCCTCCCATTTTTTTTTTTAAATTTTATATCCAAGATTCTCAACCCTCCAATGTATTCCATTTTCAGCTATTAAACGGACAATCAAAGAATATTAACATTTTCACAAGTTCCTCTAAAAAATCTTTTATGTTAATAGGGTCTGAATGTTTAATTTCAAACAAACACCTTTTGTGTTAGGAGTATGTATACGGAGGGGGGGGTGGAGGTTGTTTAATGTTAAAGTCTGCACGATAGACAATTAATGCATGGCCCATACATAGGCCCAATGCTACCCTCCCACACCTTTTCCCTCACACTTTTAAAATGTCTTAACATTTCAACGTATTTAATGGGGAAAAAAACACATTTTAGATTCAATTAAAAACATTGAAAACCAAAACAATGAAAGATTATAGAGAGATTAATGATTTCATTAAATCTGCCAGGTCGCTAGGTGCAGTTTATCTGGGTTAATAACACCCAGAGCGGTCAAATTACTCCGTAAACTAAGTCTTCGGCTGTTTCTATACCTTTAAAAAAAAAGGTGAGATGGATGAGGTGTGGGTGGGGGGCGGGATAGTTAGGAGGCTTTCCACGCAGAGCTCTCTTTCACCTAGGTGGATACGCCCCTGGAACGCAAGAAAACATCTCCGTTGACTCCGTTTAGAAGCTGAAATCTATGCCGAGCTCCCCGACACCTTTCTCACTGCAATGTCAACGCTCCACAGTTCTCAGATTAACAGAGCGGTCTAAAGCTGTACACAGTCAGAGCTCCAGTGAAGGATTTGAACATTCTCCTATATACTAATGATGTCACTAACTCACTATGCACTTTTTTTTCTGAAATGCTACAATGTAATGTCGTAAGCAGGTAGCATTGAGTGGTCAACGGTTTGCGTTGCTTAAAAAAAGTATATTAAAAAAAATGGTGTAAAGTGCTAAATCATGCCAAAGATATGTCATGTCAACAGGGCGCGTGTTTGCCCAGATTTGACTACTTTCTGACCAAACGACCCACCTCATGACGTGTAGAATAGCTCAGACACAAACTCTATAGACACGTAGTGGAAGTCAGTCACCAAACAGATGATGATTTTTTTTAAATATCCCAAAGACCAATTTTTACAACTTTTTAAATTTCCCTATTACTAACGACCTTGACCTTGTTAATTTTCGACCACCTGTTACGGTCTAAGAGTCTTTAAAAACAAAGTCCATACCCAACTTTAATTTCACCCCTGGAATCTTGTTAGCGACAAAGTCTTGAAGGTTTCACGCATGAGCAATTTAATTACTGCAGGATTACTGCTGATCTCATTAGAGGCTACTAAATTATGTCCCTTGCCTTAGAACACAAGTTTTTAATAATACAATAATCCGGCAAATAAATTAATTCCTGTCTTCAATTATAATTGTACATAATGTACAAACTTGAGCGATATAGATACTTAATAAGCAGAAGTCTCGGAGGACAATCCTTTTCAAAGTATTAAAAAAAAACAGCTCTTGTTTAGAAAGTAAAAAATTGGATTGAGAACACTTTGGCCTGACATTCTTTAGTAGTTCTCCTTAGCGTGCACCTCACCTCTATGGCCGACTATGGGCATTCGAATACACAGAGTTGCGCTTCTTAAATACGCCTAATCCAATTGTGTTTGTTTTTATTACTTGGTTATTTCAAAAGGGTTTTGTGATATAGAATTACATTGCAGATAGAAGCTACATCGACATTGAAATAGACTTTTTAATTTCTAGACTGTAGTTTACCTGCACAATGGAAAACTAAATGGTGGTATAAACAAATTCAGATTAAAAAACACCCCTTCCCTTTCATTTCGCCTCAAAGTTCTTAAGCAGTTTTCAATAATAATTCTATAATTTACTTTCGATTCTAATAATTTGTTGGAATGACAAGATATCAACAAGTTGCCCCATGAGCGTCCTTCCACCTCAGAACGCCACTGTTTCTGAAATATTTTCTAGAGAAACCTCGATCCAGCCCTGATAAAAGTGCCTTCAAGTTGTTGTTTTTTTATATGGAGCTGTGCCGTAAAGAAATGTAATAATGTCAGACTACAGAACTTCTACTGATTTCCTTCCTAACTCTTCACACTTGACACAATTTAGATTTTGTTTTCTTCTAGAATTTAGAGCTAGATTTGCTTGACTTCCACTCTGTTGTAGGGACTAGGCTCAAAGACTTGCAACGTCACGATCCACCGCGCATGCTCCGACGACACAGCCAATCAGCAATGTCATGCTGTCAACAAGCACGTGATGTTTTCAAAGGTCTTTTGCATTTCATTTGTAACTCATTGGATAGTCTCCCCTCTGTTCTTCCAATTTGCCGTGCTGACATCTAGATCTCAGCCGGGGAAGGGTGAACTGTGGAGGCAAGAGAGACTTCACGTCACGTCTGCTTTTTCTTGCATTTTAAACATTTCGCCAACAACTACCAGAATTATGTATTAGTTTTTATTGGTTTACTTTCATTATGCGTCACAGCAAGTAATTATTGACACGAAAGTATTCATTAGAGTATATTGACGTATTTTAATGAACATTGGATGAGATTAAAACACCTAGAGCTCACGGGTGGGGGGTGGCTGCTGTGTGGTCAAGCACTTCTCTTCCGAATCTGGGAGTTACGGGATTTTAAACTGCGGGATTTGTTAGGACGCCCATGAGTGCACCCAACCCTAATGTTAGGACGCCCATGAGTGTCTCTGTCCTTCACTCCTATGTGTCTCTGTCCTTCACTCCTATGTGTCTCTGTCCTTCACTCCTATGTGTCTCTGTCCTTCACTCCTATGTGTCTCTGTCCTTCACTCCTATGTGTCTCTGTCCTTCACTCCTATGTGTCTCTGTCCTTCACTCCTATGTGTCTCTGTCCTTCACTCCTATGTGCCTCAGTCCTTCACTCCTATGTGTCTCTGTCCTTCCCCCCTATGTGTCTCTGTCCTTCACTCCTATGTGTCTCTGTCCTTCACTCCTATGTGTCTCTGTCCTTCACTCCTATGTGTCTCTGTCCTTCACTCCTATATGTCTCAGTCCTTCACTCCTATGTGTCTCAGTCCTTCACTCCTATGTGTCTCTGTCCTTCACTCCTATGTGTCTCTGTCCTTCGCTCCTATGTGTCTCTGTCCTTCACTCCTATGTGTCTCTGTCCTTCACTCCTATGTGTCTCAGTCCTTCACTCCTATGTGTCTCAGTCCTTCACTCCTATGTGTCTCTGTCCTTCACTCCTATGTGTCTCTGTCCTTCACTCCTATGTGTCTCTGTCCTTCACTCCTATGTGTCTCTGTCCTTCGCTCCTATGTGTCTCTGTCCTTCACTCCTATGTGCCTCAGTCCTTCACTCCTATGTGTCTCTGTCCTTCCCCCCTATGTGTCTATGTCCTTCACTCCTATGTGTCTCTGTCCTTCACTCCTATGTGTCTCTGTCCTTCACTGCTGTGTGTCGCTGTCCTTCACTTCTATGTGTCTCTCTCCTTCGCCCCTATGTGTCTCTGTCCTTCACTCCTATGTGTCTCTGTCCTTCACTCCTGTGTGTCTCTGTCCTTCACTCCTATGTGTCTCTGTCCTTCACTCCTATGTGTCTCTGTCCTTCACTCCTATGTGTCTCTGTCCTTCACTCCTATGTGTCTCTGTCCTTCACTCCTATGTGTCTCTGTCCTTCACTCCTATATGTCTCAGTCCTTCACTCCTATGTGTCTCTGTCCTTCACTCCTATGTGTCTCTGTCCTTCACTCCTATGTGTCTCTGTCCTTCGCTCCTATGTGTCTCTGTCCTTCACTCCTATGTGTCTCTGTCCTTCACTCCTATGTGTCTCAGTCCTTCACTCCTATGTGTCTCAGTCCTTCACTCCTATGTGTCTCTGTCCTTCACTCCTATGTGTCTCTGTCCTTCACTCCTATGTGTCTCTGTCCTTCACTCCTATGTGTCTCTGTCCTTCGCTCCTATATGTCTCTGTCCTTCACTCCTATGTGCCTCAGTCCTTCACTCCTATGTGTCTCTGTCCTTCCCCCCTATGTGTCTATGTCCTTCACTCCTATGTGTCTCTGTCCTTCACTCCTATGTGTCTCTGTCCTTCACTGCTGTGTGTCTCTGTCCTTCACTTCTATGTGTCTCTCTCCTTCGCCCCTATGTGTCTCTGTCCTTCACTCCTATGTGTCTCTGTCCTTCACTCCTGTGTGTCTCTGTCCTTCACTCCTATGTGTCTCTGTCCTTCACTCCTATGTGTCTCTGTCCTTCACTCCTATGTGTCTCTGTCCTTCCCTCCTATGTGTCTCTGTCCTTCACCCCTATGTGTCTCTACTTTGCACCACATGTTTTTCTGCCTTTACAACTTAGGAGTTAATTAAACTTGTGTTTGTTATTTTCTAAAAGATTCGACTGATTCACTTCGCACCTATTTGAATCAACACTAGCATGTAGTCCAACCTATCTTTGTTTTGATTGAAATATAGAAAGGAACTTTCAAAGTAACTCAGAGAAATGATTAAACAGAAAAAAAAATTTAATTATTCAAATGAGATCCTTTAAATCTCCCCACGTGACTTGATAGTGTTCATTTTAATAATAATGTCCCCCCCCCCCCAAAAAAAAAAAACCCACTCCGCACACACACATACATATACACACATACTCACACAAAATTATTGGCTACTTAAAGAAACAACCAAAGAAATATGTAGTAACGGACTGCTCCACCGGGAACCTGTAGTGGTGGACTGCTCCACCGGGAACCTGTAGTGGTGGACTGCTCCACCGGGAACCTGTAGTGGTGGACTGCTCCACCGGGAACCTGTAGTGGTGGATTGCTCCACCGGGAACATGTAGTGGCGAACTGTTTTTTTCGGCAACATACAGTGGCGGACTCTCCACAGATGAACATGCATTGCAATAATGCTCCACCTAAATTATGAATTGGTGGACTGCTCCACCAGAAAATGCAATGGCAAACTGCTTCACAGTTCATCAAGCAGTGGCGGCTCTTGTTGCATAAACTGAACAAAATCTCTCCGTAAAGCCTTCCAATCAAACACACTTGTCTGAAAATTGTATTAAAATCATGATGAGCCGATAGGACCGATAAGTTTAAAAAGATTAGATTTAACTTCAAACATATTCCTGGTCTTTAGCTTAAATTTGAAATAGTCAGTTTTGTAAACTTCTGTCTGTGAGTGTCTGTGTGCTCTTGTATGTCAATGTGTATCTGCGTGTGTGTGTGTGATGTACCTCAAGAGTTAATGATACAAAATGATAGAAAATACCAGAAGCTTAATGGACGCCATTTCTCCTCTCACACACACACCTGTCAACATGTAAATATGATAAGAACTCAATCTCATTGCAGATAAATGTGTTTATATGCTAACAAAGTTCTGATTCGTTCACTCACAAAGACCTAGATTGTCACCAAAATAAACGACAAAAAAAGAAATCTTGTGCTCATTAGGAATACATGAGACTTTTCTGTTTCAGCTGGGTCACACTGAACTTTTGAACAAAACAAAAAAGTTAAATGAACTGCAGACATTGAATTAACACATTTTGCAGAAAGAAAAAAAAAGTCACTGGGCGCTAAACACCCGACACTCGCCCTGTCTCTAAATGCACGCAAGGGGGCGCCCCCTGTCACGTGATGTGAACTTTGATCTGCGGCTCCTCTAGCGACAGCTCTAAATCAACGAGAGGGGCTGCATTTGGTTCCGAGCCCTTTCCGTGAGATCTCATTAAGGCCACAGGTTTCTGGTTTCGCTGGGCGAGTTCATTCGTAGGGAAGGTATGAGATGAAGAGGTACAAACTGAGAGGGGGGGGGGGAAGGAGGGTGTCATTTAGGTTAGGGGGAGGGCGGGCGCACGCTAGACACGTTCACACATGCAAAAATGAATAAATTTGTGGACAAACTAACAGAGAGAGAGAGAGAGAGAGAAAGAGAGTACATTTAGTGAGAGATAGTAAGAGAAAGAGAGAAATAGAGGACATCGAGTGAGAGAAAATAAGAGACAGAGAATTAGAGGACAGTGAGAGAGAGAAAGTAAGAGACAGAGATATCAAAAAGGCATATTGTGATATTTGTATCTTTCATCTTACACATGTATTAAGTTCATTTAAATGTATAAATAAATCTTAAGACAGCAATACGTCGGTAATGAGTTAATGGGCTAGCCGGTAATGAGTTAATGGGCTACCGCTAGTCTCACTGGTAACGTCTTTTTTCTTTTTAATGTTTTTTTTTTTTTGTAGCGCCTGCCCCCTGTAGGGAAAAATCGCTTTTGTCTAAGCACGCTCTGTCTGTCATGTTTATATACTCGTCATATACTCGTTTGTTAACTGGAAATCAAATTTAACATTTGCCTTCACCGTGTAGGAAATAAGTGTTCTTTTTAGTCATTTGATATTGTAGCCTTTGGTTACCAAGATAGAAGTATCGATCTATTCTAGTTCAACAAATGGTAAAACGAAGACGGGCGACTGAAAAGCTTTGACCTTGAAGTCTGATTGCGAACATTCGAGTTCGTTATCTTCTTCCCAGTGCTTGCAAGAAATACTGACCTACTTACAAGGTCAGCTTTAAAGCGATATCAATTAATTATACAATTATTTTTTTTTATTCATAAACATAGAAACCATTTAAGTACACACACAAAAACAGTCAGACATGATTAGAGGTAGTAGGAAGATCATATTTCACATGCATTTCTCATCTACAAAGTCTGTTGGCCCATTATAAGTTGAAATCACCGATGAGAATACTTTAAGCATCTGTGTGCGGTAATATGTTGGTACGACTTGCACACAGGGGTCACCTGTGAGTTTAAATAACTCAAACTCACTTTGTCATCTTGCTTTTTTATGTGACTAGGCAAGGTTAAACCATTCAACCGCTTTACACCCAATGGCAGTTTCAGAAGTATCGCGTGCATTTATGTCCCAGTGCTTCAAAGTTCGGTGAGGTGACCCAACTGTTTTAGTGATCAAGGTGGAAAGTGAGACCGACTCTGCCCACTACTGTACTATGTGGGTATCTTCGCGATATTTATGACCCTTCGCGCGTTTCATGGTGACCACTCTGACCACTACAGTCGAATAATTCACGGCGTCCACCAACCGCCACGGTCAATAAGGAGATTAGAAATGATCCGATTTGTTAGAGGGTGCCGTGATAGGCCCACGCCCCCCGAGTGTCCGCTTGTGTCCACGCTACGTGCAGAGCTTATCTGATGAGACTTATTGGCCAGTGTACCTTCACTTTTTTTTCTTTATCTAAACTTCCCTGGCTTGTAATTTCACACACTTACATCATACCACTCCCCTTTCCCCTCTTCCCAAGGACAAAGTGAATCCCTCTTGTGTCACTGGAAGGGATGGAAGAGTAGAGGAATGGGACGCCCGGCAGATGGGATTTACCTCCTATCTGATGTCACTTTAATTGCTTGTGCCATGTAAGCCCCGCGCTGCACGACGGGAGTGTTGTCATTGGATACCATAGATTATCTAGAACAGTGAATCTCAAACCTCTGTCAAACAAGAAGTCAGTTCCCGTGTAGTGCGTCGAACACGCCAAAGTGTGAGATCAAACGTCTTAATGTGACTGTATTAAAATAGGATTAATTAACTTACTAACTAGTCGCTTCCTAATTTCCAGAAAGATCTGGGATCACATGTCATTCGTTTTAGAATCACTGGTAAAACTATTACCCGTAAGAAGAATAGTAAACATGCCATTTCTTGGCGACATTTAACTATTCGATGATAGATTAGCAAAGCTTGGGTCTAGATAAGTTCTCTAGTCAACAGTTCACATGTAGAGAGATAATCTACAGATTAGGCGACAAAAAAAATTGGGTCGACTAACTCCTTCCATCTTTACACACTTACTGTTGACGGTCGAGGTTGACCAGTAGTAAGTCGTTTGGACAAATCTTGACCAAAACGAAATCTTTCTCTTCCCCCCCCCCCACACACGCACTAAAAGAAAATGTAGGTGCATAGGCGAGATGCTAACTCTGACACCAAAAATTGTTCACCAGAGAGGCGAATACAAAAATTGTGTGTTATTTACAGTAAAGGCGATCAAAGGAAAACATCAACGTCTTAGTATTGAACAGCATTGGTGCACGGACACTTAGGCAGTACCAGCATTGGTGCACAGACACTTAGGCAGCACCAGCATTGGTGCACAGACACTTAGGCAGCACCAGCATTGCTGCACAGACACTTAGGCAGTACCAGCATTGGTGCACGGACACTTAGGCAGCACCAGCATTGGTGCACAGACACTTAGGCAGCACCAGCATTGCTGCACAGACACTTAGGCAGTACCAGCATTGGTGCACGGACACTTAGGCAGCACCAGCATTGCTGCACAGACACTTAGGCAGTACCAGCATTGCTGCACGGACACTTAGGCAGTAACAGCATTGCTGCAAGGACACTTAGGCAGTACCAGCATTGCTGCAAGGACACTTAGGCAGTACCAGCATTGCTGCACGGATACTTAGGCAGTACTAGCATTGCTGCAAGGACACTTAGGCAGTACCAGCATTGCTGCACGGATACTTAGGCTATGTTAAATATTGCAATATAAAGGAGTTCTTTCTTCCCATAAATAGAATCTTTAGGGCTTGCAGAGTGATGGTGTTATTAAATGCTCCCAATTAAATAAACTGACGTTATGCTGGAATGCGTTCATGCTAAGTGCTAAACCTATGAATGATGCAGACTGTTACAAGTCTCTGATGTTGGTTGGATCTAGAAAGTTGAAATAAAAATCAAATGTCAATAGTAATGCAAAGCATAATTTAAAAAAAAACAAAAAAAAAAAAAAACTATTTAATATCAATAATATGTTGAGTGTGTTTGGTTTCAACGATGGCATGCTGGGATCGGGTCGGGTAAACTCTCCCTAGCTACCCAAGAAGTGATTATTTTAATATTTCAAAATTCTCTTCATCGCAAACATATTCTCACTAAGCAGGTGGAAGTTGGTTGTGGGTGTAAAAAATCTGTCCATCCCGCCCCTTATTTATTGCCGACATCATTTTTTTAAACACCCTTCGCGTCCTTCCAACGCCACTGGACGGTGGTCTGTTCCGGGAAAGGGGGGGGATACACAATCCGTTCTCACACGTTGTCTCATTAATATTATTCAGATTTCTCGCTTAAGCAGATCAGGAGTGTGTGAGTGTGTGAGTCGGAATGTGTGAGTGTGGGAGACAGAATGTGAGAGTGTGTGGGAGGAAGGTGTGGAGGCGTTACACTGTAACATGACAGGGGCGTGTCATTTCTACCCCGTTATCGTTAGATCTGTGTTGTTTACCGCTCCACACGATCCTGTCATCCGACCCTCTCAAGCAGAACCTGAACTTGGAATTTATTCCTTTTTCTTTGATTGAATGTTTTCACCGATTAGCCACAACAGCGAGGCTGATACTGTCGCTGAAATGTCAAGAAATTAGGTGCAACGTACCCAGAACATAAGGTACTATTTGAGTGAACAAACGCGACACAGATGACTATCTCGGATAAAAATATTTCTTACTAGTTTTAGGAAGGGTCCATTGTTCTTGCCTTAATAAGGACTGGTCTATAGTCTTCTTCGTCATAGTGAAATGTTACAAACATATTTCGCTTTATATCCACTTCATTGTTTTAGTATTGTAATTTTGTCTGCTAACTACAACTATCTATAGATTATAGACTCAGAATGTAGCACAGGTTAATTTTCTCACGTGCTTTTAAACAAACCTTTTATAAGCAAGGAACTTCTATATGCCACCATTAAAAATTTCTAATCGTATATTCTCTCGTCATTCGGTGGCGACAAACAAAGTTGTCTGTATTAACTGAAATGCACAGTGTTCGAAAATTGAATGTTTAAATCATTTCAAATTTACAAGTAAATTTCGCGTTTAATGGTTAGCCAGTCTCAAAGCTCAAGCCTATATATTAATTTATTAAAAAAATAATAAAGAACATTCAGTTTGGTAGAGAAATACAAGGACGGATAGCAAGAAAGAAAGAAAGAAAGAAAGATAGATAGATAGATAGATAGATAGATAGATAGATAGATAGGCACTAAAATATAATAAATTGACATGTATGGTATTGTTAGTTACACTAGGACCACGGTCGTATCTGACCTTGACTCCTGACCTTTCTATTAGAAAATAAATGTCAATGTTATTGCCGCGTCCTTTCCTAGTCATGGGGCGGGTATCTTGTTCCAGATTAATCGGTTATTTCAAACAGTTTTCGATGGTATCAAAAAGGGAAAAGGGGGGGGGGGGAGTGGAGCTGCGGACTTCCCTGGAAGCTTTGTGTCATCGGGGAACTCGGCGGGAACTCGTTGGTTGCAGACGTATAATTTGGGTCTTGTTATATTGCCGATCGACCACGAGCTTACTCTTTGGGAAGGGATGGGAGTAGGAAGAAATTCGAAGAGAGAGAAAGAAGAGAGGAATAGATAAATGACTTGTAGTCAACACTTTGCTAACAAAGCGCCTGGACTTAGATAGGTTTTGTTCCATGCTTTAGGAATCTATTGTAGAATTATTGGCAACTCCGGGACTTTTAATACGCAAGTAAATAAACTTGAAAATAGTGTCATCTTCTTGTTTAAAAAAAGGTTACGAAGACAGTTTGTGTGGAAACACAAACTCAAAAATCGGTCTCCGATGTGGTCCACCAAGGCAGGTTTTAATATTTTAAGAAAGAATATCAGAATGAAATTCTATCAAAGGCAAATGACAGAGAAGAATGGAGAAAGAAGGTTGACAGATCCCGTGTGATGCCCCAACGGTCCAGCAGACCAAGGGAAAGGTGAAAGTGAAGGAGAAGTTAAATGTGAACCTGGCCTAACTGATGTCTTATAATAATTATCTAATTGACCTAATTGTTCTGTAAAGGGTCAATCTCTTATTCAAAGACAAAAAAAATCTCTGTAAAACAATTCTCCCCTTCCTTTGGTTCTGTATTTAGATCTCTTTGCAATTTGAAACTCACGCGATAATATGAAAAAACAACTTATTAATTGTTTAAAATTATGTTCCATTTATATGCATACAAAATCAATTTTTTCTCTTTAAAAATAAAAGTAATTTTTTTGTTTAAATTTGGTTAGTATAACAGAACTTGCTTAACTTAGCAATACAAATGTAAAAAAAAATATTTTTGAAAAATAAAATCTAAAACCTTTTGCATAAATGTGTTAAAAATATGGTACATGTTTATTGCCCATACTAAGGAGCCTCCCGTGTTTGTTTCTATTAATAGCGACTAGTTGTAAAAGTGGTGCATTTATATGAAAAAACTGCTTGCGTAAGTGATTTAAAAAATTAGATTTTTCGATTTCAGAAAAGAAAAAAATAGCCCTTACATCAGGACTTTGTATGGTCAAAAATATCATGATGTCGGATTTTCACTGCTAAAAAGGGGAAAGTGAGAAAGAGAGTCAAAGAGACTGAAATAGAGAGAAGGAGATAGAAGAAAAAACAAGAAAAAAAAGTTTGTGAAAAAGAGTGAAAGATAGCTGTAAAAATGAAAAAGAGAGAGAGAGGGAGAAAGGAGGGTGGGTTAAAAAATTATCACTCGGAATGAATGAAAAAAAAAGTCAATTAGTAAGATGTTCCCAAATCTGTCTCTGTCTCTTTCCTTCGTCACGAACTTGTTTGCACGATACCTCCCCCCCCCCCACAAAAGCGCACACACACGCACACACATGCACACCCGCTGCATGTTCCCATAATTTGTTAAGATAAAAAAAACTAAACCTGTAAAACATAATTCTATTCACAGCGGCTCCTGGAGAATAGTATCTATTGGCTTTTAAGCTCTCTCTCTGTCAAGTTAAAATCTTAAAACATCAAGAGCGTTGTTGAAAATAAGAATTTACTATCGCATCCCTCGTGTGTTCGAACTCATGTGTAACAGTTAAACATTTGGTTAAACATTGGTTAAACAATTGCGTTGCTGAATAGTACTATGCAATAGGCTCACAGAATACTTGTGAACCCTAGCAGCGCTATCAATGCATTAAGTCCAGCCTGTTTGTTGGACAGGTTTCGAACGTTTCATTCAGATGAGTACATTCTAGCTCAAGACTCCCGCAGGTCGGCATAGGTGGGCAACCCGGGACCTTCGAGACGACAGTCCAGAGCCCAAACACGACCAGGCTGTCATCCAAAAATGAAATTATTGAAAATAAAACATAATATACAATTTGTTTACCCCGTGGTTCTTTCCCTTTTTATATAGCTTAATCTAAGTTCAGATCTAGGTTAGGGGGAAAAAGTCTGCGTAATGCGAAATGAATGGGTTTTTTTTTTTAGCGCGCTCCTGGACTTTTATGACCTATTTTTAGCTCTACCTACAATGGACGCGTATAATTACATGAGAATGTTCTATGACATGTTCTTTTTTAATCAACTTCCAACTAAACACAAGTGTGAACAAAATACATTTAATTAGTAATGAAATGGGTTAATTTATCTGATATGGTATGTGTTCTTTTGCAGACGGATGTTCCCTACAGTCAGAGTCTCTTTCACCGACCTTGACCCCAGCTCACGTTACTGCGTCCTGATGGATATCGTTGCTGTGGACAGCAAACGGTATCGATACGCCTATCACAGGTTAGTTAACGTCATTGTTTATTAAATAGTAATCGATACGTCTTTATCAACATAGGCACTGTACGCCAAAGCACTAAAAGTCCTTGATAAAACTTGCACAGCGAAATTCGAAATAAAGCTAAAGGGAGGAGGGGGGGGGGACAGAAAAATGCTAGTTGTTTTACCTTCTATATTAGCTGATTCATTCATTCCCCAATTCTTAGGTTCTTTATTATATTTGTACCAACAGACATCATCTTAAAATAACTCCCCAAAACGAACTAAATTATATCCTAATTTTAGGGTTACATAAAAAAAAATGAAAAGAAAACATAGATGGAAGAAGGAAACAAAAGTAATTAAAACAGAATATTTATTATTCCTAGAACCATCTTAAAACAAACTACATACCACTAGGCCCAGCCAACTTATGTATGTAATTAGTATGTATTTTATAGTTTACAAGATTTATTTTTTTTTTGACAATTAGGACAAAAAAAAAATAGCCACATTTGTGTTTATGTTGTCTGCCTGTTACGACCAAAACTATCAAATGCAGAGCTCAGTTGAAACTCTGATTTTAGCGATGTCATATTTCGCTTGGCACAGAACTAGATCTAGATGAAAAATAAAACAACCTCTTCCCAGAGCTCGCTTCTTATTTGTGTCATAGACACTTCTATTCACTTGCTATTTATGACGTAAAACAGTGCATCAGAGGGCGCCTCAATTCGTATTTTGTTTACTAAGTGATACCCAGTGTTCATAGAATTCGATGTTTTGTCCACACATATTAACTGACCTCAAAGATGATTTGGTTAATTTTTTTTTATGTTGTTCCAGATCCTCCTGGCTAGTGGCTGGCAAGGCTGACCCTCCTCTCCCCGCCCGACTTCACCTGCACCCGGACAGTCCATTTACTGGTGAGCACTTGATGAAGCAGACGGTCAGCTTTGAGAAAGTCAAGCTGACCAATAACATGCTGGACAAGAATGGACATGTAAGTATCCCTACACATCATGCACCCATTCCTTTAGGTGTATATGTATTGTTTACCACACAAATGAGAAAAGATCAATTTAAAAAGTTAAAACCTATGTTAATGCACTAATTGCCTCTTTTTTAAAGAAAAAACAAAGCGTGCACATACAATGACATTTCACATCCGGTCTATCTGCCAGATCATTTTGAATTCCATGCACAAGTACCAGCCTCGTGTTCATCTCATCCGGAAGCAGGAGCACACAAAGCTTCCCATCACCTCCTTGGATGACCATGACGTCACCACTTTCGTGTTTCCGGAAACTGTCTTCATCGCAGTGACCGCCTACCAGAACCAGCTGGTGAGTACTTCCTTTAGTAGGCGACTCTTACCATTCCCCCCCCCCCATTAATTTAAAGAAAAAAAATCCAAGTGAAATGGAAGACATCTAATATTGATGACTTCTGGCACCAATAATTAATATTGTTGTTCTTACATTTTAGTACTGGAAAAGGCAGGGAGCGAAAGGTCAAACGACGCTTGTGCTGAAGATTAATTGTCAGAGTTCGTATGTAAATCTAAAACTATACAAGTCATTGCAATCCTATATTTCTGCATATGAAAATTTTTTTTTTTCACTTTGGCTTAATTGAGGTAGAAATTGAAATGTAAAAGTTTGAAATGAATGGCGTGGCCTGTATAATGACTACAGGTCCTCTTACTTTCGTTTTATTGTCAGAGTGTTGACATTTTCTGTTGATTTGAGATTTTCATACGTGAAGGCGAATAAAACAACAACAACAACAACAACAACAACAACAACAACAACAACAACAACAACAACAACAACAACAACAACAACAACAACAACAACAACAACAACAACAACAACAACAACAACAACAACAACAACAACAACAACAACAACAACAACAACAACAACAACAACAACAACAACAACAACAACAACAACAACAACAACAACAACAACAACAACAACAACAACAACAACAACAACAACAACAACAACAACAACAACAACAACAACAACAACAACAACAACAACAACAACAACAACAACAACAACAACAACAACAACAACAACAACAACAACAACAACAACAACAACAACAACAACAACAACAACAACAACAACAACAACAACAACAACAACAACAACAACAACAACAACAACAACAACAACAACAACAACAACAACAACAACAACAACAACAACAACAACAACAACAACAACAACAACAACAACAACAACAACAACAACAACAACAACAACAACAACAACAACAACAACAACAACAACAACAACAACAACAACAACAACAACAACAACAACAACAACAACAACAACAACAACAACAACAACAACAACAACAACAACAACAACAACAACAACAACAACAACAACAACAACAACAACAACAACAACAACAACAACAACAACAACAACAACAACAACAACAACAACAACAACAACAACAACAACAACAACAACAACAACAACAACAACAACAACAACAACAACAACAACAACAACAACAACAACAACAACAACAACAACAACAACAACAACAACAACAACAACAACAACAACAACAACAACAACAACAACAACAACAACAACAACAACAACAACAACAACAACAACAACAACAACAACAACAACAACAACAACAACAACAACAACAACAACAACAACAACAACAACAACAACAACAACAACAACAACAACAACAACAACAACAACAACAACAACAACAACAACAACAACAACAACAACAACAACAACAACAACAACAACAACAACAACAACAACAACAACAACAACAACAACAACAACAACAACAACAACAACAACAACAACAACAACAACAACAACAACAACAACAACAACAACAACAACAACAACAACAACAACAACAACAACAACAACAACAACAACAACAACAACAACAACAACAACAACAACAACAACAACAACAACAACAACAACAACAACAACAACAACAACAACAACAACAACAACAACAACAACAACAACAACAACAACAACAACAACAACAACAACAACAACAACAACAACAACAACAACAACAACAACAACAACAACAACAACAACAACAACAACAACAAAACGGCAAGCTGTTTGGTGTATCCGGTGTAAAGAATTAGAAGTCTTGATTAGGAAGCATTTTAAGAAACCATTTCAAATGGTGTGTACTTTTTAGAACTATACAATCTTTTGTTTGTAGCATAAGTCTCAACTAAAAAACACAGACATGCATGTCTCAACTAAAAACAAATACACAGACATGCATGTCTCAACTTAAAAAACCCAGACATGTATGTCTCTGCCCCAAATGATTTGTCCGTGTTTAATTGTCTAGTCGTGACCAGGCCATTCATTCCAGCCCTGCTCATTCCCACGCCACGCCTTCTCTGCCAGGCCTGACATTACTCACACTTTACAATCGCGCTCACCTTTATATCAGCCCTTCTACATTAGCTGAGTCCATTTTGTTCCCTTTGTAGACCTCCCATCTCCCCCATTCTCTCTCCTTGCGGTATCTGACTAACAAGTCCGCGCGTTAACAGCAAAGGGACGCTATCAATAGGATGACATTTCCACAGCTAACAAATCCCCTTAGTTGTTTTTTTTAATATATATATTCGCCAACAAACAATGTTTTATTCACAGTATGAATTATCTACCACAGTAATAGTTATCTACCCTTGACTTTTCTCAAGATTTTATTTTATCTGTTTATGTTCTTATATTTGTTTGTTTATTTCCCCCCCCCCCCCCCCCCACTAGACTCACTGCTGGAAAGTATTTGGTAGCCTTACATTACAAAAAAAAAATCATTGTGTAATCCAATAATCCACGTGTGTCCTATGCAAATATTGTTGATTTATAGAGATGTTCATAAAATGAAGGTAAATCTATAAATAGCAATCTGTTTGATGTATGCAGTGTACAAAATACGAAAGTATTCCTAAACTAGACATTTTTTTGTTTCAAACCATATAGATTGCCTTTTTTTTGACAGCGTAAAATTAAATAAAAATAGAAAAACAAACAGTTGGTGCAATATATGAAAACAAATATTGTTTTAAACATTTCAAACATGTTAGTAACAAAGTGCATAATATAAAACCATAATTTTAGTATACTTATAGAATCATTTAGAATGATATTGAAATATGTCTTCTTGCTGTGGGAGGTGCCAATTATGGGTGTGTGGGCACGCCACTGACTTGAGCATATCTAAATTGGAGCAATAAAATAGGTTTGAAAAAAAATAAAACTCATCCTGGCGAGTGCAAAGGTCTGGACTGAAAATGAATGTGACGTTTCAGGATAACTTGCAGCTCGTGAAATGTTATATCGCTTCAGAGAACCTTTCAGAACGTCCTTATCAACACCTCCCCCCCCCCCATCTATCTCACTCTCTAGCCTTCTGTAGATCTTATGTAAAGACTGAAATACACACAACGTAGATAGGCGTGCCCCATCCCCCAACACACACACACACATTTGATCACGTCCATAGATTCAAAATAACTTTTCAAACACCTATATCGACCTCTATTTTGTTTTCGAGAGGCGGACAAGAGTTCACATATGAACATGTTGTTACTCTAAGTGTAGCCTCTTTTAATAATAACATTTGCAAACGCTTATTTGTATAGTCACCAGCGCCATCAGTAAACACTTGGCATTTTTTGTTTTCTCCCGGTCCCTGATCTCCTGGGTTACAAAACTGTTCTAGTCTAGCGCTCATACCTCACACCTACGTGGGATAATATCCCTGTATCAAATTCATCTCTCACCTCCGACATTTTTAACACATCATCAGCAGCATCATAATCAGTTTGTGGTCCTACAGTCGACTCTAGTGACCGCCCGCACCCCACCTCTTTGACATAAACGTCCACCATGAGGAGACAACCTGGGAAGTGGAAAGGGAGTTATCGTTTTTTTTGTTTTTTACACAAAGTATTTTTACACCCCCCGTACCCCCCCCCTTTTTTTCCCCACTTACTTCGCCCATAACAACGACAAATAACCACAACACCTCTAGATGCAGGTTTCAAACTACAACTCTGCGCTGTGTCCAGGAGCACCTCAGCCCATCACATGGGTTAAAACCCTCCTCTCTCCATATCTTCTTGACTTTTATGAGTTTAAACTCAGGCTGCAGTTAAAACTCCACTTTTGCAAGTGTCCAATGCCCGCCTGACCCCCCCCCCCTCCACCACGACACTTAAAACTCCATAAAAAAACAACCCACCCCGTATCTATCAGTATTTCAGCACGGTCTAGCAGACGATTGTTACCACGTCAACTGCGTGAAATGACGTCATTAAAAAGCAAAATGTGGACTGGGTGGACACCTCGCATCAGACAACTAGCTCACCCAACTACAAAAGTCAATGAAATGGTTTCGCGCTAACATCCAGGGTTCTTCATTCCACACTCTGTCATTCATTACTCTAACAAAAGAACCAAAACCAGTGAATGTAAAGTTGATGAACATGAGCCATTCTTTAGCCTCAGGCTTCAGTGAGTCTCCAATTTGACGAATTCACAGAAATTCCTGATGGATTTATAACTCATCTTGAAATATATGAAACCACGGTTCAAATAATTGTGTACACAAGTTCGTTTTACCTCTTAGGTCCTAACTAGGAATCGGTTTTGATAGATTCACAAACATAGGGATTGTTTGATAATTTCCAAAAGAAACCTGGGACTAGTCTTATAAGTGGTGGCGGGGGAGGAGTGGAAATGTGATACTAGGATTACCTGGCGAAAAAAAATAATTTTGGGGGTGGGTGGGAGCTAAATAATGAGGTTGTTCCATTTGAGGATGCACACACACACACACACACTCGTTTTTAGGCCAAAGAAATATTCAACGTAGCGAAGTACACATCACCAGGGGTACTAGAACTCATGGGCCAAAGTGTGTGTAGGGTGGCGTTATAACGTTCAATTTTAAGATCCATAAAAAAAGGTCTCTGTAAGCTCTATAGCCTTAAGTATTAGTTTGTGTCTAGTTTTGTTTGATGTCACATTTCAGATTAGTTTGTGTCTAGTTTTGTTTGATGTGACATTTCAGATCACTAAGTTAAAAATAGACAGCAACCCGTTCGCTAAAGGATTCAGAGACTCCAGCCGCCTGACAGAATTTGATCGGTAAGTTTGTTTCTCTAATTATTTTATTTTTTGCTGATCTCGGCTGATACTATTGAACACGAGCAGACGTTATGTTCTCAGTCATGTTATAGCGCACCTAAGGTATATTAGAAAGTACATATGTATCTTCCCTAGTTGGTGGGCCTGTAAATAAATAGTAGGACAGACAGCTAGATGAATGTATAATGGCCAAAACGAGCTCATCGCAGTGATATTGTCACAACTTGGTTCATCATTCAACTTGTTTGATACATTTATAACTCATCCTGAAATATCTGAAACCACCGTACATATAATTGTGTACATAAGTTCGTCTTAACTCTTAGATCCTCCCTAAGAATAGGTTGATATGAGGTTCAAGTTAATTTTTAACGTTGCTATGAGGTCAAGTAGGCAACAGTCTTCGTCAGGGAGGCACCAGTCTTCGTCACGGAGGCAACAGTCTTCGTCACGGAGGCAACAGTCTTCGTCTCTCCTGATAGCATAGGTCCAAATTTCAAATGTTGGATTAGAGAATCATCTCCCTTTGAGACAGGTCAATAAAATACTAAACTACGTTACTGAGAATCTACAATAAGAATCTTGTTTCTTAATATTTCCACCATTGGCTGGGTATTTTGAAACGAAAACAGCTTCCACTAACCTACAACTTCAACGTCCTTTATACTGCCCATATCATACAGTTCATGTTTAGTGCTCTCATTGTTGGTGTCATGACAAAGTCACAGACAACTGGTTCAACAAATACTCAATCTCCACAATGGGTTCACAGACAAACGAATCACAGACTAACGAATCACAGACAAATGATTCACAGACAAACGAATCACAGACAAATGATTCACAGACAAACGAATCACAGACAAATGATTCACAGACAAATGATTCACAGACAAATGATTCACCTCCTCCACAAAAATGGTTCCCTCGGCAATGGGCTCATTGACATTTGTTTTACGTTATCTGTGGAGCATTTGTTTGGAACCTTCTTTGTTCAATGGCTCTGTCTTGTTCTGTCTGGACTGCACACGTGACAGGAAGATTAGCTTGCAGAAATCTCAAACCTAAGTGACTGTCACAGTCTCAACAGATCTACATCCCGAGGTAATACAATACCAGACTTGATGTGCAGACAGCGTAGATCTTCTTCAATCAGTTGCTTCCATGTCTAAACAGACAGCGTAGATCTTCTTCTTCAATCAGTTGCTTCCATGTCTAAACAGACAGCGTAGATCTTCTTCTTCAATCAGTTGCTTCCATGTCTAAACAGACAGCGTAGATCTTCTTCAATCAGTTGCTTCCATGTCTAAACAGACAGCGTAGATCTTCTTCAATCAGTTGCTTCCATGTCTAAACAGACAGCGTAGATCTTCTTCAATCAGTTGCTTCCATGTCTAAACAGACAGCGTAGATCTTCTTCAATCAGTTGCTTCCATGTCTAAACAGACAGCGTAGATCTTCTTCTTCAATCAGTTGCTTCCATGTCTAAACAGACAGCGTAGATCTTCTTCAACCAGTTGCTTCCATGTCTAAACAGACAGCGTAGATCTTCTTCAATCAGTTGCTTCCATGTCTAAACAGACAGCGTAGATCTTCTTCTTCAATCAGTTGCTTCCATGTCTAAACAGACAGCGTAGATCTTCTTCTTCAATCAGTTGCTTCCATGTCTAAACAGACAGCGTAGATCTTCTTCAATCAGTTGCTTCCATGTCTAAACAGACAGCGTAGATCTTCTTCTTCAATCAGTTGCTTCCATGTCTAAACAGACAGCGTAGATCTTCTTCTTCAATCAGTTGCTTCCATGTCTAAACAGACAGCGTAGATCTTCTTCAATCAGTTGCTTCCATGTCTAAACAGACAGCGTAGATCTTCTTCTTCAATCAGTTGCTTCCATGTCTAAACAGACAGCGTAGATCTTCTTCAATCAGTTGCTTCCATGTCTAAACAGACAGCGTAGATCTTCTTCTTCAATCAGTTGCTTCCATGTCTAAACAGACAGCGTAGATCTTCTTCTTCAATCAGTTGCTTCCATGTCTAAACAGACAGCGTAGATCTTCTTCAATCAGTTGCTTCCATGTCTAAACAGACAGCGTAGATCTTCTTCTTCAATCAGTTGCTTCCATGTCTAAACAGACAGCGTAGATCTTCTTCAATCAGTTGCTTCCATGTCTAAACAGACAGCGTAGATCTTCTTCAATCAGTTGCTTCCATGTCTAAACAGACAGCGTAGATCTTCTTCAATCAGTTGCTTCCATGTCTAAACAGACAGCGTAGATCTTCTTCTTCAATCAGTTGCTTCCATGTCTAAACAGACAGCGTAGATCTTCTTCTTCAATCAGTTGCTTCCATGTCTAAACAGACAGCGTAGATCTTCTTCAATCAGTTGCTTCCATGTCTAAACAGACAGCGTAGATCTTCTTCTTCAATCAGTTGCTTCCATGTCTAAACAGACAGCGTAGATCTTCTTCTTCAATCAGTTGCTTCCATGTCTAAACAGACAGCGTAGATCTTCTTCAATCAGTTGCTTCCATGTCTAAACAGACAGCGTAGATCTTCTTCTTCAATCAGTTGCTTCCATGTCTAAACAGACAGCGTAGATCTTCTTCTTCAATCAGTTGCTTCCATGTCTAAACAGACAGCGTAGATCTTCTTCTTCAATCAGTTGCTTCCATGTCTAAACAGACAGCGTAGATCTTCTTCTTCAATCAGTTGCTTCCATGTCTAAACAGACAGCGTAGATCTTCTTCAATCAGTTGCTTCCATGTCTAAACAGACAGCGTAGATCTTCTTCTTCAATCAGTTGCTTCCATGTCTAAACAGACAGCGTAGATCTTCTTCTTCAATCAGTTGCTTCCATGTCTAAACAGACAGCGTAGATCTTCTTCAATCAGTTGCTTCCATGTCTAAACAGACAGCGTAGATCTTCTTCTTCAATCAGTTGCTTCCATGTCTAAACAGACAGCGTAGATCTTCTTCAATCAGTTGCTTCCATGTCTAAACAGACAGCGTAGATCTTCTTCTTCAATCAGTTGCTTCCATGTCTAAACAGACAGCGTAGATCTTCTTCTTCAATCAGTTGCTTCCATGTCTAAACAGACAGCGTAGATCTTCTTCAATCAGTTGCTTCCATGTCTAAACAGACAGCGTAGATCTTCTTCAATCAGTTGCTTCCATGTCTAAACAGACAGCGTAGATCTTCTTCAATCAGTTGCTTCCATGTCTAAACAGACAGCGTAGATCTTCTTCAATCAGTTGCTTCCATGTCTAAACAGACAGCGTAGATCTTCTTCTTCAATCAGTTGCTTCCATGTCTAAACAGACAGCGTAGATCTTCTTCTTCAATCAGTTGCTTCCATGTCTAAACAGACAGCGTAGATCTTCTTCAATCAGTTGCTTCCATGTCTAAACAGACAGCGTAGATCTTCTTCTTCAATCAGTTGCTTCCATGTCTAAACAGACAGCGTAGATCTTCTTCTTCAATCAGTTGCTTCCATGTCTAAACAGACAGCGTAGATCTTCTTCTTCAATCAGTTGCTTCCATGTCTAAACAGACAGCGTAGATATTCTTCTTCAATCAGTTGCTTCCATGTCTAAACAGACAGCGTAGATCTTCTTCAATCAGTTGCTTCCATGTCTAAACAGACAGCGTAGATCTTCTTCAATCAGTTGCTTCCATGTCTAAACAGACAGCGTAGATCTTCTTCTTCAATCAGTTGCTTCCATGTCTAAACAGACAGCGTAGATCTTCTTCAACCAGTTGCTTCCATGTCTAAACAGACAGCGTAGATCTTCTTCAATCAGTTGCTTCCATGTCTAAACAGACAGCGTAGATCTTCTTCTTCAATCAGTTGCTTCCATGTCTAAACAGACAGCGTAGATCTTCTTCTTCAATCAGTTGCTTCCATGTCTAAACAGACAGCGTAGATCTTCTTCAATCAGTTGCTTCCATGTCTAAACAGACAGCGTAGATCTTCTTCTTCAATCAGTTGCTTCCATGTCTAAACAGACAGCGTAGATCTTCTTCTTCAATCAGTTGCTTCCATGTCTAAACAGACAGCGTAGATCTTCTTCAATCAGTTGCTTCCATGTCTAAACAGACAGCGTAGATCTTCTTCTTCAATCAGTTGCTTCCATGTCTAAACAGACAGCGTAGATCTTCTTCTTCAATCAGTTGCTTCCATGTCTAAACAGACAGCGTAGATCTTCTTCTTCAATCAGTTGCTTCCATGTCTAAACAGACAGCGTAGATCTTCTTCAATCAGTTGCTTCCATGTCTAAACAGTTCCGACTACATCCAAGACATTTTCCAGATAAAAAAAAAAAGTGGTTCTCAGAGTGTTGATTGACTGCCAAGCGTTTTGAACTCATTGGAACGAAATTATTTTCTAATTTATTTTTCTCTATTTCCTATGGAATGTTATTGAATTGTAAATCTAGATATCTATTTTTAAACTGTGAACATTCAACGTTTGAATATTTGATAGTTTAATGATATTTAAGTGTCCGCAAATCATCTTTTGTGTATTCTTTTTTTTGTTTTGGGTTGAACATCAAATTATTTAGATCTTTTTTTTTTTAAACTCAAGAATGAACTTGACAATAGAAGACATGGACATAATTAATCCCTAGTTTCAAATTTCCGTCCGTATCTTTATAAAATCATGAATCCTGAGGCGCTGTGCCATTTTCCCTCCAGACGTCCTCATGTTGCGCTGCACAAGTTACCTTTGAGACATGCAGTGGGTTTCAAGGCGAAGTTCACATGCTGTATACGCCCAACGTAATTGTCTGTCGTAAAAACATTAGACTCAAAGCCGAATTTAGCTGTTCAGAAATACTAGATATTTGTAAGACTTTTTTTTATAGACTCTGGTGTCACAACCACAAAAGTGCAACCTATCGACTGGTTCAAATTACTTGTCCTGTTTCCAGACTTTAGCGCTAGTGACATGTTCTTGTATGACGTAGTGTAAATATACATTCAACGTACTGGAATCACGGACAGGCGCTAATCTTTAGTCTGAATTTTAAACCACTTAGACAGACAAGTTCAGAATCTAGACAGACAAATTTTGTGGAAATCGATATTTTATTGCATTGACCAAGGCCTCATTGTAAAGTTATTTAAAAAATATATTTACATACACAGTTAAATCCGTGGAACAGTTACAGCATTTTAAGTAACAAACATACCGACAGACGCAAAATTAGCAAACGCAAAATAGAACATAAAATACATTTAAAATAAAAAAAAAAAACAAGAATGAAAAGGAACTCTAGGCGTACCCCCGTGGGCACGTCGTACTTACGAGTTACACAAAGGGTGACACCTAGATTGCATGAACTGTTCCGGGTAATTGACATCAAATACAACTATTGAATAAAAAGACCTGCTATTTTTTTTTAAATGTAGCTCTGCACACGCTACATATATCCCATTAACATACCGACTTGGTTTCGGATATGTCATATATATTATATTTGCATCTTGGGGCTGTGTGCGAGTAAAATATTATTAAATATTTTAAAAAAATGGTATGCACTATTTACATAAATTAAGCATTTTTTTAATCCTAAGAGTAATCTTTAAGTGGACTCAAGTAGTATTAGCATTTATACCTACAAGCTGATGGTGATAGTTATCTTGATTTCTAAATAGCTTATTTATTTACTGAAAAAAAAAAGACATGTTAAAGTGACCAGTGTTCTGTATACAATTTACTTACTTAATTCTAAATGTTCGCTTTCGGAAAATCAAAAGTTACCTTTGCGCCTAAATTTGGCGAATATTTAAATTGTGTGTGTAGCGTCACTTCGTAATTAGTTGTTTTTAAAGTCCTGATCCTTGCAGCGTAGCTTCCAACAAAAGACCAGTGGGAGGCCAAATTGTTGTAGGCAGGAACGACAAAAAAACAAAAAAAAATAATTGGCCACGGCACGCAGTAGAAAAGAAAAGTTCCCTTTTCAGACCTTGTGGTCTATAGTGCCCCACGGTTACCGCTCAGCCTCCACGGCAAGCATTACCACAAAAAAAAAAAAAAAAAAAAATCAATCATCAAGTCTAATAACTCGATCTTTTTTTTGGCAGAGGGTTTGAGGGGCAGAATAAAACCGCGACACGGGTCTGATATGGCCCTCGGGTCGTAGTTTTGGCATCACTGTTATTTGTTAACAGAAATAGTTTCACCAGCGCAGAACCCAAAGCTATGTGAGCAGTTCGCCACGCGCTAAGATTTTCTAACGCATCGCCCTAGAGCAGTGTTTCCCAAAGTGTGGAATGCGTACCTCCCGGAGGCGAGAGGAGTTTGGCGTGGGTATGCGTTGCACCTCATTAACTAAGCTGATGTTTTAAAATTATAATAAAACTATGATTGTTATTTAAACAAATCTTTTTTTTTAATTGGAAAAAAAATAGGGGGGGGGGGGCGAAGCAACGAGGCTACTTATTGTTATAAAAATTATAGAAGGGTTACGGATATGTCAAAAGTTTGAGAACCACTGCCCTAAAGTAGGCACTATCCGGTGTCAATGTAGAATATCTAAACTCGCCATCTTTGTCCGACTTACAAAAAAAAAGAAAAAAAAAAACGATGTACTTATCTTTACCATTTTTTTAAAACCTTTTTTTTTTCCTCCGGTGTAAAATTTATGTAAGTGGTTGTGGAGATAGGTTTCTACCCAGCAGACGACTCTGTAAGGTGAGCAGACGACGTTGAAAGGTGAGCAGACGATGTGTAACGTAATCGCCCGCTGTTTTGGGTTGTCGATACCGACCGCGCATGACACGTAATATCCCCGTTGATGTCTGCTATCACCTACAGATGACATTTTTATTGTTTCCATGTTCCTGGAGAGTTTTATCTCCCCTTTATTTATCTCAACATTTTGAGATACCAATACCTCCCCCCCCCCTTTTTTTTGTGTTTGTCCTCTTTAAGTTATTTAAAAAATAAACACCACCAACCTATTAGTTGAGAAAAGTGGAAAGGGAGAAGTAACTGTTTTTTTTTTAAAGATATTTCTTCAGCATTAGTGTTGTCTTCCTTGATATTGTTTGAATGAACATTGATGACATGGGACATAAGTATTTCTAAGAGATTCTAATCACGTTACTTCACCTATTGAAGCCACATTACAATAAAATATTAGAGGCTCAAAGGCGTCAGTAGAATGTTACTGACAATTCATCACTTCACTGGAACCACACTTGCAATCATCATCATCATCATCAAACTCCATTTGAGTGAGGGCTTGAGAGGCTCAAATCCTCTCTTGCAAAAACCCTGGACAAAAACCCTGCTGTCATGCGCTCCCAGACTCCACGGGCTTTTTGGGACTTTTCCCAGCACTCCAACTTGCAAAGTTTTTAAAAGTTTACAGATTTAAGAAATTTGAAGATTTCATACATTTTCCTTCGATCTTTGATACCTACTACCATGATAAGCAAACTACGGGCCGCGGGCCAAAGAAAATCTTAACCGGACCGCTGCAAGAAAGCAGACTTTCACCAGGATTAATTAATTGAACTTTTAATAAAAATTGATCTCAAACAATTCTTTCTAATGTTCCAAAAGTGAGTTCATGTGGAAATCTAGTTTTCCCAAATATCTCGTGCTCAGAGAATGTCTACTTTATGTAACGTTCGCATGTTCATCTCGTTGTGAGCAGTTTTTAATCATGAAGCATAGAATAAGTCAATAAGTGCGTGTCAGAAATAGATTCATGAAATAAAATCTCAGTCTCCTCTTCAGAATAACTACGTGCCAGTTTGAACCAGATGATGACGCACAGCTAACAAAATATTTTGTCCCGCCAAATTTTTGCTTTCAAGTTCTTGTCCCTCTCCTAAAAAAAAACGTTTTTACATCGCTGGTTACTGTACTCCGACTAATAGTTGACTAAATCAGTGTTTCCCAAACTGTGTTCCACGGAACCCTAGTGTTCCGCAAGGCCCTGAGTAGGTGTTCCACGGAACCCAAGTGTTCCGCAAGGCCCTGAGTAGGTGTTCCACGGAACCCAAGTGTTCCGCAAGGCCCTGAGTAGGTGTTCCACGGAACCCAAGTGTTCCGCAAGGCCCTGAGTAGGTGTTCCACGGAACCCAAGTGTTCCGCAAGGCCTGAGTAGGTAGAAATTCCAGTAGAAATACTGGAATAATGAACTAGTAGGCCACCACGTGAATTAATGTTTCTATACAGAAATAAGTAAAGTGTTCGTTCAATACTCAAAATGTGCGAAGTGTTCCTTTAAGGACAAAGTTTGGGAACCACTGGACTAAATGAGTGTCAACAACAGCAAGCGATCTTGTCTTGACTTCCTGGTGTTTGTCTTACTGCCTTGGTGTTGCTTTGGTGTTGCTTTGGTGTTGCTTTGGTGTTGCTTTGGTGTTGCTTTGGTGTTGTTTTGGTGTTGCTTTGGTGTTGTTTTGGTGTTGCTTTGGTGTTGCTTTGGTGTTGTTTTGGTGTTGCTTTGGTGTTGTTTTGGTGTTGCTTTGGTGTTGTTTTGGTGTTGTTTTGGTGTTGCTTTGGTGTTGCCTTGGTGTTGCTTTGGTGTTGCTTTGGTGTTGCTTTGGTGTTGCTTTGGTGTTGTTTTGGTGTTGCTTTGGTGTTGTTTTGGTGTTGCTTTGGTGTTGCCTTGGTGTTGCTTTGGTGTTGCTTTGGTGTTGCTTTGGTGTTGTTTTGGTGTTGCTTTGGTGTTGCTTTGGTGTTGCTTTGGTGTTGTTTTGGTGTTGCTTTGGTGTTGCTTGGTGTTGCTTTGGTGTTGCTTTGGTGTTGTTTTGGTGTTGCTTTGGTGTTGCTTTGGTGTTGCTTTGGTGTTGCTTTGGTGTTGCTTTGGTGTTGTTTTGGTGTTGCTTTGGTGTTGTTATTATTGTTACCTTACGATTTGTGACATGTCACTTTGGCGTGAACCTGCCCCCCTGAACTCGACTGTATCGTGTTCTACCACCTACACCACCAAGCGACATGGTTTTAAGACAATCCGATTGTTATTTCATTATCAACTCTGTGACATGTCACTTTGGCGTGAACCTGCCCCCTGAACTCGACAGTATCGTGTTCTACCACCTACACCACCAAGCGACATGGTTTTAAGACAATCCGATTGTTATTTCATTATCAACTCTATGACGTGGCGTCTTTGTTTCCGGTATCCGTATTCTACATGTTTACCTGGAGACGATGTTTCTTAAGGACTGGACCCGGACATCAGGGATATTAGGGTAACTACAAGATAGTCGGATGTGCTTTGTTTGGTTAGAGTTAGAGGTGCTTTGTTTGGTTAGAGTTAGAGGTGCTTTGTTTGGTTAGAGTTAGAGGTGCTTTGTTTGGTTAGAGTTAGAGGTGCTTTGTTGAAACGAGTTGTTTTATTCAAAAGAAGTTCTTTTACTCTCTCATTCCCTCTTTCTCTCTCTGAAGACATTGAATCTAACTCTGATTATTATCTCTTAAAAGTTTTGTTTGCAAATGCTCCTCAGAGTGGGGTGCCATCCAACGCCATTCTCATCAAAGTTTTGTAAGGCATTTTTTTTGTTATTTCATAACAATAAGTGAATAAGTTGTATACCCAAGTTAACCTAAGACAATTGTATACCCAAGACAATTGTATACCTAAGACTGTTGTATACCTAAGACTGTTGTATACCTAAGACTGTTGTATATCTAAGACTGGGAAAAGTGAAAATCCAGGAGAATGTCAAGTCAATAGCTTTGTTATGAAAGGCATGACAGTGTCATGTAGACACACACACATAATATATATATATATATATATATATATATATATATATATATATATATATATATATATATATATATATATATATATAGTGTTACAAATGAACAGTGATAGGTAGAGGTCAACGTATGACCCCGGCGAGATGACACAGCAGCGAGTGTTCTCTGAAATCTACATGTAAAAACAAAGACAGGATGTGACGTGTCCTCACGTGTTGTTCCAGGGGACGAACAGATCTAAGTAGGGGGACAGTTACTAATCAATAGTGACAGATAGAGGTCACAACTTGTGACCCCGTCAAGATGACACTGCAGCCGATGTTTTCTGGAATCTACATGTATAAACAAAGACAGGATGTGACGTTTCCTCACGTGTTATTCCAGAGGATACTAGCCGTGTTTGTGCAACTTTGGACAAGCGATTAGGGACTCTATATAAGCCAGAGAGTTAATGTGAAAGTCAGTCGTATGGAGTCGTGAGTGAGCCGTTACAGTCGATACAGACTATGTAAGACGTGTGCGGCTCTGTGGAAGAGAAATGTGTACGACTCGGTGCAAGTTAACTAGGGTAGAGTTAACTGGAGTGGACTACTGTCGTTAAAGTCTATACAGCGAACTACAGTGGACTTGAGCCGTTACAGTCGATACAGTCGATGTAAGACGTGTGCGGCTCTGATTTGGTAGACTTGAGTGCGACTTGGTTCAGCTTTAGGAGACCTGGAGCGACACTGGGAAGTGTGTCGTTGGTCTGTTCTGTGGAATACGGCTCGATGCAAGTTGAGAAGAGATGAATTGCAACGAAGTGAAGAGATGAATTGCAACGAAGTATAGCTAACTGTAAACTGACAGATATTGTACAGTCTTCTACGCTACATGTTACAGTGACGAATTGTTAGAGTTAATAGTCATTAAAGTTATATGAAACTGAAAGTTTAGTCGTCAAGTTCTTTACAGTGTTTTTATTTGTGTGCCTACTAATACTTCTAGCCAGAAGATTCAGAAATACGTAACAATATATATACAGAGAGAGAGAAAGAGGGAGAGAAAGAGGGAGAGAGAGAGGGACATAAAAAAAAGTAAAACAAAAAAGAAAGCTTTGAACTGAGTGTTACGGATAAATAGCGAGACACAGAGAGAGACACACACAGAGACACAGAGAGAGAGACAAACAGAGACACAGAGAGAGAGAGACACACAGAGACACACAGAGAGAGAGACACAGAGACAGACACACAGAGAGAGAGACACAGAGACAGACACAGAGAGAGAGACACAGAGACAGACACACAGAGAGACACACAGACAGACAGAGAGAGAGAGAGACACAGAGACGGAGAAAAAAAAAGAGAGACTAAATAGAGAAATATGAAAAAGAGAGTAAGACTCCTGGAAATGGAATGGAGAAAAAAATTAAAGAAAAAAGAATAGAGAACATGAGAGAGAGAGAGAGAGAGGGGAGGGGAGGGGGAGAGTCCACTGGACAGATGTTATCACTCTTCCAAACACTAGAAGGCAGTAAAGTGATAATAACGACTATGGGGGATGTTTGTTAATTCTTGAGCACCTCAAGCAGTGCATGTTTACGGTGTCACTGCTCACGCGGAGACGAACAGTGCGCCCTGTCGCCATGCACCCCATTCGTCTCACCCTGCACCCGCGTGTCTGACGCCTTCAAGCTCCCCACAACATTCAGTGACGTCCAAGTTAGCGATTACATCAAGTTGATTGTGACATTGACGTCAAGGGTTCTCAACATGGTCAACTTATCTATCTATCTATCTATCTATCTATCTATCTATCTATCTATCTATCTATCTATCTATCTATCTATCTATCTATCTATCTATCTATCTATCTATCTATCTATCTATCTATCTGTCTGTCTGTCTATCTATCTATCTATCTTTATCTATCTATCTATCTATCTATCTATCTATCTATCTATCTATCTATCTATCTATCTATCTATCTATCTATCTATCTATCTATCTATCTATCTATCTATCTATCTATCTATCTATCTGTATGTCCCTCTGTCCATTTGTCTTTCTACCTTTCTTTGTCTGTTTGTCTGTCACAGTTTCTTTGCTTCCGTACATCTAACTACAGTGCTACTTCCTCTCTTGTCTGCTGGATGTAGCAATGAACTTTCACCTCCTTGTAACGAATTTTGTTTTCTCTTCTGCACAGGGAGACTATGGAATCTCTGCTCCATAACCACTCCTATGCCAGGTCACCCCTCAGAGCTTTTTCAGAGGCAGAGTTTGAAGAAGCCATCAAAAATCGTGATAACAAAGGTGAGTACTCATATTTGATCAGAGTAACTTTTAAATGTGTGTATATATAGTTTGTGAGAAGACCGGGAAGAGCTGGGACACCATCAAAAAGCTAGCAAGAGACCGTGGAGAGTGGCGTGTTTTTTGTCGAGGCCCTATGTTCCATGAGGAACTCAAAGGAGTGATGATGATGATATATAGTTTGTAAGAGTAACTTTGAAATGTGAGTAAATATATATATATATATATATATATATATATATATATATATATATATATATATATATATATATAGTTTGACACGTGAGTACACATAGTTTTTAAGAGTAACTTTGAATTTCAATTAGCAAGCATCCATTCATTGTTCTGGTGTCGGTAAAATTTTTAGAAGCAAATGGACTTTAGACAAATGATAAAATGTATAAGTCCGTTGAATATGGGGGGAGGGGATAATTGGGGTAAGTGCCCGGGGGGGGGGTAAAATTGAGCCTGTCATTTTGTTTACAATCGAGATAGATCCTCCCTTTGTGATGGCCCTAAAATGGGGGTCTCGTTGCATCAATACAGCTCATATTTCCTTCATTCTTTGTTTTCCTCAACTTCCAAATCTCTTATTCTCTTCTCCATTCCTTTCTCTTACTCTTACTATCTCTTTTAGTTTCTCTCCCTAGCCAAGTTGTCAATACAGTGTCAGACATTACCTCGCCTCGAGTGTCGAAACTGTAGTTTGACACGATCAACGATCTTTATCAAAGGTACAGACATTAAGATGATGTTCCAGGAGTTATCGTTTGTGAATTCCACCCCCACCTACCCCCCCCCCACACACAAAAGCACACCTATGTCCCTTACCCAACCCTTCTCTTTTTCTTTGGGCATTTTAAAATCTTGATAACTGAGTTTTGCTAAAACATTTGTATGTCACCGTTTGCTATGTTTCTTGGGCTATGTGTGTCTTGGTTTATCTGACACCTCATAAAATAAATTTGTATTAATGTCACTTTTTTTTTCTGCTCTTAAAATACATCTTGTCTATGTTTTTTTTTCACAGACCACGCTGCTGCCCTGAGTTTGCTGTACAGCTGGAGAATGCAGTCGGCGTCTCTGTTGCCAGGGCAACCGCCCATGCTCGGCCCGTCGCCCTACGCTGTTTATGGGAATTTTCTATCCCACGCGTACCGAGGTGCGGACTCAGCCTCCAGCGCCGCGGCGGCATCGGACATGCGTGCCAGTACCGCCATGATGAATGACGTATTGTTGCGTAGCTCCTTCTACAAGCAGACGGTAACGTCGTCGATTGCCGCGGCGTACCAGAGGGGGCTGTACCGGTACCACCCGTACTTGGCTCCTGACAGGGTAAGGTCGCCAGACACTTAGTCTCAGCTGACCAACCAAAGAAAATGTTTCACAAATAAAAATGAAAGCACCCCGTGTCCGGCTTCTACGCACCACTATCAAAGCTGAAATTTGTACAATGCTTCTGTTGTAGATGTGATAACAGATCACCTACTACAAGATGTGCAGATGAAGATTCCTGCAGACGTTGGCATCACGTACTAATGAAAATCAAGTGTTTTCCAACGTCAGAGAACCAAATGCTCAATGGTCAACAAGCTAGTTCTCAATTGATGGGTATGAAGCTTCAAAGACAAGTCTGTAAATAACTTGACATGAGCGCTGGACGGAACACAGCCTTCCTCCACTACTTATGAGACTTTGGTTCAGAAATAATGGACGAGTGTCTATAGATAGCTTGTGTTCATTCAAGAGGCGCTACTCTTTTATTAAAGTCTGGACATGAATTACGGGAAAATAGTCATGTGGAACACTTTTTGTTCATGTTCCCCGGCATCCAGTGAATAGCAAATAGTCTAGAACTCTATTTGATGAGTTACTGTGACATTAAAAGTGATCTCTGATGTTAAGATATATCAAAAAGAGATATTGACTAAAGGTGTCAAAAGATCACCAAGACTTTGGGTACATTGACATGTGATGCTATAATTCAATTCTACATATAGGACAAGGTCGTATCTCTAATAACCTTATAACTTCATTGAATACGGATGTACACAACAAATTTACGGTCCTTGTAATGTCTCATTGCTTGAACAGACATCTGTGCGGGACCTCGCAGAAGACCAAACTGAAGCAAGGTCTAAAAACAGACACTGTTATATATAAAGAAATATCTTATTTATTGAACGGCCTCACTGTAATGACGTCATTGTAAAAAAATATTTTATTTAATGTTAGAGAGTATTTGTTTACGTACATCGGCACTTATTTTTAAATCATTATATTTTTAAAAAATGTAGTAGATCTAGTTCTAGTTCTTGGAATGTATGTCACAGTGTGAGTATGTGGTTTAGTTGATCAACTTTATATGCTGTGTATGTCTAGTTCTTGGAATGTATGTCACAGTGTGAGTATGTGGTTTAGTTGATCAACTTTATATGCTGTGTATGTCTAGTTCTTGGAGTGTATGTCACAGTGTGAGTATGTGGTTTAGTTGATCAACTTTATATGCTGTGTATGTCTAGTTCTTGGAGTGTATGTCACAGTGTGAGTATGTGGTTTAGTTGATCAACTTTATATGCTGTGTATGTCTAGTTCTTGGAGTGTATGTCACAGTGTGAGTATGTGGTTTAGTTGATCAACTTTATATGCTGTGTATGTCTAGTTCTTGGAGTGTATGTCACAGTGTGAGTATGTGGTTTAGTTGATCAACTTTATATGCTGTGTATGTCTAGTTCTTGGAGTGTATGTCACAGTGTGAGTATGTGGTTTAGTTGATCAACTTTATATGCTGTGTATGTCTAGTTCTTGGAGTGTATGTCACAGTGTGAGTATGTGGTTTAGTTGATCAACTTTATATGCTGTGTATGTCTAGTTCTTGGAGTGTATGTCACAGTGTGAGTATGTGGTTTAGTTGATCAACTTTATATGCTGTGTATGTCTAGTTCTTGGAGTGTATGTCACAGTGTGAGTATGTGGTTTAGTTGATCAACTTTATATGCTGTGTATGTCTAGTTCTTGGAGTGTATGTCACAGTGTGAGTATGTGGTTTAGTTGATCAACTTTATATGCTGTGTATGTCTAGTTCTTGGAATGTATGTCACAGTGTGAGTATGTGGTTTAGTTGATCAACTTTATATGCTGTGTATGTCTAGTTCTTGGAGTGTATGTCACAGTGTGAGTATGTGGTTTAGTTGGTCAACTTTATATGCTGTGTATGTCTAGTTCTAATCGTAAGATTTCATATGTCTTAGCAAATTGTTTCAAGAACATAACTTTTAAAAGGCGGTGGAGACCTGTTTCTCTTATTATGACTGTGATACCCAGAAAGCTAATCAGATCATCTTGGGATCGGTGTTCCGGTTCGATACTAAGTCTGGTTAGATGTCTTTTTGTTAACTGTAATAGTACAGACATTTTTTTCCCTTAATGTATAAGGAATCCCCATGATTATTTAGTATTCAGTGAAACATAAAAATGATATTCATCATAATACATTAAAAATACATATTTTCAGAAATTTGTGAAGCATAGTTGACTCGAAGAGTTTAAACAGTATCTGGCAATAATTGAACAGGAATTATAGTTTTTCTTCCGAAACCATTATTGTGTGATTTCCGACATGTAAATAAGTCAACTGATATAGTTTATAACTAATCGAATGGAACATACAGTCCGAATGGAAAAGCCTCTAGCTTGAATGTGAGCTAAAAACCAAAATACAGCAATTAAATTGTTTGCAGGCACAATGGTTGTTTTAAATTGAAACATACTTCTGTTTCCAATAGCTCCTTATAGTTATGACATTCACGACACACTGTGTAATTGGTTATGGAATTCTTGAAATAAAAATAAAAAGGTCAAGACTATGCTAATTAGCTGAGAACTACTTTACAAGCCTTTTGATTAGGAAGATTGCCTCCCCCAATTTGAATCAGAGCTTGACTATGGAGGTCGCAATTAAAGAAGAATAGACTAGAAGAAAAAACAAACAAGTCTGAACCTAGCAGACGTGACCCTTAGGCTTGTCCGGCCAACAGAAGTCATCTCTCGTGTTTATTCAGAGAGAGAGAGAGAGAGAGAGAGAGAGAGCAGATCTGTTATCTCGTCCAATGTCTATCTATCTGACTGGGTGGAGAATGTGTTTACATCATTATTTGTACATAAAGGTGTGTTTATATGTGTGTGCGTGAGTGCGAGGGTAAATAAACGTAAAAAAAATAGCGTGTGTGTATGTGTTGTGTGTGTGTGTATATATATATCAAGATATATCTATCTGTACTTAATAATAAAGTATAATGTTCTAGTATTATTTAGGCTTTTGACAATGTGAGAACTAGTCTTGATACCCCCCCCTTTTCATGTTTTGTTTTCTCATGCCCCCCTCTCCTCCTCGTACATGTAGCGGTTCTCACACCAGTTTGTTTAGAAGTTGACAAAGAAATCTTTTCAATGTGAAATAAATGGTGTGTAGTTTACCACCGGCATTAACCTTTGACTTTTGTTATCTTGTTAATGTTTTATATATGGTGTTGATGTGTTCATATGATGTTGATGTGCTTACATAGTGTTGATGTGTTTATATGTGTTGTTATCTTGTGTTCATATGGTGTTGTGTTGTATTTTTAAAAATCTTATGTACTTATATGATATTCTTGTCTTCCTATAGTTTTGTTACGGTTTTTCAAATTTTTTTTTATTATAAAAACTCAGTAAACGGTGATACACATGTTCAGACTCCATTCTCCAGACTCCATTCTCCAGACTCCATTCTCCAGACCCCATTCTCCAGACTCCATTCTCCAGACTCCATTCTCCAGAGTCCATTCTTCAGATTCCATTCTGTTCTTTTCAATTCGCGAAATCTTTAACTCTTTATAGTTTAAATTGACTTTATTTATTATTTATCCAGTTATAAGAGAGGGTGTCCGCATCAATGGCCTCTTTGTCTTAACATAAAGGACTTTTTTATAACTTACAAGACCATTTGAATCTACTGTCTAACAAGGCCATAGAAAATTACGACTTTTGGTTTTCTGATAGAGGAAATGAAACGGAATTTGTTTTTAAATTCTATGTATATATAAAAGTCTGTGGTGGAAGAACAGGCCAAAATTAGAATGTTTTTTTGGCTGTTGATAAAAAAAAATGTAAATTAAAATGAACGCACTTTTTAAATTACCCTAATTACAGTAGTCCTGTGTATTTGTCTAGGACACTCCAGGACATAAAGATAATATATAAAAAAAAAAAAGCTTTGCGTTCATCAAGAGTTATCAAATTATCGCCGACAAGGTGCTAAATATAGCTACCTTGTTCACGTGGTTGTGGTCAGAGATGTATAAAGAGAACCTCAGTTTGCAGGAAGATATATTTTGTCGTGGATGAAAGCATATATTGTGACGACAACAATGGACAGGCCATTTCCTTCTGGCGGGGGAGAGACGCACATTCTCCAGCATTAGATAAAGGATTTTCCCGAAGCTATTTGCGGACACCGCGAGAGATAAGCGCGAACAATAGTGGCGAGGAACTTGTTTGCCAAGTAGATCCTTAATGTTGTCCAGAGATCACAGAGGCGGTGTTGGTCCAAACAAGACATACATTTGGAAGAACACTAATAGATCAAGGACTTAGCCAAATGTTATAACGATGCAGAGGTTGACCTATTCACTTACAGCTCATCAACCCCGCTAGGGCCCCTGGGCTATATGTTTTCTTGTCATCGGCGTTTCTGCCTGTTGGAGGCGTCCATTAAAAAGAAATAGATTTGCGAATAAGGAAAGCGAAAACAGCATTGTGTGGGCTACTGAGAGAGCTGTAAGTGATAGAGATGTAAAAAAAAAGATCCCACCGGGGGGGGGGGATTAAGGACTTAAGGTAGGCTTAAGGGAGACAAGTCTCCAAATACAGTTGATATTAAATGAGCTTACAGTTATTATGGAGCTCTTCACACATATAGGTTGGTGATGACTCTGTCTTTCATTCACACATACAGGTTGGTGATGACTCGGTCTTTCATTCACACATACAGGTTGGTGATGACTCGGTCTTTCATTTGTTTTTTACCATCTCTGTCAAGACTGAGTTCTGGTCAGTCTAGGTCTCCTGTCAACTTTAGAGGGAAAAAAAAGGGTGGGGGGGCAATGGGGTATTGTTCTATTGGATATTACTTATATTGGATACTTCATTTGCCAGAATTGTGCTTGTATTTTATTTATATTTTCATGTCATGTGGCCAGCACAAAGACCAATCGCCTTTACTTTCCCCAAATAAAGTCAGGTACCTATTAGAAATGGGTAGACTCAAGAGCGCCCTAACAATCTCGCTATTCAAATTCCCAGTCTTTACCGAGATTCGAACCCAGGACCCCAGGTTCGGAAGCCAAGCTCTTAACCACTCATCTTAACCCTATCCCCTCTAGTTAGAATCGTGATTAGGTTACATTTGGAGGTCAGAAGTGAACTACACATACAAGTCATGGGCTTAGGATTCGGACTTGTAGAAACTGGCGATGTTAGAAGCAAAAAAATAAAACCCTTATGCTTCATCAAAATATTCTGGACACGTATGAGAACCTTACATTTGCCTACAGGATGTCATGTGCATAGCATTATCATTGTCACTGGCGTAAATGCCAAGTACAGTGATAGTCTACGAGCAAATACAAGTAAGTCGTTTTAAGGACATTTGGTTTGTACAAGAGGCAACATTGGCCTGAAATTCATCCAATACTTATAAGACAAGATGATAAAATACACCAAAAGCTACTTATAATCATCGAGAAAAAAAACAACGCCGTAGTTATTTATTGTCATGTCAGTACATTGTCATCGTAGAAAAGTTAAGATAAGTCATGTCAGTACATTGTCATTGTAGAAAAGTTAAGATAAGTCATGTCAGTACATTGTCATCGTAGAAAAGTTAAGATAAGTCATGTCAGTACATTGTCATCGTAGAAAAGTTAAGATAAGTCATGTCAGTACATTGTCATCGTAGAAAAGTTAAGATAAGTCATGTCAGTACATTGTCATCGTAGAAAAGTTAAGATAAGTCATGTCAGTACATTGTCATCGTAGAAAAGTTAAGATAAGTCATGTCAGTACATTGTCATCGTAGAAAAGTTAAGATAAGTTTGCTGCTTATACCTATTGTCTCCCTTACCCGTTGTCACTACAATAGGTGAAACAAAAAATTCGTCTCATGCCAATATTGAATGTTTCCAGAGAAAGCTGACCACGACCTTCAAATCAGCATGCCCTATCTAGAGGTCTGACCAAAATACTGGCCCCTTGTCTAAAAGACAAATTGTATGGAGAACTGCCTGCTGAGGTAAGCCAGTAGGCCTATGTAGCTCATGTCAGACAGGGGACTAGTTCTCTGAACCCTACAACTTTAGAACGAGAAGATTAAAAAAAAAAAGAGGTTTTACTTGTACTAAGTTTTGTAGGAGTAATGAGGAGTGCGCCTATTCCTCTTTTCACCAAGAAAACGCCTCTGCCAGCAAGTCATTGGGCAAACATCGCAAGCATCACAAACACTTGTGTCTGAAATAATTTGCGGTAACCAGTTGTCTCCGCCATGTTATCGTGGTTCTATAACTGGACGCATACTTCCGGCCAGACAGAAGAGTGCAGCTATTGAAAAGAGACTCTTCATGCTTTTTTTTTTCTTTCCTCGTCTCCTGCGTGTGTGAAGGGAGATAATCCATGAGTGTCAAGATAACTCCTGGATTGTAGAGATCTAGTGACGACGGCACATTTGATTCGTCCATATAAAGGCGCTGTTTTATTTTAAACACGTGGAGAGAAGAATTAATGACTTCACTTAATATCTTAAATCGCACATAGATAATGAAACGAAAAGATGCACTGAAGTAAATACGAAACCCGAACTCGGCTGAATTAAGTTGGAACAGATTTAAACATGAACATTGAAATAAACATTAAATATTTTGTTTTGTGCTTACAATAGTCTTCATTTTAAATGCTTGAAAAACTGGTTTAAGCAAAAAAAAAAGAAAAGTCCTGGTTGTAGTTTCAAAGTAATGAAAAGGTAGTGTTGCCAACTTCAAAACGTTTTCACTTGAAAATATTGATTTTCTGAAGACCAAAAGTCGCATTTTCATATTCGTAGTCAGATTGTCACTGAAGAAAGACGCTCAACGGCTCTTGTATGGTGTCCCAACGGTTCAACAGACTAGGGGTTATGTTTTGAGATTTTAATTCTGGCGACAGACGAACGGATAGACTGATATGTATAAAAATAAAATAAAATAGAAACTTCTTCCAACAGAGCCAATACATTTTTGTTTGTAGTGCAATGAGCCTCAATTCAACGCAAATTTAGATAAATTGTTGGAATTCGAGGGAGGAATGGAGAATGGACAAAAAGTTCTTAGTGAAGCCTGTGTGTTTTCGTCCGTTTTTAGACCGACACGAGACAGTGAGTACGTCGCCCGAAAGCTCTACGACTGCACCAACAACATCGTCTGGCTGACGGCGACATTCTGGACTTGTCATCAGGTTGTTAGAGACTCCAGTCGTACGTCATCAGGTCTTATCAGCTCACACACAGAAATCTTTTTGATGAGCATGTACACAATGTACACTCACGTCTGCTGGGAGAAGATAGGAGGGAGGGGGAGAAAAGAGAGGGATGGAGGAAGCTGCTGACCTTTAAGGTCATGTTCATTTTGTAGTCAATAGATTCGCCTGTGATGTTTATGCTCATTCTAATAGAACGGAAATACCGTTATTGCGCGAAAACACGTGACATTTTTTTTTTAATCCTTGAGTGTTTCCCTGATGCTAGTGAAATTAAATATATAGGTCAAATAAATTATCTTGTGAAATTTCGTCAAACTATAGAATAATATCGTCAGCCACATCGCTTTCAACCACATCGTTTTCAATAGCATCGTATTCATCCACTTCCTCTTCAACCGTATCATTTTCTATAAGAAAACAACAACAACAAATGCACGATGAATGTCGAGGCTAAACCAAAAAGAAAATCACATAGGGCATACACACTCTAGAAGCTACCAGAGAAATCGTGTCCAAAAGAAGAAACCCAACAAGAGACTATTAGGAAGCTACTGAAGCTGGTAGCATTGTTATAGACCAGGTAGTTAAGGTCACTAGAAGACTATCTTGTGAAGGACTAGACCAGCCTGGATCCTGTATTCTTTAATGTTGATGACTTGTGACTGCAAGAAAGAGAAACCATTGGAGACAAGCATGTCGTCACATCTCTCACTAAATCTCCCTCCATTTACCTTTGTTTCCCCCCCCCCGCCCCTCCGTCTATCTCCACTTTAAAAAAAAAAGCGTGCACAGATATGATGAATTGATAAGGAGATGTAATGAATACGATTTACAATCAATCAAATCTTAAAGGCCAGACAAGTTTAGAGGGGGGGGGGGCTGAACCGGAAGGTGAAATGCAATAAGGGCGTCAGAGGGTTGGAAACCAATATCCCCGTGACTGTCAGCTCAACTGGATTTGCTTACAGGTTTTATTGCATGAAGGAAGGGCTGCGGGAGGAATCCAGTGGGAATTAAAAGACAGGTGTGTTTAGAAAACTTGACCCTCGTCAACCTGCTCGATGTTCAGATTGGTCATGCTATAGCTCATTACAGTCTAGAGTTCTTGTTTGCTTCTATTTCTATCGTCCGGGAAAAAAAAAAAGATCAAATAAAACTTTTTTCCCATACGTGGTTGCTATTTATAGTTATTTTTCAGAAAATCAGTCACCTTTGAACTATTGGATACGCTAGACATTATATTGGTTTCAGGTTCAAAACTCATCGTCTGGAAGTCACTAAAGTTTGAACCAGATCCCTATTCGTTTGCGTTGTTTTTTTTTTTTTGTTTTTTTTTTTAGGGAAATTTCTGTCTCTTTAGCTGCAGTTAAAACTTCATTGCTGAATTTCACGAACTTGATCTAATTGGAAGTGAATCAAAAGTTTGACACATTCAATTTAGAATACAATCCATAATATTTTTATCATTCGAGTGAGAATAGAATGAATATTTGTTATCATTTGAGCAAGAATGGAACCACTAACATGCTTATCATTCGATGGAGAATAGAACAAATACTATTTTTATCATACTGATGAGAATAGAAAAAAACAAACTATTATTTACCATTCGCCTAACCGAGGAAGGGGGGTAACCCTGGTACACAGCCATGTTGTCACATTTCTCTATAAATCTTTATCGATTTGTTGTTGTTTTTCAGTAATAATTTTGATCATTTGAGTGAGAATAGAATCAATTAAAAAAAAAAATCATTCGAGTGAGAATAGCATCTGTAACATCTTTTTTTTTTTCACCATTCAAGTAAAGAATCTATAAAATATTTGTATCCTTCGAATGGGAAAAGAATCTATAAAATATTTGTATCCTTCGAATGGGAAAAGAATCTATAAAATATTTGTATCCTTCGAATGGGAAAAGAATCTATAAAATATTTGTATCCTTCGAATGGGAAAAGAATCTATAAAATATTTGTATCCTTCGAATGGGAAAAGAATCTATAATTCCACCCCCTCCATCGCCCACCCTCCTCCCACACCTAATGTACAATTTTAAGGATGCCCACGTGGGTTGCGCAGATGCTGTTGTGATGCCACTGATTTCGAACTCTATAATTCCGCCTTTGACGTGCCAGTGTGTGTATGTGGACATGTTTGTATTGGTATGTGCTTTAGATGGGCTGGTAATCAGCGACCCAACCACTCGTTGACAACCAGGCCGATAAGGACAACAACCCACGTCGTTCATCTCGACGCCGCCAAGGAATAAGAAGAGAAAGAAAAAGAAAGATCATGAGACCTGTCTCCGTATCCACCCCCAGTCTTCCGGCGCCCGGCCTGCTCTGCGCATGTCACTACGCTTTCTACACTAAGTAAACAATGCCGGTGCTGAAGCTAATTCGCCGGCAAAACAATCGGCCATATTGTTTCCGGGATTTCTGATAACCTCGGAAGTAAAAAGAAAAAAAAAATTCCTTCCTAGACATGGTGCCTAGATCAGGATGCTAAGATAGGGTTCGTCTCACTCAGTCCAGAATGAAGATGACTTTTCTTTTTCTTTTTGGCTGGATCCCAGATAGGATCTCCCACCCCCGTGAGCGAGAGAGTGGAAGACTGGGGTCTGAGAGCAGACGATGTAGTTCAGTTTAGGCGCATTGCCGGAGCGCGTGTCAATCGCGCGGGGGGAAATATTAATATAAAGGACTAGCATATCTCTCGCGGTAGCTATGTAAACAATGTGGCGTCGACACGGGTTAAGTGCTAAATGGTTCTTATCATCTGCTGCATCTATAGCGCCCGACATCATTCAGGGTTTGTTTTTTACTTAATATTGTCTCTCACTCGTGGCTTACTTTTACGCCCTCTCTTTTACCCCCCCCCCCACCTCTCTAACCAGAAGCCTTTTGAATAAACCGTCGGCTCTTCCTTCTCTTGCCGACAATTATGAAGAGGTCAGTTTTATTGTGCATTTTTATTAATGAAATAAGAGAGTGATAGAGAGAAAGAGAGAGAGAGAGAGAGAGAGAGAGTAAGATGGAAAGAGTGAGAGAGAGTAAGATGGAAAGAGTGAGAGAGAGTAAGAATGAGAGAGAGAGAGAGAGAAAGAGAGAGTGAGAAAGAGAGTGTGTGAGAGAATGAGAGAAGAAAAAGAGAGAGTGAGAAAGAGAGTGTGTTAGAGAATGAGAGAGTGACTGAGAGAGTGTGTGAGAGAATGAGAGAGAGAATGAGAGATTAGGTGAGTATGTGTTAGAGAGAGAGAGAGAGCCGAAGAGAGAGTCTGAGAGAGAGTCAGAGAAATAGTCAGAAAAAGAGTCAAAGAGAGAGTCAGAGAGAGTGTCAGAGAGAGAGTGAGAGTCAGAGAGAGTGTAAGAGTGAGAGTCAGAGAGAAAGTCAGAGAAAGAGTCAGAGAGTGAGTCAGAGAGAGAAAGAGAGAGTCAGAGATACAGAAAAAGAGAAAGTGAGAAATGAGACTGAGACAAACATAAAAGAAACAAAGAATCAAAGAATCAGATAAGAGTCAAAGAATCAGACAAAGAGTCTAAGAATCAGACAACGAGTCAGACAAAGAGTCAAAGAGTCAGACAAAGAGTCAAAGAGTCAGACAAAGAGTCAAAGAACCAGACAAAGAGTCAAAGAATCAGACAAAGAGTCAAAGAGTCAGGCAAAGAGTCAAAGAATCAGACAAAGAGTCAAAGAGTCAGACAAATAGTCATATAGTCAGATAAAGAGTCAAAGAATCAGGCAAAGAGTCAGACAAAGATCCAAAGATACAGACTAATAGTCAAAGAATCAGAGAAAGAGTAAAAAAATCAGACAAAGAGTCAGACAAAGAGTCAGACAAAGAGTCAAAGAGTCAGACAAAGAGTCAAAAAATCAGGCAAAGAGTCAGACAAAGAGTCAAAGAATCAGTCAAAGAGTCAAAGAGTCAGACAAAGAGTCAAAGAGTCAGACAAAGAGTCAAAGAGTCAGACAAAGAGTCAAAGAATCAGGCAAAGAGTCAAAGAGTCAGAGAAAGAATCAGACAAAAGGTTAAAGAGTCAGACAAAGGATCAAAGGGTCAGACAAAGAATCAAAGAGTCAAACAAAGAGTCAAAGAATCAAACAAACAGTCAGATAATGAGTCAAAGAATCAGTCAAAGAGTCAAAGAGTCAGACAAAGAGTCAAAGAGTCAGACAAAGAGTCAAAGAGTCAAAGGATCAGACAAAGAGTCAAAGAGTCAGACAAAGAGTCAAAGAGTCAGACAAAGAGTCAAAGAGTCAGACAAAGAGTCAAAGAATCAGGCAAAGAGTCAAAGAGTCAGACAAAGGGTCAAAGGGTCAGACAAAGAATCAAAGAGTCAAACAAAGAGTCAAAGAGTCAGACAAAGAGTCAAAGAGTCAGACAAAGAGTCAAAGAGTCAAAGTGTCAGACAAAGAGTCAAAGAGTCAGACAAAGAGTCAAAGAGTCAGACAAAGAGTCAAAGAATCAGGCAAAGAGCCAAAGAGTCAGACAAAGAGTCAAAGAATCAGGCAAAGAGTCAAAGAGTCAGACAAAGAATCAGACAAAGGGTCAAAGAGTCAGACAAAGAGTCAAAGAGTCAGACAAAGGGTCAAAGGATCAGACAAAGAGTCAAAGAGTCAGACAAAGAGTCAAAGAATTAGATTAAGTGTCAAAGAGTCAGACAAAGAGTCAAAGAATCAGACAAATAGTCAAAGAGTCAGACAAAGAGTCAAAGAGTCAGACTTAGAGAATTAAAATCGGGGGGGGGGGGGGGAGGGGAGAACGAGACACACTAAAGAAAAAGAGACAGAGACATCAAAGACAAACTAAAAGAAAGAGACAATGAGGAGGCGATAGAAAATGTGGTGTGTGTGTGAGAGAAAGTTATAATCTCAATAAACTTTCCTTCAACAAAATGTTTATTGTTTTTTTGTTTTTTTTTTTGTTGTTGTTGATGTTTTTTTTACTTATATGTTATGCCTAATTGCCTACATGTAGCTTTTTCATTTAGGGGTCCGTGGGCAAGTTATGACTATATAAAGGGGTCCCAGGGTAAAAAAGTTTGAGAACCTCTGACTTGGCAGTGACTTTGACTAAATAAGTCTTACAGACAAACAATAATATATTCTATCATTTTGGCGTCAGGCCAACATTTTACGTGGACCACAGTTTAACACTGTAGTGAGTTCCCTTCGACCAGGCATCCTCATAGACAGTTTGACCTGTTCCGACATTTCATATGACATAATCTTCTCAACAATCACCATTTGACTATGTCATAATCAATACCCTCATATGTTTACGTTGATATAACCTTTCATAATTATGTGACATTTAGTAAGCGCCTTAGCGTGATTCAATTTAGAGTGCCTTTCGCGCGATTTCTTCGACATAAACATCGGGAACCAAACCCCAGGCCTGCAATGCAAACAGTTTGTCTCTGCGTCCCCCCTTCCCCCTCGCTATCATTGGCTGCTCACATTACGAGCTCTCTTAATGACACTAAACGATGTATATAGTCATATGTAAACATTATTAGCTGTATCGCTAGATAGAGGGATAGACTCACGTCTGCTCTGGATGTCATCTGCTCTATGTTTAAAATAGAAATTATGGGATGGTAAACTGCACTTTTGTGTGAGTGTGTGTGTGTGTTGGTAGTAGTTTTCAATATAAATCCCGCGCTAGAAACAGGCCTTATAAATACGCAGAAGGAAGTTCATTGTTACTTAGTTTCAGTTTGATGAAAGTTGCATTATGATGTTGATTAACGTAGAACTTAAGATAAACTTGAAGAAGCGTCGTCTAAAACAAAACTGAATAGAACTTTAATGTATAAATAGACACAGATTCAACTTGTAAGTAGATATATGCACTAACACAAAGATATATGCACTAACACAAAGATATATGCACTAACACAAAGATATATGCACTAACACAAAGATATATGCACTAACACAAAGATATATGCACTAACACAAAGATATATGCACTAACACAAAGATATATGCACTAACACAAAGATATATGCACTAACACAAAGATATATGCACTAACACAAAGATATATGCACTAACACAAAGATATATGCACTAACACAAAGATATATGCACTAACACAAAGACAAAAAAAAAGTAACACTTTCAGACCTTATATATATATATATAATTGTATTGGTCAGTAATACATCAACCTGGTGTATGATTTTGAGCTGAAAAAATCTAGAAATTCATGTAATTCTCCCAGTCACCTAACTGCAGTGGTTAAAGTCAGCTCCTGTTCGCTATTTCCTATACTGGGGTGTCCTTCTAAATAACAGATCTATTCCTTGTATCGTTTTCAACTGAACCTACATCATTTCTCCAACAAGAGTTTGGCTACACCGAGACCGTTCGTTATACATGGCTTCACCACTGACCGTAGAGATGTCCATTTATGGTTCGAGATGACCACATCTGTTTTATGAACCATGTGACCCGGGAAAGGATTTTATCCCTGGGCCAGGATGAGAAATCGGCTCTTCACCAACCCTTCTGTCTGGAGTCCCCCGGCAGCTAGATGATTAGAGCACATCCGTCTGGTCATAAGACACGGTCCCTTAAGACAACGCCATGGGTTCCTCCTCCCATGCGAGGCTGGACGCCGAGCCCACGGGGGCCTCCATATGCCTATAGTATGGCCCCGTTTGGAAACGACGCAGTGGGTTTCGGACTGGTTAGCAAGCCTTTCTCACATCCCCACTACGTGCAAGTACACTCACTAGACATAATAATAATAATAATAATAATAATCTTTATTATCCGTAAGGAAATTTGTCTTACAATTTGTGTATTACACCAAACAAAAAACATTATAACTATAAGAAACCAAAGTGTACATTCACACCAGACTCACTCATAATTTACATGTGACAAAGTTTATACCAGATTGTTCTTATTTAATGATTTGATTGCCAGGGGAACAAAAGAGTGTTTGTGTCTGTTTGTCTTTGCTATCGGTGTCTTGTATCTCTTTTGTGATGGTAAAATCACAAAGTCCTGACACAAAGGGTGATTCTTTATTTCGAGGATCTTGTTAGCTTTTTTATAGATGTTTGTCTCAAACAACTGCCCAAATGGGGTTTGTTTTTTGCCAATGATTTTGCCAGCAGCATTTAGGATTCTATTAAGTTTATTTTTATTTTTAATGCTCAGATTGCCATACCAGGCAGTGATATTGAAACTTAAAATATTGCAGATGTGAGCGTGATAAAACATAGCCAAGGCCTTTTCGCTAACATTAAACGAGGGCAGTTTTCTTAGTAGTCGTAATCTTTGCTGCCCTTTTTTGCTGATATAATCAGTATTTGCAGTAAAATTTAGTTTATTGTCTAGGATAGTAGCTCACTGGGAGCCATGTTTGCTCTCGTTCTTAGCCTTTCCGCTTCCCAGGGCGGACGTTTCCACGGAGGCGCCACGCTTTGGCGACGGGATCATTCTGAACTGCGACGTCGCAACATGCGGGCTATGGAGACCAGTAGCTTGTTGCCACGTCGTACAGGCCTATGACGTGGGAACACGCTATTGTCATAAACTGCCCACAGGCTGTGACGTTGCAGGTCAGTGTTCAGGCCTTCTATAAGGAATGGCCTTGCCTACATCCCAGTGTGTCCAAACTAATTGACCCCAGGAAGTAAAACTACACGTCTCTTTGTGCTTTAGTGGAACATGAAACTGCTAGATCTAGATCTTGACAGTTTCACTTGGCCTACCTGCGTGCTACAACACTGTCAGAAATCCTGGAATTGAAACAAACAAACAAAAAAAAACGTTAAAAATACTTTTTACAAAGACAATATCTCCTTTGTTCAACTTAGTGAGCGATTGGTTTTCTCTTCAAAATGAACGATTGTTCGATGTAAAAAAATTTTTTTTACCGCCCCCTTCTCCCCGAGAAAGACTCCTGGTTAAGCGAATGTATAGATCTAGTACACTTTATAATATTTCAATGATAAGCAATTAGACCCCATTGCGCTAGGGCCCATGACTCATGACCAGTTGGGGCCCACGTAAAAACTTATGGATGACACCAGAGTGAAAAAAAAAATACTTTAGAAAAAAACTATAAGAAATCGATTCTAAAAAGCTCCCTCCAAATGTTACCAACGTTGCTTGAAACTATTAACCCGTGAGACCGTCAAATGTACCCGCGGCTTGAATAGCTGTAATGTAAGGAACTATTTTCCCTCAGGTTTATTGTAAAGGTGGCTAAACCTACTCGTGTGTTCCAGATGCCATTGTACGGTAGGTCGTGTGTCGTCCCTTTTTTGTTTCCCCTTGTAGGTTCATGTACGTTGATAGTATTTCAGGAAAGGGGGGGGGAGAATTTGTTTAAGAACATTTTAATGTGTTGTACAAAAAGGAAAAGTTAAGGAGGGGGGGAGACAATAACAATTAGGTCTATAGGGATAGTCCAGGTCTGTAGGGATAGTCCAGGTCTATAGAGATAGTCCTGATAGGCAGGAATTAAAATTTCGACACAGCTGCTAATTATTCAATTTTTTTAAAGATTAACCAGTTTAATTTTTTTTTTGTTTGTATTTTTAACATAATAAATTAAGACTTTTTATTTTATATGTCAATTAATTCCATTTCCTGTTGAGTGTCATTACAAAGTTAAAATTATGTAACTTAAAACTAGAAAGAAGTGAATGTACTTATCGCAAAAAAAGTTAACATATTACAATCATAATAACTCTATCAGACCCCTGTAAACCTTGATGGTAAATAGATATAATCCCCTACCTCAGGATTTCACAGGAAAAAAAATGTTATTAGATGATTGGAAATGTATCTTATGTTAGTTACTAAAGTAATTGGTCTTTAAATATATAACCTTGCTTTTTTCAACTAGGAATATGTTTAAGGTATTAATTATATTACCTCAAAGTTGAAAAAAAATTGTTTTTCTTATCTAAAAAACAAAAAATGAGAAATATTAACTAGAAAGGAATATTTAAACTATTAATTACATTAGATATTCATCACATGGACTCAAAGTTTATTTAAAGACAAGCAAGTCCAAAGACTAATCTTCACAAGACAGATCAAGTTTTGTTTGTTTCCATTAATCTTGAACTTTCTACCTACTATTTATGTAGATTCACTATTTTAATTACTAATTGAGTATGGATTAATCATATTTCAAAGTTTAATTTTAAATCTTTATACTTTACTATTTGTGAAATGTGAGAACTTATAATAAAAAATAAAAAAAAGCCCACAAAAGAGGCAGGAGGGCCCAAAAAAAGAGGCAGATAAAGCCCAAAAAAGATGCAAAGAAAAGAGAAAGAGGCCTAAGGCCCAAAGATTCCTATGATGACAACGCAACATTGAATAGCGCAAATTCTGAGGTTCCCTTTAAAAAAAAAAAAGAAAAGAAACAAAAAATGAATAAATCTACAGTATTAGTAGTTCTTAGTGTTAGTAGTTCTTAGTATTAGTAGTTCTTAGTATTAGTAGTTCTTAGTATTAGTAGTTCTTAGTATTAGTAGTTCTTAGTATTAGTAGTTCTTAGTATTAGTAGTTCTTAGTATTAGTAGTTCTTAGTATTAGTAGTTCTTAGTGTTAGTAGTTCTTAGTATTAGTAGTTCTTAGTGTTAGTAGTTCTTAGTGTTAGTAGTTCTTAGTGTTAGTAGTTCTTAGTGTTAGTAGTTCTTAGTGTTAGTAGTTCTTAGTATTAGTAGTTCTTAGTGTTAGTAGTTCTTAGTGTTAGTAGTTCTTAGTATTAGTAGTTCTTAGTATTAGTAGTTCTTAGTGTTAGTAGGTTCTTAGTGTTAGTAGTTCTTAGTGTTAGTAGTTCTTAGTGTTAGTAGTTCTTAGTGTTAGTAGTTCTTAGTGTTAGTAGTTCTTAGTATTAGTAGTTCTTAGTGTTAGTAGTTCTTAGTGTTAGTAGTTCTTAGTATTAGTAGTTCTTAGTGTTAGTAGTTCTTAGTGTTAGTAGTTCTTAGTGTTAGTAGTTCTTAGTGTTAGTAGTTCTTAGTATTAGTAGTTCTTAGTATTAGTAGTTCTTAGTGTTAGTAGTTCTTAGTATTAGTAGTTCTTAGTGTTAGTAGTTCTTAGTATTAGTAGTTCTTAGTGTTAGTAGTTCTTAGTGTTAGTAGTTCTTAGTATTAGTAGTTCTTAGTATTAGTAGTTCTTAGTGTTAGTAGTTCTTAGTGTTAGTAGTTCTTAGTGTTAGTAGTTCTTAGCATTAGCCTACAGCAGTGGTTTTGTAATTGCAAATGTATTTGACTGGAATTATTTACATACAGCAAATGTCGGGCTTGTATTGGGATGTATTTGTATGTGTTCTTGGGTAGTCACTTAATGTGTTGTCAGAAGTCTTCAACACCTTGTTTTGTAGCCCTTTGGTCCATGTACAAGATGATTGTGTAGATATATCTAAGATGATTGTGTGGATATATCAAGTTTAGGTATGTGGGTGTGGCCATGCATGCATTAGGGTGTAAATATTGATGCAATTTTACCTTGGTGACCGGTCATTTCATCCCCGGTCAATTCAACCTCGGTCATTTCATCCCCGGTTACTTTATCCCCGGTCACTTCATCCCCGGTCAATTCAACCTCGGTCATTTCATCCCCGGTTACTTTATCCCCGGTCACTTCATCCCCGGTCATTTCATTTCCAGACAATTTGTAAAGAATAATGAATCTTAGATTATATATAGTCCTCTAAACTCCATATGAGCTCACTGTAATGCTGTTTGGCCTCAGTCCTGGTTTGACGATAAGTTAAAAGGACAAGCAAATGAAAGCAAAAGCTATGAACAATTTCTGAACAAAGTTTTTACATTTGTTGTTTTGATTACGTGAAAGTCATTTTTTTTTTTTTTTTTTTTGCATTGTATGTTTTGGAAAATAAAGTGGTAATAAAAAATGGATACATCTACAGAAGAATAAAATGTATCGTGAGTTTGTTGTACCTGCACATTTGACACGGTCATGTTGTCCTGGGCTCTACTTCGCTGGCTAGAGTTTCTTTTCAGGACATTGAAAGAAGGACGTCTGCTCCATCTACTTTTGTCAATGCTGATTCATCATCAATTTCAATGATCAGAAAGTTGACCAGAAAAAGACAAAAGTTGGGAAGGCTATCATCAGCATGCTTTATTTTATTAAATATTGCAACAGGGGAGCTGTGTTCGAAACCTGACTCAAGCCGCAAAGTGTTTATTGAGAGCCTATTAGCAGTAAAGAAATATCCTTCAAGATACCCACTACTCCACATATCCTCCAAGATACCAACTACTCCACATATCCTCCAAGATACCCACTACTCCACATATCCTCCAAGATACCCACTAGCCCACATATACTCCAAGATACACACTAACCCACATATACTCCAAGATACCCACTAACCCACATATACTCCAGGATACCCACTAGCCCACATATACTCCAAGATACCCACTAACCCACATATACTCCAAGATACCCACTAACCCACATATACTCCAAGATACCCACTAACCCACATATACTCCAAGATACCCACTAACCCACATATACTCCAAGATACCCACTAACCCACATATACTCCAAGATACCAACTAGCCCACATATCCTCCAAGATACCCACTAGCCCACATATACTCCAAGATACCCACTAACCCACATATACTCCAAGATACCCACTAACCCACATATACTCCAAGATACCCACTAGCCCACATATACTCCAAGATACCCACTAACCCACATATACTCCAAGATACCCACTAACCCACATATACTCCAAGATACCCACTAACCCACATATACTCCAAGATACCCACTAACCCACATATACTCCAAAATACCCACTAACCCACATATACTCCAAGATACCCACTAACCCACATATCCTCCAAGATACCCACTAGCCCACATATCCTCCAAGATACCCACTAGCCCACATATCCTCCAAGATACCCACTAGCCCACATATCCTCCAAGATACCCACTAGCCCACATATCCTCCAAGATACCCACTAGCCCACATATCCTCCAAGATACCCACTAACCCACATATCAACCAAAGATATTGGACCAGAGTGAGATGAGCATGAAAGGTGTGCTGTACAAGTCATTTCAAAAAATAGTCCTGATCAAATGAGAAGCTACAACGTATGCACACATCATCAGTGTACAGTACCAACAATAAACTCTAACTATATTATAATAAAGAAACTCTAATTAAATATTATAATAAATGAGGTTTCATTATAAATTAAACATTGTTGTACAAGGGTAATCACCAAATGTATAATTAATTTTTATAAAACTTAAGCTATGATAAAGAGTAATGCCCTCATTGGTTGAGTGACATTAGATACTCGGCAATTTGATTTAAAAGCCTTCCAGTAGTCTGTTATCAATAATCCAGTATAGATTGTACCTACTGACATTTACCTTCTTTAAACTCTGGAATGATAAGGTAAAAAATGAAGTAATTGAAACAAGGACAACATAGTGAATAGATTCCTGATTAGTTGTAATAAAATCACTACAATAATGTAAAAAAAAATTATTACGATTCATATTGATAATCATGACTTTTATTGATACTTGCATTGTTATCTATTTAATATTCAAATATGTGTATCTCAGTTCATTGATTTTGAAACATAAATTAATTTTAGATGTGTGTTCAATTTAAAAAAAAAATAATATCAACATATACTAACATCATACCATTCTATTCTCTTTTTTTTGGCATGTTTATTGTATTGTTTATTTTGCCCTCATTAAACGTCAAATATTCATTGCAACGATTCAAGTTGCATTCAATAAAGCTGGAAAAACAAAAGTCTGAAGTAAGTCAGCTAGTCACCAACAAAAACGTTGACCATTGTCTCTCGGACATTTGATGGGCTTAGAAACAGTGACTTTCAAGATTCCAATGTCAACTTAATTTCAAGCATTGCTTTCGTTTGGCATTGTGTGTGAGCACATGTAGGATACATGTGTACTGTGTACTATTGTGTACGTACATGTGTACTGTGTACTATTGTGTACGTACATGTGTACTGTGTACTATTGTGTACGTGCATGTGTACTGTGTACTATTGTGTACGTACATGTGTACTGTGTACTATTGTGTACGTGCATGTGTACTGTGTACTATTGTGTACGTACATGTGTACTGTGTACTATTGTGTACGTACATGTGTACTGTGCACTATTGTGTACGTGCATGTGTACTGTGCACTATTGTGTACGTGCATGTGTACTGTGTACTATTGTGTACGTACATGTGTACTGTGTACTGTTGTGTACGTGCATGTGTACTGTGTACTATTGTGTACGTACATGTGTACTGTGCACTGTTGTGTACGTGCATGTGTACTGTGCACTATTGTGTACGTACATGTGTACTGTGCACTATTGTGTACGTGCATGTGTACTGTGTACTATTGTGTACTTACATGTGTACTGTGTACTAGTGTGTACTATTGTGTACGTACATGTGTCTACAACAGAGCACAATAGACAACATAATGAGCATGAAGTTTGAACAATTTCTGCATCGTTGTGAGGACCAGGAAACGTTTTGGGCAATGTAATCTTTACATTTTTTTTTAAAGTTACAGATGCAGGGCCGGACTTAACAATTGTGTTTTATAAGTAGAGAATTGTCCCAACAGTTGTAATTCAAAACTTTTGTATCAGCTAGAGTAAATAATGTAGAATTCTGTAAAACATTCAATCAAGACGACTGCGCCCTAGAAAGTCACCACGTTGTGTTGTCTTCTGTAAAGTGTACAAAATGTTAATGTAATCATTACAACATATTAAAAATCAGACATACACAAAACAAAGCTTATCTAAAGGTGAAGAACTCCGTGAATAAAACTATATTTACCAATAATGTACAAGTTATTTTCCATATTCGATATCAAACAAAATAATTACCAATTATTAATTGACAAGTGTCGAGTTCTTTTTTAATTGCTTAACTTAACTCTGCTCGTTACTTACAAGTATTACTACTAGTCGACCGGCGGCGTACCATACGCAACTGTTTTGCAGGACCGGCCTTAGGGCACTGCAAACTGCGATCGCAGTGGGCCCCGCACTTTCATAGGACCCGCACTTTCATAGGACCCACACTTTCATAGGACCCGCGCTAATTCTAGGTGTACAAATTATTAAATTAAACCATGTTATAACTTAATACAGATTTCCCGTGCCCTCCTATCAATTTACCAGGAGCTCCTGGAAATCTCCCGAAATTACAAAATATACGAAAAAGTCCTTAAAATATACGGAAATATATTGTTACGAATCTCGCTATCCAGGCTCTCTGCAAACTGCACCATACACCACCAACTTAAAGAACTTGACAACTCAGGGCTCCAAAGTAACGTAACACTTTAATAGTTGAATAAATAACAGCCAATACTGTACAATTGGCAGCACGTAACACGTACACTGTACAAATATCTCTCCGATAACACCGTACCGCCGTATCAACTCTTGCACTGGCCTCTCCGTCTCGTTCCGGGCTTGCACTGGGTTCAACAGTTCAGGACTGACTTCACACACTAGGCTCGTTGTGTCGGACTCGATCACAGACCAAGATCAAGACGCCGTTCGTCTCAACTGTACTTGATAGTACTCAGCACTGAACCGTCGTAATGCTCCGTACAGAACCACACCGCTGAACTGTGCTGTAGTCGACCGTGTTCTGAACTCTTGTCGTGAACCTCCTTTCTGAACCGTCTTGACTGCGACACCTCCGCTCTTATATAGGGTCCCTACTGGCCTTCTCGAACCGGACAGAACGCCGCTCGACGTTTCTAGGTGGTCAGATGACTACAAGTCTCGTGACGCTCCTGAGCTCTGTTCACGACGACGATCCTACTCGAACCTTCATGTTGACACTCGTCTCGGCTGACCGTGGTAACTGGTCACGGTTGACCGCTCGTCTAGCGCTGGCCTGGGGCGATTTGCGTCGGCTGACTACACACACACCACTACCCCATTTGTGCCACCACCAGGTTTATAACAATATTGACAAAAATTGTCATTTTGGGGTGTCATTCAATATGGAAAACGACAATCCTACGCGCGATAAATAAAAACGGTATTATGCATTAGCCGTAATTGTGTAATCTGGTGAAAGAAGCTTCTCGCGCCTCAAACTAATGAAGAATTACTTGAGGTGAACAATTATTATATTTTAATTATATATTTACTATTGAGAACAATTATTACTAAACACACTTCAACTCTAGCTATCCGTGAATAACAATAATACTTTAATATTTAATAAAGCACAAAAATATTAATATATACATAAGAAGAATATATACACAAACACCAGTCCAGGAAGCGAACGTCCGACCTTCCTGGACCGGGAACAAGACCTCACTCACTAACACACTCTCGCGCACATTCAAGGAAGACTAAACCATTCAGTTCATAACACGTGCAAGACTATTCACATTCGTAATCTGGGAGTACATAAACAATGGGATATAACTATCATACCAAAATATCAAAGTAACATATTCACTCACAACAAGTTGAATATTTTTGTTAATTGATTCATGTTTTTTATGTACAATAAATAATTGTTTAAAGTATCAAATTGATCGGAGAATGCTGAGGCAGAAATAGCGTTAACAATTATTGAAGGGGACTAAACCCAACAAATTTAGCCGTCTCTGTGAATACTGAAGGATTAGTTTACCTTGTTGCTATTAAACTAAAAATAATAATTAATAATCAGTAATTAATTGTCTAATTGGTTCCTTTTTTTATTGATTCATGTCTTGTTTATGTCAATGAACACTTATGAGAAGTTTCAACTTGATCAACTTTTTACCAGATAGACAGACAGAGTGAGTTGATATAAATGATTTTAAAATTAGATAAAATCTAAAGTAAAGAAGATAATTCAAAATAAAAATAGCATTAAATATTGAACAAACAAAAGAAGCATTAGTTTGTTACTTAGGAATCGTTAAAGTTGAATATGTTAATGCTATTGCAATAAATGGCGAATCCAAATGGGGGCAGAGGCAAGTTACTTCATTGGCACTCCCTCCCACCCCCAGTTTCCATGTACATCACATAGAAATCTAGGCTTATAAATACAAAGTATTTAAGAAAATAATATAAATAGTCATAAAATGTATTACTAAACTTAAATATCAACAATAATTTATTTTTTTGGCGCCTTTCTGCGTATGTCACCCCCCAGAGGGTGACGCTTGGGGTATCATGCCCCCTTGCCCCCCCCTCCCCACTACGCTTCTAAATTGGAAAGCAGGTTGGTAACAAGGATCTAGAAGATAGAGAGATATCTAGATTGATCATGGAATCGTATCTCTCTCTCTCTCTCTCTCTCTCTCTCTCTCTCTCTGACCAATGCTTAGTATATGGTTGAAACTTGGTTCATAGTTCTTAAAGAAAGTTAACACCATTACATCTATACACAATCCTCAGGTCAGGGTTTATTTAAAATAAGATAAGATAAAATAATTTTTATTGATCCAATGAAATGGAAATTCAGTTTGACTACAACTGTCAACTCCAGTGTAACTACTGTAACAATAACATTATAGATGCAAATACGAACAACATTCACACACGAAACACATATACACTCATAACCAGCGCTTTATGAATTAGACTTCTATGAACTTCTCGATGACGACAGATGATCTTGTAACACTCTGACCGAAAGTGGGACGAAGGAATTTTAAAATCTTTCAGTTTTAGTCCTAATGGAAAGGAGACGACCACTTCGTTCAGATCTTATGTAACAGTGGTTTAATGGGTGCAGGTTGTCTTTAAGAATCGTGAGTGTTTCGGAAAGGCATCTTTCATGAAAAAGCTCTTTAAGAGATGGTAGCTGTGTTCGAGTGATATACGATGCTTTTTTAATTAATCTATTTAGTCTTTGTGCAAGTGAAGTATTACCATACCAGCAGGTGATGGCAAAGTTAATTAGACTGCTGATGGTTGCTGTATTAAAAGTTTAATTCTTGTTTTGTGGATGTTAAACTTCCTTAGCTTTCTAAGATAGAAAAGACGTTGGTGAATTTTGGTGTAAAGGTTTACACGGTGTTGGCTTCACTTTGAATCATTGGTTTCTGACTTTGCTACTTATAAGACTAGAAAAATGTTAGTAACTAAATATTACTGTTTATTGTTTACTGTTTATTATTACTGTTTACTATTAACTAATGAAGGTAGAACTAGATACTAGTTTGTATCTCAATGTGCTTTGGGAATGTAAATCTGTAATGGGAAACAGAGTTCATCAAACATTTCTTTTTTCATTTCAAACACCTTCAGGTCGTTTAGTTCTCTTAAGAAGTTGTACAATTGTTGACTTTTAAGACACTATTACATGAGTCCTAACTAAATCAAACGTAAGGACATTATTACTTTAAAAAAAATGTTCACTACTTACATTGGAATGTCTTTTAGTAAATATACCGAGCATACCGATGTATTCAGATTACTCTATGTATTGTCACACGTTAGATTCCTTTTACTGGGAGTACGGAGTGGGGGCCCACCTACATTCTCTTGAGCCCGGGCCCACGCTTACCTTGCTACGCCACTGCTCTTGAATCAATAAAGCCTTACATTCGGAAATTCCCGAACGTGATAGTACTGTCAAGAACGCGATAGTCCTCTTAAAACCTATGTAGGATGTAGACCTAGATCTAGTTCTCTAGCCAGATTTACTTTTTTTTTTTACTTTGAGAAATTATAACGGTCAAACTCTGGTTTCCCTCATGTGGCCAACGAGCTAGTTATTCTTTTCTCAGGGATATAGGCTACATAAAATGTTAAATTTCTAGGAAAATCGTTCGAGCTGTTTTTGAGATCAGCTTTCGCCCATCCACCAAGGCTCCTCCACGAAGGAGTGACTTGAATAGAGGTATTGTAAAAAAAAAGTTATTCATATGAAAAAAAGATCGACGAGGATGGGATTCGAACCCACGCGGGGAAACCCCAATGGATTAGCAGTCCATCGCCTTAACCACTCGGCCACCTCGTCAAGCGACATCAAACTTGCCTAGCCTGTTTTTCACAATAAACGTTGGACTTCATGTTTTGTCTCTTCCCTGACATCGTGTCTTGTTCAGTCTGCCCGGTTATAGGCCTAGTTTTATATCATTTTGTAGGCCAATTTATGGGGGAAAAAATAATGGACAAACTGATGACAAAGATAGATAGATAGATAGAGAGAGAGAGAGAGAGATAGAGAGAGAGAGAGAAATTATACAAAATGAGAATCACAGCACATTGTTTGTATTAATTTGAGAACCGCTGAGACTTTGTTTGTTTAAAGTAGAAAGATTTCTGTTTATGTTCAGATGGAGAGATGAGCTTCCAGAGACAGTACTGAACAGCACTCACTCAGTACTGACAGCCATTGATAACAGCAAGCAGAGGCGGAGACATGAGGACGAGGGGCGCGGTTTGAAGTATGGGGAGGAATATTTTTTTTTTACAAAATCTATCACAATTTAACTGTTATTGTCAGCCAGGGTTCCTTATGGAACACCTAAATGGCCAGTGGGGACACGACAATTCGTTCACTGACATTTCGTTCACCGACAAATCGTTCACGGCTTTTCGTTCACCCGACTACTCGTTCACTCGACTACTTGTTCACCGACAGTTGGTTCACGACAAATCGTTCACACGACAAATCGTTCACTGACAATTCGTTCACCGACCAATTGTCCACAGAGAAATCGTTCACTGGATAGTAACATATTGTTAAGATTATATATTCTCGTCGCGTCTTATTTGTTTACATTAACATTTTTGTCGCTATTATTTCAGTATTTCTAATTGCTAGAGATCAGGTCTCATCCGAGTTTATTTAATTTTGTTGTTGTTGTTAATATTTGATAGTTGATGGTTTAACATTAAAAACTTCCCTCCACTAAAACAAAAATTAAAACAACGGTCGCGAAATCCCTCCCCCCTCCCAGTGAATCGAGATTTTTTTCGGGGGAGGGCTGAACCCCGAACCTCCCCCCGCTACGCCCATGGCTAATACAATGTTCTATTTTTATGTGTTGTCACCTAAGGCCAAGTATTTTGATCAGCTTTGATCTTGCCTATGATTGTCTTTCTGCATCCCCTTCAAACGAGACGTCACAATGAGCGACTGGTTGTCCCACTCGAGCTGTAGGGTCGAAAAATACGTCACAGGAGCTTACCATATAGGAGGACACCTTTAGCACGTCTACGCTCAAACACACACACACCTGAGAGCACCTAGCAGCAAAAAGCACCTGAAAGAAACAACTGGAGACTTATCCCAAATGCTTGGGCATTCAAATGGAACGCTACTGACAAAGATAATGTTTTTGGACATCCATTGGAGTGCGGCAAAGATGCATTCTGCAGTTCTTTTTAACATATTTCTGAAGTATATCATGATGGAAACTCTAGAAAGATTTACTCCTAGCTTGACCATAATCGGGCGGCCAAGTTCCAACTTCAGGTTTGCCGATGATATAGAGCTCGTTGGAGAAAATACAAACCAGTTCCAAGATCTTACTTCAAAACTGGATATTGAAGCTAGAGCAGTTGGCATGGAAATCAGTGACGAAAAGAGCAAAATAATAATTTATGGTGGACATAGTATGAGATGTTGCATACAGTAGAAGAAGTTGACTCATTGAAATACTTAGGGTCAAACATTAGAAGAAGTTGACTCATTAAAATACTTTAAGTCAAACAGTAGAAGAAGTTGACTCATTGAAATACTTAGGGTCAAACATTAGAAGAAGTTGACTCATTAAAATACTTTAAGTCAAACAGTAGAAGAAGTTGACTCATTGAAATACTTTGGGTCAAACATTAGAAAACGTTGACTCATTGAAATACTTAGGGTCAAACATTAGAAGAAGTTAACTCATTAAAATACTTAGGGTCAAACATTAGAAGAAGTTGACTCATTAAAATACTTAGGGTCAAACATTAGAAGAAGTTGACTCATTAAAATACTTTAAGTCAAACATTGGAAGAAGTTGACTCATTGAAATACTTAGGGTCAAACATTAGAAGAAGTTGACTCATTAAAATACTTTAAGTCAAACAGTAGAAGAAGTTGACTCATTGAAATACTTAGGGTCAAACATTTGAAGAAGTTGACTCATTGAAATACTTTAAGTCAAACAGTAGAAGAAGTTGACTCATTGAAATACTTAGGGTCAAACATTAGAAGAAGTTGACTCATTGAAATACTTAGGGTCAAACATTAGAAGAAGTTGACTCATTGAAATACTTTAAGTCAAACAGTAGAAGAAGTTGACTCATTGAAATACTTAGGGTCAATATTAGAAAACGTTGACTCATTGAAATACTTAGGGTCAAACATTAGAAGAAGTTGACTCATTAAAATACTTAGGGTCAAACATTGGAAGAAGTTGACTCATTGAAATACTTAGGGTCATACATTGGAAGAAGTTGACTCATTGAAATACTTTAAGTCAAACATTGGAAGAAGTTGACTCATTGAAATACTTAGGGTCAAACATTAGAAAAAGTTGACTCATTAAAATACTTTAAGTCAAACAGTAGAAGAAGTTGACTCATTGAAATACTTAGGGTCAAACATTAGAAGAAGTTGACTCATTGAAATACTTTAAGTCAAACAGTAGAAGAAGTTGACTCATTGAAATACTTAGGGTCAAACATTAGAAAACGTTGACTCATTGAAATACTTAGGGTCAAACATTAGAAGAAGTTGACTCATTGAAATATTTAGGGTCAAACATTAGAGGAAGTTGACTCATTGAAATATTTAGGGTCAAACATTAGAAGAAGTTGACTCATTGAAATACTTTAAGTCAAACAGTAGAAGAAGTTGACTCATTGAAATACTTAGGGTCAAACATTAGAAAACGTTGACTCATTGAAATACTTAGGGTCAAACATTGGAAGAAGTTGACTCATTGAAATACTTAGGGTCAAACATTGGAAGAAGTTGACTCATTGAAATACTTAGGGTCAAACATTGGAAGAAGTTGACTCATTGAAATACTTAGGATCAAACATTGGAAGAAGTTGACTCATTGAAATACTAAGGGTCAAACATTGGAAGAAGTTGACTCATTGAAATACTTAGGGTCAAACATTGGAAGAAGTTGACTCATTGAAATACTTAGGGTCAAACATTGGAAGAAGTTGACTCATTGAAATACTTAGGGTCAAACATTGGAAGAAGTTGACTCATTGAAATACTTAGGGTCAAACATTGGAAGAAGTTGACTCATTGAAATACTTAGGGTCAAACATTGGAAGAAGTTGACTCATTGAAATACTTAGGGTCAAACATTGGAAGAAGTTGACTCATTGAAATACTTAGGGTCAAACATTGGAAGAAGTTGACTCATTGAAATACTTAGGGTCATACATTGGAAGAAGTTGACTCATTGAAATACTTAGGGTCAAACATTGGAAAAAAGTTGGGGTTTCAAAAAATATAACTTATGAGATTCTTTGGTTCCTCATCACCTCGAATGCAAAAAGAAAAAAAAAAGTATTCTGTGTTTATGATTTTGTCATTTCCGTTTCCGTCATATCTTCAATAGATTGATAGTGACCTTTTTCTTGCCGTTTTCTGGCAGTACTGTTCCAAAAAAGGCTACCACCACCAAACATCTTTGTCATGGTAGCTTCTTATGTTATTTTATTCAAGAGATTAAGTGAATTCTGTGATTCGATCCTATTCTCATTCACCCCAGCCTTTTATTTTTTTCTTAAAAATAATTTTCTCGTGACAAATTTTACAGTGGTCGAACTCAACTGATCAGCCGGCGTGGCGCCCCGCGGTCACTACAAAATGAGCTGCCATGGTGTGATAGTACTCCCACTGACCGAGATGATGGGAACACTTTATGACGGGTCACTTTCTCGCGACCAAATCTTCGGACCGTCCCCCACGATGGGGGTCGTTATAAGCTCACAATCCTCGCAGGGAAAGGGGTGAGGAACATGAAAGGTAATAACGGCAAATAACTGACCGCCACTTCCGCCACTTCCGCTACGTCTCGTCCGGCGCCCAAGTCCTCCCTCGTGATAGTTATGGCACCCTGTAGATACAGGCGATACCTCTGGAGGGTGGACGAGAGGGAAATAACTCGTCTTATTCGTGAAACGAATAGCCTTTTATTTATGTTGACGTATTCAAATAAGAGAAGAACTAGAGCTATAAATTTGGCAGTTCTTTATCCCCTCAGCCCTGTATCCTCTCTAGATCTAGTCCGACAATAGATTTGTATCTTGAACAACAAAAAAAGTGAATTTCAGAAACAAACATCCATCCAATGAACTTGACGTAAAGTGGCGGCTCTATTGATATTAGACGCAACGACGTTTTGTAGGCTTCAGACCTTGTAAACAAAGCTTCTTTTAAATAGTTAACTTGTTAAATGTTTCTTGATTCTTTTTTTTTACCTTTACCTATCCCTTAGTCTGTTGGATCGTTGGGGCACCATGTAAGATTTGTCGACCTTCTTTCTCCATTCCTCTCAGTCTTTTGCCCTAGTTAGAACCTCTTTCAGTGGTAGGCCCGTACATTCTTTTATGTTATCCCTCCATCGCCTTCTCTGTCTGCCTCTTCTTCTTTTTCCTGGTACTGTTCCCTGAAGGAAGGTCTTTGCGATGCGGTCTTCAAATGTGAAACCTAGAGTTATAGCAAATTTTAATTCTTCCATCTTGTGGGTATCAGCCCATGTCAAAACTATCCAACAATGTGCAGAATGCATAGCTTTTACACTGGCTATTTGTACTTATCTTCTCTGTGGAAGGAGCGTGTGTAAGGTATAAGATAAAATAAATGAAAGAAAGAAGAAAAACAAAACAAAATACTTTTAAAAAAATATTTGATTAAGTTTCATTGTATGACTTAGCTTAGATCAGTCAATGTTAAATAGATCTAGAATACCATAAATAGAAATATTTTTACCAATTGTTTTTGTTTAGCGCATTTCCATGCTTTTAGCGTTCTCACTACGCTTTGATCCTTTCACTTGTCTCTGGACCTGTAAAGACAAAAAGGGGGGTCGGAAGGTGGGCATCTGGTTGAATGTTACCGTGATCGCTTTTTAAATGCAGTTTAAATAGTGCACGACTTTAATTCGAAATGAGGGCTGAAGCCTCCTCAAGGGGAATAATTCAACTTACACCACCAAATATGTCAAGTAAAATTTCTTTCCCTTGTTCAATACTAGACAAAATAGTTAATTACCAATAGTTAATTAACTAATTTTTATTTTATTTTATTTATTTGATTCTTGTTTTGTCAGGTACAAAAATTGTGTGCAACATTTTAACTTGATCCGAGATTGGGTGTGGGAGAAATAACGAGGACAAACATTTTACCAGACAGACTGACAGACAGAGTGAGCTGATATAAGCTTTGTAATAAATACTAGAACTACCGGGGTATCCAATTGAATATATAGATTAAGTGTTTACTATTCATTTATTATTAAATCAAATTAAAATTTCAATGTAATATTTGTTTTCAGAATATAGGGTTAATTTTATTTTCTTTAATTATTATAATATCACGTGATAAAAGTAGGCCTAGATTTCATCAAAAGCAAGAATGTATTTTTAACACACTAACCAGCCAACAGGCTCTTCTCTTGTCACGTGCAGGCGAGCCCGTTCGAGGCTCGTAAACGGAAGTTTGATTGCGCGCCTGCGCGGCAATAATTGCACGCGATGTGGTCGTATGGTCACACTGGAGTTGTTCAGGCTGAACGGGTAATGCGTAAACTGTTTACAATGACAAGTCTGCAAGAGCTGCGCATGCGCGGGATGGCTGGCTCGTAAATTTCCTTTCAAATTGATGCCCGTCCAAAAAAGACTGCCGTAAACATTTGTTAGTTCTGACTCTTCTCGCCCCCTACCCTCTCCACGGCTATAACATTTCACTGGAGCTCAAGACTGTAAAACTTCGCAAGTCATTTTATAGGCAAAAAAATATTCTCAACGCAAATGGTTTTTAACTGCTCACCAGAAACTTCCAAAACTAGATGCTAGGCTTGAATTTACTTTTAAGTCTCAGAATTTTTTACAGGTATGAAGATTTTGTCAAACCTCCTGCCTCCTGCAAGTCGCCAGGAGATGGAGGGACGGGCAGGAATTGTGCCAGGGACCATCGCGAAATTGAAATCTGAAGCCCAAATGATTTCAAATAGCATGTACAAAGTACATGTTTGAAGTCTATGATATACTTTTTTTTTCAATCCTTCCGGTTGTTAACTTCCTACAGTCATAGAAAGACTCGTAGAAAGATTATGGTTTATCTCGTAGAAAGACTATGGTTCATCTCGTAGAAAGATTATGGTTCATCTCGTAGAAAGACTATGGTTTATCTCGTAGAAAGACTATGGTTCATCTCGTAGAAAGACTATGGTTCATCTCGTAGAAAGCCTATGGTTCATGTCGTAGAAAGACTATGGTTCATCTCGTAGAAAGACTATGGTTCATCTCGTAGAAAGACTATGGTTCATCTCGTAGAAAAATTATGTTTTTTCGTATGTGATTTTGGACTATTCTGACGGGACCCTCCCGTCCACATATAACGCAGGTTAAGGTGACATACGCTTTGGTGGTAGAAGAGCCAGCCATTTTTGCGCTGCCTCCGAAGTATTCTGAAAAGAAAAGGCAAGAAAGAAAGAGTGAAACACTGAGATACTAGCTCTAACTGGCCTTTCTAGCATCCTTACAATTCTCAGAGCTGAGTTGTTCAAGTCCGCAGGATGGATGACAATCGTTTCCCGAAAGTTATCCTTTTTTTAATGGTCAACTCGTGACACACGCTTAAGAAAAACTAGTCGTCCCCACATTCGATATTTGGATGTTATCAAACTAGATCTTCATTCTAAAATAAATATCAAAAATAGCCCAATGTATTGTATAAAACCATTAAAAACTAACTTTATATCTCAAAATACGAAAGAAACAATCAACAATGTACAAAAATAATTATCTGTATAAAAAAAAACATATGAATTTTATAGGCCCCTATTTAAAAAAGACCAACCATAAAAAAGACCAAAAATAAAAAAGACCACCAATAAAAAAAAGACTATCCGCATAAAAAGGCAACCTATACAACTTAGAGGAACAAAAATAAAGAAAAGAAAACTATTTAAAAATAACACTTGCATAGAAAATGACCACTTATACACAAAAGACCACCAATATACAAAAAACCACCTATACACAAAAGACCACCTATACACAAAAGACCACATATACACAAAAGACCACCTATACACAAAAGACCACCTATACACAAAAGACCACCTATACACAAAAGACCACCTATACACCAAAGATCAACTATACATAAAAGACAACCTGTATATAAAAGACCACCTATACACAAAAGACCACCTATACACAAAAGACCACCTGTATACAAATGACCACCTGTATACAAATGACCACCTGTATACAAAAGATCAACTATACATAAAAGACAACCTGTATATAAAAGACCACCTATACACAAAAGACCAACTATACACAAAAGACCACCTATACACAATAGACCACCTGTATACAAATGACCACCTGTATACAAATGACCACCTGTATACAAATGACCACCTGTATACAAAAGACCACCTATACACAAATGACCACCTGTATACAAAATACCACCTGTATACTAAAGACCACCTATACACAAAAGACCACCTATACACAAAAGACCACCTATACACAAAAGACCACCTGTATACAAATGACCACCTGTATACAAATGACCACCTGTATACAAAAGACCACCTATACACAAATGACCACCTGTATACAAAAGACCACCTATACACAAAAGACCAACTATACACAAAAGACCACCTATACACAAAAGACCACCTATACACAAAAGACCACCTATACACAAAAGACCACCTATACACAAAAGACCACCTGTATACAAATGACCACCTGTATACAAATGACCACCTGTATACAAAAGACCACCTATACACAAATGACCACCTGTATACAAAAGACCACCTATACACAAAAGACCAACTATACACAAAAGACCAACTATACACAAAAGACCACCTATACACAAAAGACCACCTGTATACTAAAGACCACCTATACACAAAAGACCAACTATACACAAAAGACCACCTATACACAAAAGACCACCTATACACAAAAGACCACCTGTATACAAATGACCACCTGTATACAAATGACCACCTGTATACAAAAGACCACCTATACACAAATGACCACCTGTATACAAAAGACCACATGTATTGTTTCTCCTACAACTAAAACCACCACACAACCTTTCTCCGCCCCCATTGAGTTGTTCTCAAACCTGGCAGAGATCAATCCAATAATATTACGTCAAGGAGATCTCAATACCATCAACCAGCAGGCTGGACCGAAGTCTTTCATGGAGCTAATGTTAAATGCCAACACATTGAGCAACTTGGACATCACGTGACTTTATGTAGGAATGAAAACTTAAGAGCCCTCATTCAATGAACAAACAATTGAACAAATGAACATTAAAGAATGTCTTTGATCTCGCCTGTATGTTTAAAACATCTTTGTATCTATTTTATTACTATTTTCTTATGACAAATTTATCCTAAAATTCTCTCGAATGAGCAATTCTAAAGTAAAGAGCAGAGTTCTAAAATGATCAAGTTTATGTTTACCTGGAAGATGTCCAAGAAAAACTTGACCGTTAAAAAAACAAAACAAAAAACAGTTAAATGAACTGCTGGAATAGAGTTTAGTTTGTAGCATGACGTGGAGAGTTTGAGGAACATGAGAGTTTAGTTTGTAGCATGACGTGGAGAGTTTGAGGAACATGAGAGTTTAGTTTGTAGCATGAAGTGGAGACTTTGAGGAACATGAGAGTTTAGTTTGTAGCATGAAGTGGAGACTTTGAGGAACATGAGAGTTTAGTTTGTAGCATGACGTGGAGAGTTTGAGGAACATGAGAGTTTAGTTTGTAGCATGAAGTGGAGACTTTGAGGAACATGAGAGTTTAGTTTGTAGCATGAAGTGGAGAGTTTGAGGAACACGAGAGTTTAGTTTGTAGCATGACGTGGAGAGTTTGAGGAACATGAGAGTTTAGTTTGTAGCATGAAGTGGAGAGTTTGAGGAACACGAGAGTTTAGTTTGTAGCATGACGTGGAGAGTTTGAGGAACATGAGAGTTTAGTTTGTAACATGAAGTGGAGAGTTTGAGGAACATGAGAGTTTAGTTTGTAACACAAAGTTGAGAGTTTGAATAACATGAGAGTTTAGTTTGTAACATGAAGTGGAGACTTTGGGGAACACGAGAAAACAATTCTCAATGAAATGCATGAGACATTATTTCATACTTTCAATTAGAGTTGGAATGTGGGTGTTGGACCGCTTCTTTCTTATTCTTTTTCGTTCTCATTTGACATGCCGGAGGGTTCAGATCAGTAATTCTATATGTGAGATGAACCGCGCAGTGATTTCCAGATCAGACAGTTCTCCGTAGAGTTTATGGCTGTTGATTGGACAGCTGATGCAACTTTGTCGGAGTCACCAATCTACACGTGAAGAACTAGAACATTTGAAAGGAAATCAGTGAGATACATGCGTACCTGTATTTGGGAACACGGAGAACCAGCTCAATCACACAGTTGTTCAGGTCAGAGGTGTCTTGGAATGTTACGTTACCTTATTTAGTTTCCTGTGTTAATTTTTTTTTAAATTCACTCTGAAACCAATTTAACACAAGCGTGTCACCTTCCTGTTCCCATAGCCCATAGCACACCTTCCGCTGTCTGTAGCACACCTTCCTGTTCCTGTAGCACACCTTCCTGTTCCCATAGCCCATAGCACACCTTCCGCTGTCTGTAGCACACCTTCCTGTTCCTGTAGCACACCTTCCTGTTCCCATAGCCCATAGCACACCTTCCGCTTTCTGTAGCACATCTTCTTGTTTCCATAGCCCATAGCACACCTTCCGCTTTCTGTAGCACATCTTCTTGTTTCCGTAGCCCATAGCACACCTTCCTGTTTCCATAGCCCATAGCACACCTTCCGCTGTCTGTAGCACACCTTCCTGTTCCTGTAGCACACCTTCCTGTTCCCATAGCCCATAGCACACCTTCCGCTGTCTGAAGCACACCTTCCGCTGTATGTAGCACATCTTCCTGTTTCCATAGCCCATAGCACACCTTCCGCTTTCTGTAGCATAACTTCCTGTTTCCATAGCCCATAGCACACCTTCCTGTTTCCATAGCCCATAGCACACCTTCCGCTTTCTGTAGCACACCTTCCTGTTTCCATAGCCCATAGCACACCTTCCTGTTTCCATAGCCCATAGCACACCTTCCGCTTTCTGTAGCACACCTTCCTGTTTCCATAGCCCATAGCACACCTTCCGCTTTCTGTAGCACACCTTCCTGTTTCCATAGCCCATAGCACACCTTCCTGTTTCCATAGCCCATAGCACACCTTCCGCTTTCTGTAGCATAACTTCCTGTTCCCCTAGCACACTTTCCTGTTCCAGTAGTGCACCACTCTGTCCCCAAAGCACACCTTCCTGTTCCCTTAGTGCACCACTCTGTCCCCAAAGTACACCTTCCTGTTCTCGTAGTGCACCACTCTGTCCCCAAAGTACACCTTCCTGTTCTCGTAGTGCACCACTCTGTTCCCAAAGTACACCTTCCTGTTCCCTTAGTGCACCACTCTGTTCCCAAAGCATACCTTCCTGTTCCCGTAGTGCACCACTCTGTTCCCAAAGTACACCTTCCTGTTCCCTTAGTGCACCACTCTGTTCCCAACTCACACCATCCTGTTCCCTTAGTGCACCACTCTGTTCTTAAAGTACACCTTCCTGTTCCCGTGCCTCACTTTCCTGTTCCCTTCAAATTCCCTTTTTTTTCATTCCCTACTTTGCCACATCGTTCCAGTCGTCTGCTTCTCTCCCACCCCTAGACATTGGAATCACACTGTAATGTCCAGTGGTGGATCTATTCACGTTTGAATCACACTGTAATGTCCAGTGGTGGATCTATTCACGTTTATGCTTTGAAATGTTGTGCAGTCCCACACAATAGGAAGTAAAAGAAAACAAAAATTCCCGCCTTTCCCGGGAACTCTCGTGAGAGCTTCACGTGACCAATAATACGTCACAAGATGTAAACAGAAGGGAGACATTCGTGTTAGAGTTATCGCCCCTTAAAACCCACAACCCGCGAGATCTATGATTGACGTAAAATGGACAACGAATAGAAAAAGGCAGGAAGGTAATGGCGAACAGGGGCACCCTGATGTTGAGGTGGGGGGGGGGGCTGCTTTTGAAAACCTATAAACCATCTCTTCAAACCCTTTTATCTTTTAAATCCTAAAGTTGGTGTTGGAGCCATTAAAAACTTTCTATTCCCATACTCTCATTTCTCTTTACAGCATTGAAAAAAAAAGTCTTCAGATTTTGTTTTTAATATGAAAATTGTGGCAGTTTCATTTCATCCTTGGTTTGTTCTGTAACGGCGATCTTGGGTGTTTTTTTTTTAAACAGATGTTTAGGTTCGGACGGGGGGCTGGTAATGATAAACTCAGGGGCAGAGCAGGTTTACGCTGGCTACATGGCATTCTAAACAAATTATCCATAAACATTGCCTTGGGGGCAGCGGAATGTCTATAAAATATATGGAGTAGCGAGGGGAGGGGTGCGATTCAGAGACTTGGTGCAAGATGGTGGAAGATGGTTAGGACGGGGCAAACACGGCGGTACCACATTTAAAACTACCTTTTTTTTGTATTGTATAGATTTGTCACTGGTGTGGTTTTGTGCAGAGCAAAGGATGACTATAACTCACTGAAGTGCTGTAATTCTTTGTCGTCTCAGCCTCTGTTTTATAACTTCCCTTGAAGGCACTTATGACAGAGTTGTCGTTTAGTGGACTTAGGAGTTTACATTTGAATTTCTTTCTCTGTCTAGAAGCTTTTACTTCAATGCTTGCATTGTGGTACTAGTTCACACACACACACACACAAGACAAAATAAGGAAAAGAAACAAATTTGTCCAGAGGCCAGTTGTCAATGAGATCAGAACAAAGAGATTAGTGGTCAACTAGATCAAATCAAAGATATCAGAGGTCAATGAAATGAGAACAAAGATAAAGATACCAATCGTCAGTGGGATCAGAGCAAAGCGACCAGTCATCAAATGAGATCAGAACATAGAGATTAGTGGTCAATGATATTAAAACAAAGAAACCATAGGTCAATGAGATCTGAACAAAGAGAATAGTGGTCAATGAGATCAGAACAAAGAGATTAGTGGTCAATGAAATCAGAACAAAGAGACCAATGGTAAATGAGATCAGAACAAAGAGACTAATGGTCAATGAGATCAGAACAAAGAGATTAGTGGTCTATGAAATCAGAACAAAGAGACCAATGGTAAATGAGATCAGAACAAAGAGACCAGTGGTCAATGATATCAGAACAAAGAGATTTGTGGTCAATGAAATTAGAACAAAGAGACCAATGGTCAATGAAATCAGAACAAAGAGACCAATGGTCAATGAGATCAAAACAAAGATACCAAAGGTCAATGAAATCTGAACAAACAGATCAAAGGTCAATGAGATCTGAACAAAGAGAACAATGGTCAATGATATCAGAACAAAGAGACCAGTGGCCAATTAAATCAGAACAAAGAGACCAGTGGTCAATGAAATCAGAACAAAAAGACCAAAAGTCAATGAAATCAGAACAAAGAGACCAGTGGTCAATGAAATCAGCACAAAGAGATTAGTGGTCAATGAAATCAGAACAAAGAGACCAAGGTCAATGAGATCTGAACAAAGAGACCAGTGGTCAATGAAATCAGAACAAATAACCCAAGGTCAATGAGATCTGAACAAAGAGACCAGTGGTGAATGAAATCAGAACAAACAGACCAGTGGTTAATGAGATCTGAACAACGAGACCAGTGGTGAATGAAATCAGAACAAAGAGACCAAAGGTCAATGAGATCTGAACAAAGAGACCAATTGTCAATGAAATCAGAACAAAGAGTTCAATGGTCAATTATTTCAGCACAAAGAGATTAGTGGTCAATGAAATCAGAACAAATAGGACAAAGGTCAATGAGATCAGAACATAGAGACCAGTGGTCAATGAAATCAGAACAAATAGACCAATGTTAAATGAGATAAGAACAAAGAGACCAGTGGTCAATGAAATCAGATCAAAGAGACCAATGTTAAATGAGATAAGAACAAAGAGACCAGTGGCCAATGAAATCAGAACAAAGAGACCAATGGTCAATGAGATCTGAACAAAGAGACCAGTGGTCAATGAAATCAGAACAAAGAGACCAAAGGTCAATGAGATCTGAACAAAGAGTTCAATTGTCAATTATTTCAGCACAAAGAGATTAGTGGTCAATGAAATCAGAACAAATAGGACAAAGGTCAATGAGATCAGAACATAGAGACCAGTGGTCAATGAAATCAGAACAAATAGACCAATGTTAAATGAGATAAGAACAAAGAGACCAGTGGTTAATGAAATCAGATCAAAGAGACCAATGTTAAATGAGATAAGAACAAAGAGACCAGTGGCCAATGAAATCAGAACAAAGAGACCAGTGGTCAATGAGATCTGAACAAAGAGACCAGTGGTCAATGAAATCAGAACAAAGAGACCAAAGGTCAATGAGATCTGAACAAAGAGACCAGTGGTCAATGAAATAAGAACAAAGAGACCAAAGGTCAATGAGATCTGAACAAAGAGACCAGTGGTCAATGAAATCAGAACAAAGAGACCAAAGGTCAATGAGATCTGAACAAAGAGACCAGTGGTCAATGAAATCAGAACAAAGAGACCAAAGGTCAATGAGATCTGAATAAAGAGACCAGTGGTCAATGAAATCAGAACAAAGAGACCAAAGGTCAATGAGATCTGATATTAGCATATCAGATATTAACAAGACTAGACATGAAGGTTAAACATGACACTAGTACACATCGTTTTAACTTCTTGGCCACTAGGTAACTCCGTTTTTTCTTGTCCTTAATAATGCGTGAAACAAGACTGTAGATCTGGTTTACATTTTTTCATGTTTCTTCATTTATAATTATTGAAACCATTTTGTTATTTGTCCATCAAAAGATTAAAAAGAAGCCCCCAATTAAACGCTCGCCTTTAAAGAAAAAACTATTTACGAAACACAGGGAAGTGGGAATCGCATCTCCCCTCCCCCCCCCCCCCAATTTTCGCAGACACGCTGATAATTCGCACGAAACAAAAGAGTGAGGTGGCGGAGACAGGTGTGCCGAATGCTAACGACGCTTTTATCGCACTCCTTAGGTTATCACTCCAAAGTATTCACACGATCCTGACTATTAGCAAAAAATCTCTTATCTTGATTTTCCTCCTCCTCACGTGTGACGGACATGCCCCGCTGCTCAGGATGAGTCGAAGAGGGCACTGAGGTTTCTATGCAAGTCATGCTCCATTGATTGATAAGTTTTATAGGCGCCGCATCATCGGCTCTAAGTAACCCCCCTCCCCCTACGTCTTCAGAACAAGCGACATTGTAACGGGTAATTACTGGTTTCCTTAGTAACCACAGAGATGCTTTTTGTTTTTTAAATTCATAAGAACAGACAAGTCTTGTGATCTTATTGATGTTTGAATTGTAATTCGTTCATTGAAAAAACAAAACCACCACATCAATAAATGCCTCATTACCTCAGAAGTTAAAAAAAAAGTCTACGAAGCATGGGATTCACAACAGACCCCACCCGCTTTATTGCCTTGATCAGCTTTGTATTGCCTCAAAGTCTATTCCTCGTTTTCGTACGACTAAGTATGTTTCTCACGCTGTGAAGTGGGCAAAGACGAGTCACGTGTGTTGTCCTAGCCAATAGATTGGTGGTGCGCTTGGTGTGGTTACATTGCATGAATCTTTATATGCAGCCAGCTTGGAGATGTTATTGATGCACAACTTCCGGTACAGTTCTATGTTATAGTTTTTAGTATAATTTGTATACAATAAAAATCAAAACGTGTAAAGATGTTTAAATTATTCGTCTACTTCATGTGTAATAGGTAATAAATATTCAATAGTTTTGTCTTTATTCATTGACCAAGCTTTTAAACATACATCTGTTCAATCAATGTTTACTTTTAGAATTGACAATGTAAAATGTTCGAATAATAGGAACTCTAACTTTAAACAATGTGATCTGTAGCTTTACACAATGCAATCTGTAGGCCTATCTTTACACCATGTGAACTGTATCTTTACACCATGTGAATGTATCTTTACACCATGTGATCTGTAGCTTTACACAATGCAATCTGTAGGCCTATCTTTACACCATGTGAACTGTATCTTTACACCATGTGAATGTATCTTTACACCATGTGAACTGTATCTTTACACCATGTGAACTGTATCTTTACACCGTGTGAACTGTATCTTTACACCATGTGAACTGTATCTTTACACCATGTGAACTGTATCTTTACACCATGTGAACTGTATCTTTACACCATGTGAACTGTATCTTTACACCATGTGAACTGTATCTTTATACCATGTGAACTGTATCTTTACACCATGTGAACTGTATCTTTACACCATGTGAACTGTATCTTTATACCATGTGAACTGTATCTTTACACCATGTGAATTGTATCTTTACACCATGTGAACTGTATCTTTACACCATGTGAATTGTATCTTTACACCATGTGAACTGTATCTTTACACCATGTGAACTGTATCTTTACACCATGTGAATTGTATCTTTACACCATGTGAACTGTATCTTTACACCATGTGAATTGTATCTTTACACCATGTGAATTGTCTACAACTCATCAGGTCTGAATCTTGTTCTTCTTCATTAGAAGGCAGTCGAATAAGACAACTTATAAGAGACATGAATGACTTAAAAGAGAAATGAACTTCGGGAGTTCCTCTACTTCTACGAAGTCTCAAGTTTTGTGTCACGAGAGAGGTTTATAGAGATCATCGACCATACCTTTTGATACTGTGATGCCGGACTCACAGACGTGGTCAGCAATTTATGGAGCTATTGAAGCTTTTTTAAAAAAACATTTTGAACTTTGAGAATGTCCACTCCCATCTTCCCCCCCCCCCCCAATTAAGACTTACGTACTGGAGTGTTGCATCAAGCTATGGGCATTACGAAAGCCCTTATGGTCAACTTTTCCATAAGATGACCACCCCATCACTTTCAGGCGCATCCGTTCATGGAAGACGCATGTGTGTGTGTGGTTATGGTGTTGCTGAGAGGGGGAGAAGAGGAGGAACTTGTCGTGGACAAAGGTCAACGGAGAGAGGGGATGGTGTCAGAGAGTCAGATCAAGTTATAATTACACCATGAAGATAACCATGAGAAGGCCGATAACAATTTATTAGCGCAGACATGTCACACAGATCTAATCTGCTGACCAAAGTCTTGGGTTGATCCATGGTCACCATCAAGTAACTGACCAACGGTTAGGCTTCAATACTTTTGTTTTTAAATAGAGACTAAAGGTCGGAAGTAAGTGGAGGCTCAGGGCACTAGTTTGTGTGTGTGCTCTCATGGCATCCTTATTCATGTGAATGATAATGACACATAACAGACGAATATTCTTGTACGTAATGTCTGATTTACATTCTTTTTAAATATTTACTATGCGTAATGATAAACAAGATTTGAAGACATGTGCGGATGCAAGTTTTGACATAACTCCAGTACTATAAAGAATATTCAGAAGTTTGTCTCTAGTGACTTAATATAATTGTGTTTTGCAAACAAGTGGAAAGTTCTTGGTTCAAATTGCCTTCCGATTGGGCAGTCTCTTCTAGGACCTATCTGGACAAGTCTAGTAGACTTGCTGCCTGCGATCGTTTGGACCTGACGAGTAGAAAGTTGTGTGGTCGTTGTGATGGCAACACAATCACCTCGACCAAAGTTTTGTTATACTAAAGAGAAAGCAACGCAACAATTTCTATCTTCCACCCAAGATGTTCTACCCAATTAAACCCAACTCTTCGACACGAGGTCCCATTTAAATTACATTGGTTTTCTAATCTTACATGATACATCTCTATCTTAATTATATTGAAATGTATGTTTTAGTTGAAGGGACCTACCACTCTAGACTTAAATCTTTACCTCGAGCTATTAACAAGTTCGATAACGATCATACGCCATTTAATTTCATAAACAAACTGTTACTAGGGTTACTTGTTGTTTATGACATGTCTGTTTATCTTGTTTTCAGAATTTTGAATTAACCAAGTAATTCCCATTTATTTATGGCCTGGCATCGTCTGCTACTCCACCAATCGTTCTGTGCAATGGGGACCGGGAAAAAAGAGAGGGTGTGGAGGGGGAAACTTTCCCGGGAAATTTAATTTGCCATGTGGGCAAGTGACGGTCACTCGGTGGACGGTGCCATAGATTGGGGCAGACTGATAACACTGACTGTGGACGTTTAGCCTGGTGCCGATGGGACAGAACATCGCCCGCCAAGCAACCGGAATGGCTGCGGTATTCGAAGTGCAACTTGGCCATTTAACACTAGTCTCTGTGGAAGCAATACTACTGCAACGAGCCAATGTTCTGACGTTTAGGAAAGAAAAAGGGAGGGGCGATTAATTAGGTACCTTAATTGGACTTAGGCTGTGATAAAGTCTTATTCTTAAGAAGCGTAAATGAAATAGACACTGAGTTTTTTAAAGAACTAATTTTTTTATAACAATTTCTTTTATTGGGTTGCAAAATTTGCGCGGGCGATGGACAATGAGTGAGTGGAGAGGGATCTCGAAAACTATTTTCCTAGAATTTGATAAAATTAATTATAGCAGTCCAGCTAATGATTTCTATATAGGAAAGTGAGCAAAAGGCTGCTGAACATCTATTTAATTTTTAAACTCTTTTCTGAATTACTCTGTTGGAATTCCCATTGACGTGTTCAAGATATAGATCAAGATCAAGATGATTTTATTTTGAAAAAATATAAAGGTCAAAGATTTCCTTGTGTGGCAAATTATCTTTTTTTTTCTAAAGATATACATAAAATATCAAATACCAATTAATAAATGTAATTGTATGGTTGTTTGTTTTTCTACGAAATTTTATTGATGTTCTTGTATCGATAACATCGATAAAGAAATCGACCTGCGTATTGCCATGGCACACTGTTTAAAAATATTTGGAATAGACGAGGTATCACCACAAAGTTAGGGATCTATCGAGCCGTCATCCTCCCCTACATTGCTCTATGTCTAAGAAACGTAAACAGTGTATAGAAAACATGACAAAAAAACTGAACCACTTCCACAAGCTCTGTCTCAGAAAAATACTGAATGTTAAATGGCAAGACAAAATACCAGATACTGAAGTCCTTAGAAGTGCGGGCACGCAAAGCATCCACACACAATCTTGATGCAGTCTCAGCTGTGATGAGCAGGTCACATCTGCTGAATGGAAGACTTCAAAATGAAGGAAAGCGCTCAGAAGGGGGACAAAGAAAGGGCTTCAGGGACACCTTCAAAGCTTCCCTGAAATCTTCAGCATTGACCCTGACACATGGGAAGCAGAATCACATGATAAAGCATCACGGCGTCGCGCTATGAAAACTGGCGCACAAATTGCTAAGGACAAGACAACAGCGCTGGCAGAAGAAAAGCGTCAGAGCAAAACCAATGATCCTAGCTCTAGCTGGAATAACCTGCCCAATGTTCAGCCGAACATTCCGGGCTCACATAGGTCTCACCAGCCACATGAGAAGGCACAAAACCCCAGTGCAAAGCCATCAGCCCCATGGATGACAAAAGTAGTCATCATCATATAGTTTGTACCATTCAATAAATGTAAATATCTAAACAAAACAAAATACTTTGTTCTTCTCTTATGCGTTAGTTTTCTTTTATTTTGTCGCCCTTGCGAGACAAGAAATACGAGGTCAGAATCCCGATACATTCTTTCTTGAGAAATTTGACTCGCGTGTAGCAATGCTGAACCAAATAGCGACTTGTCTGGGAGCTTGCCCGGTGCCCGAAGTGCGAGCGCGTATTGTTTCAGCGACATCTATTGAAAATTTATTGCCTTTGAAATGTAAAGCTCCATGAGAAAATATCGCCGTCTGTCAAACGAAAGCAATTTGATGAATGGGAGTTACGTTCACTGGAAGATCGAAACAAAGTGATACCGACTGACGTGTCCAGTCACAGTCCAGTGCAAGATACTTTCACATCAGCAGCAATTTCGGACTGCGGAGACGGACAAGTCAAACTGGAACATTTTCTTGTAATACATAGCACGACAGATGACCTCCAATATAGATATACATAGAGATAGAGAGAGAGAGTATGTGTCTGTCTCTACATAACCTCCATTTCGAGCTTTGCTTTTTCTCCCAGCAGTGTTCCCACCTCACAAGCACGACAAAATTATATTTAGCGTCTACATTTAAGCAAGTTAAATAAATAAAAAAATACTTGTTTAAAAATCTTGCTTATATTGCATCAATTATTTTGAATCAACCATGTGATTAATTTTTAATGATTCAAAATTTAACCATGGCGTTGCTAGGAATTTTCCATCATTTGTTGGACTGGGGGGGGGGGGGAGGCTTGACCTTTTTGGGGGCCCCTGCATTTTGCTTAATATTCAATATTTAACGTAAAAATACTCATTTGGGGGCCCCCTCCTCTCCCCATCCTAGCTACGCCACTGAATTTAACCATATAAAGTACCATATAGTTTCTCTGTCCAAGAAGGATAAATCGTTTGGTATAGGCCTTACTCTTATGAGTGCACTATTAGACTTTTTCAAGTCAGTGTGTGTATTTTGTTATATTATTGGTAATTTTGGTTGACTCCTTTATATTAGATAGAATTTATTGATATTGATATACTGCTAACTGTACACATTGGCATAAGTTACTCTCTTGGTCTTGCGACTATTGCGCTTCTGCTACCTTGCATGTAGGATTTCACATTTTTAGCGGCCCCAGTAAGGGGAAAAAGCCGCTATTGGGTTTGTGCAAAATGTCCGTCTGTCATACTCAGATCTCCAAAACTAGAAGAGATATGAAAAATATTATTTCATCATTAAATGCGGCTTGAAAAGTTTAGGTGCAACAGCTACTTTTGGTTTTCTAAAAGCAAACCGTTTAATTTATAAAATTAATTATGCAAGCGATTTTTTCATAAATATAAACCAATTCTAAAACAATGACGTAAATGTAAGGGAGGCAATGTTACAATATGCTAATAAAGATGGTAAACTATAGTGCATTTTCAGTATCACTAAGTCAAATATATTTATAAAATGTACAGGAAATGTTTATAACAAATACAAATAATAGTTAAAAATGTTTTTTCTGGTCAACTAGCTGCTAAAATTAAAAGAAAACATTTCTGTTTGTTTATACAGGCTAATAAAGTACTTTGTATGTAAATATCACGCACATTTTTTAAAATGGACTTTTTATGCAGCGACTTTCGTGCAGTAGCGTAACGTCGCAACATATTGCGGTGCTAAACCAATTCCATAAACTTTTTTTTTAAAAAATCAGATTTTATTTATTTTTTGTTTAGTGCTCCTATCCGAATAAAAGAAACTTATTTTGTGCGTTTTGTCTGTTGTTTGGTCTGTCCGTCACTATTAGATTAATAAAAATACACTAAAGGCTATTGTAAATCTGATTTAACCTTTAATTTTTCATTCAGAAATATTGCAATAGTTTTAAGTACCTATAATAGATTGTTCCGGATGTTTTGTGAAAAACAAATCAATGCCAATGAATATTTGTTTGCTCTTCTAATTTATATTACATTTTATTTCCATGCTTAAACGTTGCAAAAAACGCATGATCTTTAATATATTGTTCCGGTTTTTTTAATGTAAATAGCATATAAAAACGCTAAATAAAAATATCTATTCTGATTTATATTTCATTAACTATAAAGTTGTTCCGGATATTGTTTTATAAAAAATAAATTATGTCAAATGATTGTTTGAAATCGCATAATTGACTAATAGTACACTTATATTCTTTGACACTACGTCACTATAGTTTATTTATCAATATCAATTGTTCCGAATTTTTAACTTAAAACTAATTTATGTCAAATAATTTTATTTTTTTTCGAAAATATTGACAATAGGTTATTCAGGATTTTAAAATAATAAAGTAATTTACTAGAAACGATTATTGAAAATCACTTTCTAGACTTATTTTACAGTTAATTTTTTGTCGAAACATAATAAAAGTTGTTTAATCGGTAAAGAATGTTCCGGATTTTGTAAGAAATCGACCTACATTACCTTAATTTTCTTACAAATCATCGCCAAAAATGATCCGAATTTTATATGAAAAATCTAATAACGCTATAAATGTTTGAAATCCCTCTTCTAATAAATAAAACAAATAATTTTCTCATTTACGAAAATTGGTTGTTCCGGATTTTTAATGAAAAATATTTTAACTCTATTTATGTAAAATCTCTTTTCTCTCTTACACTACATTTAACTTTCTATCTAAAACGTTAGAAAATCTAATTATCGTTAATACTATGCTCCGATTTTTAAGGAAAACAACTTCCTAACACCAAAGTATGGTTTAAAAATATCTCCATAAGGTTAAGGTACATCTAATTTTCAGAACAGACCATCCCACAAATTTAATTAACGGTATTTGATTAATCTGGAATTCTTATTTTCTCTCACTATAAATACATAAACATCCGGAACAATCTATTATAGAAACTTAAAACTAATGCGATGTTTCGGAAGGGAAATTAAATTTTAATCAGATTTTCAATAGCTGTTAGACTTTTTTTTTCTCGCTATTAACATGACGGACAGACAGATTGACAGACAAAACAAAAAAAGCGTCTTTAATCCTTTTATATATATATATATATATATATATATATATATATATATATATATATATATATATATATATATATATATATATATATAGTCTAACTAGCCCATAAATGAAATGCTAAAAGAACTCACTCGTTGCACCAATGTCTATGAACACTCGAGAAGCTGCTCATATAGATGATATTTTTTAGTCTAACTTGGCTGTGTGACGCAGTGGATTTTTTTTTCTTTGACGTCATATGGAATAAATTCTTTAAATGAAATGCTAAAACAACTTGGTAGAGTAATGTTTATTAAACCTCGTAATGTGACTCGCATTTTAAAAAGACACAATAGCTAAATTTAGATCTAATCACTAGATCTAGATTTTTTTTTACACTAGAGCTAGATTTTTTACACTAGATCTAGATTTTTTTTCTTACACGAGCTAGATTTTTAAAACTAGATTTAGATTTAAGTTCTAATTAAAATCATTATAGAATCTAGATCTAGAATTTCTTGGTTTAGTTTTGAATGTTTCGGGTGTTCCTTCAGAGTTGTAGTCCAAACCTCCCGCATGACGACTGGGGATGTGAGCGGGCAGGGTTTGAACCTGGGACCATCGATGAATCCAAACGAAAATCCAACGCGCAAACCGCACTACCAGACAGCCATCATTTAGTCTTGATCAAGATCTATAATTTTAATTTCTAGACTTAAAGTGTAGATTTTTATTTCTAAAGTCTAGATTGTCAATATGTCAATTATATTGCAATGTTATATAATACTAAAACTAATCTACTATTTTAATATTTCATATTGCAATTAGTTTATTAATTGATTACCTAGTGTTTTTTTTTAAATATAAATCTTATCTAAATTACATCTACATTATCCCTGATATATATTTTAGATCTAGATCTAGTAGATATAGATATTGAGAGTGCTAAATTAGTAGCTTAATTTAGGTAGATCTACATCCTCATTCTAGTTCTATTTAAATGAAAATGCTCAATACCAAAAGATTATCTAAAATCGCTCTTCTGACATATTGTACTTATCCGGTAGTTGTCATTCCGTAATGCGTAGGTATATTATCAATAATAGGCTATTAGTTTGTAACAAGTTTGTCATTTGATTTTGAGCAATGCCTGGTCATGCGGTTAGGACTGATTATCTCTAAGGTCTCGGTTTCATACCCTGCTCGATGCCATCCTCAGTCGACCATCGAATATGCGGATCCGACAGGAATCAGTCTCCAACGGGGGCCGCCTCTGAGTTTGTGTGGTAACACAAACTCTCTTTGTAATCTTGTTTTGTGTGTATCCGGTGATCGGAAAAGAGCAGTGTTATAGGTTTAGTTTAATCGGGAATTTGACGAGACTATAGATAGACTATTGTTGACGGAACTAGGGAATTATGGGATATTAACTAGATATGGAATGATGGGATAATTTGACAGTTAATTAACGTCTCACTCTTTAATGGCGTAAGCAAGACATCAATTTTAGTAGTACTGTTGACATATGGACTGTGCCCCTTCGTTTTATGGATTAAATACTATTTATCAAGTTACCCAGTTTTATCAAGTCATTTATACAATTTAATATATGTTGTTTGGTTAAAATCGAACTCCATGAGTTGGTAAGAAAGACTTCATTATAGACCTAGATCTACTTTATAATTATTACTAAAACAACCACAACAGCAGTCATGATAAATTATACTTTAAAAAAAAAACAAATATAATGATTTTTAGCGGCCTCCGAAAGGGGAAAAGACGCTATTAGTTTTGTGTGAAATGTCTGTCCGTCTGTCCGTCCGTCCCGTTTAGATCTCGTAAACTAGAAAAGATATTGAAAATGCGACACCACAGTATTTTAGACCATTCAAAGTTCTGATGCAAGGCTAATTTTTTTTTTCTGAAAGCGAAAAATCTAATTTTTAAAATTAGTTATGCAAGCAGTTTTTTAAAGAGAAAAAGCTAATTAGTATGCATTATAAGTTAGACCTAATTTAAAACGAATAGTAATCTTTTAAATGTCATTTTCCTACATTTGGTAGGACGACACTGTGCTAAATTCCAAACTAGAGCTGCGGTTCCTTATTACAATCCCTAACTCTGCCGCGACCCCCCCCCTGCACACACACACAGGAATAGACAAAAAACAATACACTTTTTCGATGGTCTTTGGCGACCCCTGTCAAATCGTCAATCGACCTCCAAGGGGGTCGCGAACCCCTGATTTAGAGGATTCGATTAAGAGATTGAGCCTTTTCAAAACAATTAAATCAATTATAAGACATCACTTAGGCCAGTGGGGGCGCGGTGGCTGAGCGGTAAATCGCTTGGCTTCCGAACCACAAGGTCTATAAGGGGAACTAGTTAGGCCAGGTTCACATCTAACTTTACATTCACTTTCACCTATCATTTGATCTGCTGGACCGTTGGGGCACTACACAAGATCTGTTAACCTTCTTTCTCCATTCTTATCTCTCATTTGTCTTTTATATAATTTCATTCGGATGTTCTTTCTGAAAATTTTGAAGCCTTCCTGGGTCTACCTCTTCGGGGGCCGATTTTGAGTTTGTGTTTCCACACAAACTGTGTTTTGTAACCTTGTTATGTAATTTTTTTAGTACCATAATCTTCGAAATCGAAAACATTTTCATTATAGGAATCATATTAAAAAATTAAATTTGAAACAAAAGAAAAAAAAATCACAAAAAAACAAACAACAAGAGATTAAGTAAATAATTTATATTTTTTTTCCAATTGACAATGGATCTGCACACTTCAGGAGCTCTATTTAGTTTGATCCTTTTTTTTTTTGTTGTTCACAATGAGCTCATTGCTTATTGATGTTCACTCAGATTCCCATTATCACACAGACATACCGGTAAGAGACACACACTCCTAGAGACGCAGGTCTATAAACAAGACACACACATAACACACACACATAACACACACACATATAACATAACCACACGTGCTTACATTCACGCACAAACACACACGTTTCATTTGGCGTATCAGTCCGCTTTATCAAAAGTCTCCCAGAAGCGTGAAAACGCCCCTCCTTGTCGTTGCAACAGTTCCATCCCGGACTGGCTTTTCCATCCACCACTACCCCATTGCTTCCTTTATAAATACATGGCCCTCGAGGGGGGACGTTTTCTCTAGCTCATTTGATCCAAAAGTCAGGGCGGCTCATAAACCAGGCCCTAATGGCGTGCCAATGGCGTAGAGATCTTTCTGGGCGCAGCAGTGTTGGCAGGAGATGTATTCAACAGATAAACAAGTAATGTATGAAGGGAGAAACAAAGGGTGCATGGGGGCGCCACGGGGCGCTGTGTAGGACGTGTATAAAGAAACTGTCAATACAGAACAAGAAACAAAAAAAAACACGTTTGCAGAAAATGATTTCGTCAAAGAACAAAAACAAAATGCTATAAGACATAAATAATATTTGGTTGATTAGCTCTGGTGAATAGTTATCAGAGGACAGATGTAGTTATCTCTCTCTTTCTTACGCTCTCTCTTTCTCTCTCTCTCTCTCTCTCTCTCCGCAAAGATGGACAGAAAAAAAAGACAAAAATATAGATAAATACTTAATTAATTACTTAACATGATCTAAATTCAAATTCTTATTCAGGAATGATAATTTGTTTCCAGACGGGACGAAGCTAAATCATGAAATTCAATTCCGAAAGTTAATTAGAGACAACACGAGATGCTGTTGTAATCATGGCGTCAAACCTAGTGGTAGTCTTGTAGTTTCTACGTGTCAAGCGTAAGTCTATAAAGTCCCCATTATATATCACTGGCGGATCCGGGGGGGGGGGGGGTAGGGGCGATCGCCCCCCCCCCCACTCGGCCGAATTATAGTATAGAATTCACACAATTTGTATGCGAATTTATTACTTATGTTAATAATATATACTAATTATTTATATTTCAACCTATTTTTAGATTATTTCGCCCCCCCCCCTTTCTAGTATTTTGGCCGATTTGGTAGGGTCGGGAGGGGGCGATGGCATCAATCCGCCCCCCCCCTCACCATAAACTTTCGAGTGGGGGTGGCGGTCCTATTTATTTGAATTAATCACAGCTTGCTAACAGAATCAATTAAATATCTATATGATTAAAACTTGTTATTGGTATTTAACCGGTCTTTATATAATTTTGTTCACCTGTTGGCCGATTGGAAGGGGAAGAGCGAATACCTCCACCACCCTTCCCATCTAAACCCTTTGAGTGGGGGGGGCGGTCCTACTTTTATGGAGAAATCATAGTATGTGAACAAAATTAGTCGAATATCTATATAATATAAACAGGTGGAAGTGCGATACATGCAATCCCCTTCCCCCAATCGGACAAATCGATACTTTTTCTTTTTGTAAGAAAGTAAGAAATTACAATACAAAAATCTGTCACTAATATAATTTATATATGCTATAAAGTAAATTCTTATATCGAGTCGCCCAACCCCTATTCTTTAATGCAAAATGCAATCAATAGCAGAAATTATAAAAAGGAGCGAGAATTAATCGTTTTCATTTTACCGCCCTTCCCCTTTCCAGACAGAGTTTGTGTAATTTGACATGAATTTATCATAACTATTTTAAGAAAGACTTTGCTTTGGAAAAGTTAAAATTCAAACGAAATTTTTCAATATAACAGTCACGGTTGAGATTAGTTCAAAAGCCAGATAATCTTTTCCTAGTCGACTTTTTCCAACCTTTACTCTATCTCATATTTTTCTAGTTAAATAAATTTAGGACTATAACTCACAATTTATGCTAGAATTTTATTGAATATTATTAATCGAATTTTTTTTTCCGGCAGCGATCTTCAAAACCTTAATCTAAATATGTGGGGTATCTAATCTTTTCAAAGAACAAATCAGTTGTATTTGCAATGTATTAAGGGACTATAAATTCATATTAGAATATTTTTCTCATTATTCAAAAGGCACTTTATAATAGAATGAATAATGAGCTATAGGTCAGGAGAATGCGTTACTGCAGTGAAGAATGTCAGAAAACGCTTTTAGCGTCGAGGCTTCGCCCCGAACCTCACTGATGAATAATAAGCTGTAGATGTCAGGAGAATGCGTTTCTGCAGTGAGAAATGCAAGAAAACGCTTTTGGCGTCGGGGCTTCGCCCCGAACGCCACTGATAAATAATGAGCTGTAGATGTCAGAAGAATGCGTTTCTGCAGAGAAATATGCAAGAAAACACTTAAGAAGCTTACAGCGCTCTCCCAGACCCCCAAGCTTGCAAGAGAAAGACTGTTTTTTTTCTTTTTTCTTCGCCGAAGATTGAGAAACAGTCTTATTTTATTCTCATATGTCGAATATATATATATATATATATATATATATATATATATATATATATATATATATATATATATATATATATATATATATATACATGCTGTACGCACGTTTATGCATAGGGTTAGGGTTTGGAAATAAATCGACCCCCCCACTCCAAAGTTCTGGATCCGCCAGTGTTATATATTTACATAGAGAGATACTGGACATGGTTTCATGTAATCAATCACAAATTCTCTTCACATAGGAACAAGATTTTTTTTTTTTCAGAGAGAGCCTTTAAAAAGGTCTCTAGATCTAAATCGAAACATTATTGAATAATTTAAAATTTAATTACCTTCAAAAGTTAACCCATGTTGTTTGAAGCGTTTAGACTAAACTCTAGAACTAACAACGAGAAGCGATACTTAATGTCTGTCATTGGTGTTTCATGTTGTCGCCCGAAATTGTTTGGAATTTAGATTTCCAAAAACTGAAGATCGCAAGTCTGCTGTAGGGTGAAGAGGGAATTTACAGAATCATATTATGACCAATAGCTAACAGGGCTTTAAAAGGGGCATCAGTATTGGAGTTGAAAAAAATGAGTAGTGTTAGCAGCTTCAAATACCTTAGAGCTATTGTCTCAGATGAAGGAACAAAACCCGAACTATTGGCCCGGATAGCACAGTCCACAGCAGCCCTTTCAAAACTTAAATTAATATGGAAACACAAGGCTTAGCCCTCGGCACCAAAATCACACTGATGCGCTCCCTGGTCATGGCACATTTTTATATGCTTGTGAGTCTTGGACGCGGACTGCAGAGCTAGAGAGGGGGATCATAGCAATGGAATTGAGATGCTACAGAAGGATTCTAGATATTACGTTCAAAGACCGCATCACAAACCAAGACAGGGTTACTGCAGCGATCGGACCCCATGATGACCTGCTAACTATAGTGAAAAAAGCGCTAGCTCAATATCTATGGCCATATTACAAGATCTTCGGGGCTCGCAAAGACCTTCCTTCAGGGAAAAGTACCAGGAAAAAGAAGAAGAGGCAGACAGAGAAAGCGATGGGAGGACAACATTAAAGAATAGACGGGCCTGCCATTGAAAGAGGTTCTAAACAAGGCAAAAGACAGGGAGGAATGGAGAAAGACGGTCGACAAGTCTTGCTTGGTGCCCCAACGGTCCAACAGACTAAGGGATAGGTCAAGGTTAAAAGGTAATTAATTAATGGTCATGTTTCGAGTGATACAAAAATATGGCAACGCACTAGTCAGGAAATGATTGAATCTCGAGATTTAGACCTTGAACTAGTTCTCTCTAGTTCTCCATACAAAACTAAGACTAAAACTGTAGATCTAGATCTAAAAAACTATTAACAGATCTAGAATAATCTGGATCTAGAACTAAATCTTCATTTAGAATTCTAGATGTTTTTTAAGAGCCAATCTCTCATTCAAGTTCTCAAGAAAGAAGCCTTTCCTTTTGATTGTCTGAATGTACAGTTTGATGACTCATTTGCATTCCACTTTTAGAATATGAAAATCTGGCAGCTAAAAAAGGCAGGTTACAATGTTCTCAGAAGGAATAATAGAAACTATGAACTGCAGACAACAACCGTATCTCAGCCAATACAAAGAAGACGTGAATGTATGGAAAGTGTCACCGATACTAGCCTTTTGTTAAGCTGACATGATACCACCAGGATACGGAGGTTTTTGTTATTAGTATTATTATTACATTGTTAATAGTGTAATGTATTTAATGAAATGAAATAAATTGTGCTATGATTCAATGTGAACCTGGCCTAACTGATGTTATTGAATGATTATCTAATTGATGGTTTTCAGTGGCGTCACTAGGGTGGGTGTCACCTGGTGCGGTCAGCTAAGGGTGTCACCCCCGCCCCCCCCCCCTAAAAAAATTGCGTGGTTTTTTTTGTCTGTTGAGCCATAATACACATACGTTATAATTAATTACACTAATTGATTGTTAAAATGAGTGTCAATTAAATTGTAAAATTCAGTTGTTACAATTTATTTATATATCAATTTAGCAACAATGCAACCTTAAGTGTACAATGTGTTTTTCTTTTCTGGATTTCAAACTTGATAACGTATCAATACTTTCAAATGAATGTCTTTAACGATTTCATTTTGAATACATTTGCTCGTTTTGAGAGCGACGTCTGTTCCATTGTCGAACGTGTTATGATTTGGGTAAAGAAAAAGTTTAATTAGCCACCAGTTTGTCAATAGTTAAAAGGTAGGCCTATTCTTATGTATCTTTGGCTTTCTATTACACCTTCCCTCCAAATAAAAAAGATAAAGCAAAGATAGCTAAAATAAAATACATCTGGCACTAGAGCTTAAGACGCTCATCTAAAAGCTATAATTTTAAAACGACAACATTATTTCTATTGTACCAAAAGTTGTAGGCAAGAAACATTTTCTGAACAAGAATGTTGACCACATAAATTAAGTGACTGTTATACACATCTAGTAAATAGCTTTTCTGTTGGTTGTTAAAATTTTCTATATTCCTGTATGGCCCCAGACATTATAAAGTCAAGCTCATTCCTTTCTAGACATTTTAAGATATTTAGTTGATCTCACCAGCTTTTTTCTCCCTTAAAATCTTATAACTTATGAATCTGATCAGTGTGTACTACGTCAGGTGTGCTGTTAAACAAAATACAAAGGTGCTTATATTAATTTTTACTCTTATAAATTTTACGCGGTTTTCTAAAACATTTATAAACTTTTCAACATTATAAATACACTTTCGGTTATGGGTTTTATGTACACAATGTTTCCGTCATCTTATGGACATACTATATTCAATAAAGATTCATTGTTAATATGGTCACGAAATGTCAAATTTTCTAATTGTATAGAAACAATCTGTGCACTTTATCCGTCCATCGTTTTTCTTCTTTACATCAATCTTACCAACGACTTCTTTGTCAAATGTATTTGTAGCCAAATGCTCTTGTTTTCCGATTTTCCAATCCTTATGACTAATCTTGAGACGTCTTTTGATATTCCAATTTCAGAATTTATTTCCACTACTTATTAAATTACTAACTTTTATCTCATTTCAATAGAATTAGTTGAAAATAGTTGACAACAAAAAAACATACAATTTTTTGCTATTAAGTGACTAAATCATTCCCAATAGGAAGCAATAGAACCATTCCTTGAACAACTGGCGTACTTTTCCTTTTGTGAAATAGACACAAGACAAAAAGAGACTATCCCCTCAAATATTTAAGTCTATGTCATTCAACTGATTCATTGTAACATTTCCTTCATCTTGGCTAGAGTTTATTTTACATTCAACATCTGAAATCACATCATAATCTTCAGAAATCTCAATAGCCACTTACTTACTTTCCATTTCTACAGATTTTACATTCATTATATGTGAGATTTTGATAATATTTTATGCCTGAAGAATGCCGTAATTTGTTAAACAGTTACTATTGGTTGGCATCCTGATATTACGGTGCTAGCTACTATTTCAATAGATTTGTTAAAAACATTGTTAAAAATCAAAGCAGTGTTTATATACATGCAGCTAACATACAGCTGAAAGTAAGGTATCACATCTGCTTTTCATATAAAGTATGATGTAACGTTTTGGAATATTTGTAGAATTTCCTTAAAAAATTTAAATATGTGTAGTCGAAATATGTTTAAAAAAATATATATGCCTATCTATCAATTGTGAATAACATGTTCCAATATTTAGCTACTGACACTTACTTTTTTTAAATTGTCAGATATTCCAAAATTACGTTCTTTTTTTTACTTGGGTGTACCCCCCTTACGGGTGTCACCCGGTGCGGACCGCACCCCCCGGACACCCTTAGTGACGCCACTGATGGTTTTGTGAAGGGCCAATTTCTCAATCCAGGCCTTTAGATCCAAACTTTGATGAAATGTCTATTGAGGTATTGAGGTCTACTTCCTTACAGTATGTCATAGACAAGTGGGTCACAAACTGCGACTCTCGAGTTCTTTGACTCCTTGACTGCTGCTATTCTGCAGAAAGCATTTAATGTAGGCTTGGAATATTATTTTGTTTTGTTAGAAACAAGTACACTTGTTTGAAATACACAGACAAGAGAAGATAAGCACAGTTTTATAAAACACAAAATCACGGATTGTCGTTCGCTATGTGCATCATTATTTCAGGAGGAGGTAACAACTAATTCCAGTTAACCAACTGAAATGTCAACAATGATAGGTGACACTAAAGAGTGTTGACGATTCAAAAATTGAACCCGACACTAAGTCCATGAATGAATAAGGCTTGAGTGTCCATAAAGACGCAAACATTTAAACTGTTTGTATTGCATTTCTAACTGTGGTCTTTGTTTTTATTAGGACGTTACTGTCGCTATATTAAACGTAACCCGAAATACACAAAACAAAATGAATCTTAACCTTTAAGTGCCAAATTCCTTATTGTAAATTATCCTATCCTAACACATCCTAGCCCAAACCTCCAGCAGGACGACGGAGGATGGCAACAGGCAGGTTCCGAACCCGTCGTGACGACGAGCGCATACAACCGAAACCAATCGTCATAGAAGGCCTGAACACTGAACTGCAACGTCGCAATGTAGAGACCAATAGCTCGTTGCCATGTCACAGGTCTGTAGGACGTCGCAATGTGTGGGCAGTAGAGACTGTTACGTGCGCATCTTAGTGTGAATGTGAAATGGTGCGATTGCGTGTTGAAAGAAGAAGAACCGAAATGGAGGACTATGAACAAGAAAGTGTTTCCAGTGTTAATAAAGATTAAAGTATTTATAAACTGTGATTTGTCGTTTACATGTCTAAAGAGTCTCATCCAATATGAAAACGTAACAAGTGGCGCCCAACGTGTTTCCAGTGTTAATAAAGATTAAAGTATTTATAAACTGTGATTTGTATTTTGGACGTTCGATGTACATCGAACTTGTTAAACAGGGGGGGTGTTACGTGCGCATCTTAGTGTGAATGTGAAATGGTGCGATTGCGTGTTGAAAGAAGAAGAACCGAAATGGAGGACTATGAACAAGAAAGTGTTTCCAGTGTTAATAAAGATTAAAGTATTTATAAACTGTGATTTGTCGTTTACATGTCTAAAGAGACAGCAGAGAAAAAGTTAAAAACAGACCAAGGAAAAGAGAATGATAAAAGAAAGAGTGACTCTACAGGGAATAAACTGGCAAAATATAAAGGTTTGATATTCAACGAAGACAAAATGGACATAGACATTTTTTTGAAGAAGTTCGAAATAGAAATGAGAGAATTGGAATACCCTGAAGACAAATGGACATTCTTATTGTCGAGATCATTTACAGCGGAGGTGCCTTCAAAAATATGTATGAACCAGGGTAACTACAGCATTGTGAAAGAACAACTACTTCGAACTTTCGGGAAAACAGAAGCTTTCTACCGCCAACAGTTTGTTAATTGTGAGATAGAACCAGAGGATGACCCGCAGACCTTCCTGGACAAAATGAGCAGCCATTTCGATAACTGGATAGAAACTGCTGAGGTAGAAAAAACCTTTGACAGTCTTAAGACATTTCTTATGCTGGACAAAGTGATGTACGAGTGTCAGGAGGAATTAAAAATATTTCTGTTGGAGAGGAAACCGAAATCCATAGAAGACATAGTAAGACTGATAAGGGCTTATAAAGTGGCACATCCCGAGAAGAAATTATCTAGAGGCAGTGATATAGAAGAAATAGTTGCCTTTAACAGAACATGTGAGACACAGAATAACTCTCACAGAACAAGGGAGACACAGGATAGACAGTATAGAAGTGGTACATATGAAAGACAAAATGATAGCCGCAACGGAAGATATCAAGGAAACAGACAGGAAAGAAAGGACTGGGAGAAAGGTAGAATAGAGCAAGGCTTATCATTGTCATCTGATACTGGAACATTGGAGATTTTTCAGACATTCGTAGGGAACAAGGCAGCCAAGACCATCAGGGATACAGGGAGCACTATTATTGGAGTGAATAAGGATTTAGTGGAAGACCATGAATATACAGGCGAATCTAGGAAGTGTGTTATGTTTAATGGGAATATTGTACAATTACCGATTGCTAAAGTTAGTATAGACACACCGTATTTTAAGGGGACAGTGGAAGCTTGTGTTGTAGATCAGGGTGAGATAGATTTAATTATTGGGAATATTCATGGGGTGAAAATATGTTCAGTAAGGGAGATTGAGAATTGGAAGAAATATTATGGGATAAAGTTTACGCGAGGTAGAAATGGGGATGTGGAAGAAGACATAAGATCTCATACATCAGATGACATGGGTAGCAGAGAGCACGAGAAGAAAGAATTAACAGATAAGGTAGAAAGCAATGCAATAGGAATGGGTCCAAATCAAAGTAAAGTAAGGCAATCAGTGGTACAGGGAAAGCGATTTAAACCCACATATAGACGTACAAGTCCATACATCTTATGCTTTAATTGTGGGAGAAGGGGGCATATTAGAAGACAGTGTCAACAGTTAATTAGAATTAAGGAATCAAGGTACAATAGAGGAGAGGCGTATACGAGAAAAGAGAGGGATATTAGCAGCCTAGAAAACAGTACAGCTAGATCATTCGGTAGTAGGATCACAATGGGACATCATTGCAAAGGAGGGAAGCGGAAAGGATGGCATGTCAATAATGTTAGAATTATATAGATATGATTAGAAAAGGTAGGACTGAAGGACACTAATTATTGTTCTATTCTACAATGAATAAATATATGTGTAATGAAGTAAATATTGTTGTTACATATACATATAGGTTAAGGATACTACATTATAGAAGTTTGTAAAGGCTACATAGGAAATGTAAAAGAGTATAAATACTGGAAAGTAGATACGTAGATGTTGCACAATGTATTTAATTATGTGTGGTTCTGTTGGATTATAATTATTCTATTAAAATTACATTTGTAAGAAAATTATCGAAATGATGTGGTAGAAATACATAAAAAGAAACGTCAAGACTGGAATTATTATATAGGCCTGATGATACTAAGACGTAAATAGCATTGGATTAAATCTATGGTAGCCTATGAGGAGTGTTGTTAGTTATAAACTGGGTCATGTTGTTGAGGCTACAATATACATGGAGCAAGATAGACCTTGTTTGTTAACTATGTGATTGCGACTGGAATTATGGTGTTTGTACAGGCATAAAATTATGAGTGGGGAGTTGTATTAATAGAAATATGATTACTTAAAGATATATGTTAACAGAAGTGGTTTCAATTGCTCATAATAACAGTTATTATTGTGATGAATATAATTGTTATTCCATGTTGGAATTGTATTGGTATTAACATGACATTGTGTTTGAGTTTGTTTAGTTATTACATTATGGTTTTATATGTTACCGATTTTTTTTTAACTTGGAATAGTCTGATAATATATTCAGTGATTTGTATTTTGGACGTTCGATGTACATCGAACTTGTTAAACAGGGGGGGTGTTACGTGCGCATCTTAGTGTGAATGTGAAATGGTGCGATTGCGTGTTGAAAGAAAAAGAACCGAAATGGAGGACTATGAACAAGAAAGTGTTTCCAGTGTTAATAAAGATTAAAGTATTTATAAACTGTGATTTGTCGTTTACATGTCTAAAGAGTCTCATCCAATATGAAAACGTAACAGAGACCAACAGCCCGTTGCCACTTCACAGGTCTGTAAGACGTCGCAATGTGTGGGCAGTAGAGACCAACAGCTCGTTGCCACTTCACAGGTCTGTAAGACGTCGCAATGTGTGGGCAGTAGAGACCAACAGCCCGTTGCCACTTCACAGGTCTGTAAGACGTCGCAATGTGTGGGCAGTAGAGACCAACAGCTCGTTGCCACTTCACAGGTCTGTAAGACGTCGCAATGTGTGGGCAGTAGAGACCAACAGCCCGTTGCCACTTCACAGGTCTGTAAGACGTCGCAATGTGTGGGCAGTAGAGACCAATAGCTCGTTGCCACTTCACAGGTCTGTAAGACGTCGCAATGTGTGGGCAGTAGAGACCAACAGCTCGTTGCCACTTCACAGGTCTGTAAGACGTCGCAATGTGTGGGCAGTAGAGACCAACAGCCCGTTGCCACTTCACAGGTCTGTAAGACGTCGCAATGTGTGGGCAGTAGAGACCAACAGCTCGTTGCCACTTCACAGGTCTGTAAGACGTCGCAATGTGTGGGCAGTAGAGACCAACAGCTCGTTGCCACTTCACAGGTCTGTAAGACGTGGCAACGAGCTATAGGTCTCCACTGCCCACAGGTTGTGACCAAAAGAGGTCAGTGTTGAGGCCTTCTATGACGACTGGTCTGGATACAAAGCGTCCTGCCTATAAACTACGAGATGATTGGTCGTTGCCTTTAAGATTTCCGACATCTCCTAATGTGTCATCCAGCCTTGAAGTGTACAACAAATACATAGTAGGTATAGTGTCATTCTTTTGTTTTTTTAAATGAAGTTTAAAGAAGTTCAGTAGTAAACTACTAATTCAAGCTTTGGTTCATACTCAGAGTTCAGGACTATCGGTGTAAACTGGAATATTTCTAATATAACTGTTCCAAAAAAAGAGCAGACGTCAGAAGCTTTAGGCTTAGTGATGAACTTTTACGGGAATCTCTGTTGGAGCTTTAAATAAACAAGAGCTCCTGTAGTAGGTGGTGATCTGGTCATTAAAGTTGACTTTAATCACCACAGATTCGCCCATCTGCTACACATCCGTCCTAACCGCCATTTTTTTTCTTTCTTTTTACCTTGCCCTTGATTTGCCCACAAGTCGTCTGCTGTTGGAAGTGGGAGAGTTTTAATGGCTTTCCAAATCGTGAAGAAGCACTGGCTGGAGACAAAGTGAGATGGATGCGTTACATCATCGTGAGGGTCTCCACTGAAATCTGATCGTCTGCTTCTACACTCAACAGTTAAATAGGGGGGGGGGCAGGATGTATAATAAACAAACGAAACCAAATATCTTTCTTACATTTTCGAGATCTCTCACTCCCCCCTGTCTTCTTGTTCTGTCTTCTTATACTTTTCGCTCTCTCTCTCTCTCTTTATCTTTCGATGTTTCTCTATCTTTATTTCTCTCTCCTTCTTTCTCTCCTTCGTCGTAATATCTCCTTTCTCTCATTTTCAGCAAGTTCTAACCAAACTTTTCAGCAAGTCATAAACAGATCTCCTCACCATTCCAACCAATCTCTTCAGCAAGTTTCGACCTTTCTTTCAGCAAGCTCTTCCGAATATTCTGAACTACCGAGCTATAGCAGGTCTTCCCTCTGGACTAGTTGTCTTTCTGTCACTTTTCAACGACACAATAGTTGGCAGCAGTTCCAGTTTGACTGTGTTCATTGTTGACAACACAGAAGTTTGTTTCAGTGGTTCCCATCCCAGAATATAGTTCTCTGATCAAGATAGACGGAAGTGAAATAAAAAGAATTGATAATACTCACTCTACCTGACCGCTACACACATACACACATAGACGGACACTTACACAGTTTCCCCTCACAGTCTTCCCATCATTAAAACTACATCTGTTTACAGTTTAAACCGAAAACAAAACGGCGTCCAGACTTAATCTGACAAAATCATTGGAAGAGGAGGAAAAAAAGGAAACTGTACCTGGAAGAAAAATGGCGCTGATAGTGTTTCCCATGAGTGTGAAGTAGCTCCTCCCCCCCCCCCCGCACCTTCCCCTGTTCTCATCGTGCCCTAGAACAAGTTGTCAGATCGTAAAGTATGACAGACTCAAAAGTTGACTTGATAAAAGCAATCAGGTTGTAATGGGTTACACACATGCGGCGGATGTTCTCAGTTTAAACCAAATCATACTTACATGCATGACGTCAGGGGTCCTCACACTTGCTCTCCAAGCCTCTGTTCTCTCTCGATCTGTCTTTCTCCCTCCCTCTCTATCTCTTTCCCTCGCTTTCCTTCTGTCTATCTTTCTCTCCATCTCTCTCTCCGACCCACTCTCTCTTTATCGCTCTCTCTCTCTCTCTGTACCTATCTTTATCTCTATCTTTCCCTCTCCCTCTCTCTCTCCTACTCTGCCCCTCCCTCTCTCTCTCTCTCTCTCTCTCTCCATATATATATATATATATATATATATATATATATATATATATATATATATATATATTTCTCTCTGTATCTTTTGCTTGTATTGTTTAAATACTACACATAATTTAGTGCTGAAAAAGTAGCGGGTGAGGAGGGGGGGGGGGTCGCAGTCCAGAAATTTTTTTTTCTTAGTTAAGTCTTAACATTATAAGTTCTGTGCAAACCAAACATCAAGTCCAGATTTGTTTTACTATTCACCCTCCCCACACTCTTGTCTCTCTCTCTCTCTCACACACACATCTATGAATAATTTATAACATATCACTATCACTGACATAGACGAACACTTGAGAAAAGACAAATCTGATTCAATCAAATCTGAGTCCTAGCAGATTTGTAGAAACTCTTTTCGCTTTAAAAATATGCGATTCAACTTTTTTTAAAATGTATATTACTATATTCTTATTTTTCAATCTTGTTTACATTTTCATAAAAACTTAGGTTTCATTTTTTTTTATTAAAGTCACCTGGTTTTACAAAGTTACAGCTAGAGCAACACATTTTTAAATTACCTCTGTTGAAAACACGACTCCATGGAAGAATCTGGACGGCTGATCTCAAACGATTTTCCTAGAAATTTGAAAGTTGATGCATATAGTTGGAAAAGGAATTACTAGCTCGTTGGCCACACTGGGAGAACTCTAATTGACCGTTATAATTTGTCCAAATATAAAAAGAAATAGATTCAAATTTGGCTAGACAGCTAGACAATATTTGTCAAGCATTCAAGTGTTTGATAAATTTTTAGGAACATTTTGCGCATTTTCTTCTAGGTATAGATCCCAAGGCCTATAATTAGAATTTTATAAAGTGTAGTAGATTTATACATTCGCTTTTAACAAGGATTTTTTTTTCTCGCGGGGTGGATTACAAAAAAATCTAGCATTCATTAGTTAGCAAGAGCAAAATAATTGCTTTATAAGTTGTATAAAAGAGGTATTGTCTTTTTTAAAAAGTATTTTTCAATGTTTATTTCATTGTTTTTAAGTTCAAATACGAAGTCTACCAAAGGTAGTAAGTGTTTTAATTATAAGGGTATTTTACGAGAATATATTATTGGTGTAATCATGGAACTATACTAATGGTGTAATAAAATAAAGTAAGATTATAAGAGTATAGAAAATGAAAAGTTATAGATTATAAGAGTACTAGACATATATTACCCTCGGCCTGCGGGTCTTAATTTGCGTATCACTGTCGATATAGTCACTGAGAGTGTTTTGTAAACAACTAAACGAAATAATAATGTTACAAGTAAAGTGAATGCGTGAATGTAAAAATAGAATGAATGGAGCTATCAAAATAGCTAATCGACCTAAATCTATTTTTTTCAAATAAAAACATTTGCTTTGTAAGACAAAATATATTTGATTAAAATATGAAATGAATACACTTTATTATGCATGTTCATGTGTTAAAGTATAAAGTAGATCTATCATCTTTGAATTAGATCTTGAGTTAGAGATAGATCTAGATCTAGACTAATCTAGTTTCCCTTTAATTTAAATATTGGCTTGGATAGAGAGTTCTTACTGCGCATGCGTGACCTTTTTTGTTAGATGTACGCGATTAATGAATGGGACTATTAAAATATATTTAAGCCTATTGTGAGTATGTCAACATAGTGAACTAATGTATGAAGAATGCTTTAGAAAAACATATTTGAACGTTAATTTGATTAAAATAGGAAATGAATGGACTATAAATAGTATGTTCATGTGTTAAAGTATAAAACTATTTTTGCGAAGAGAAGTTCTATCATCTTAGAGTTGAATTAGAGTTTTAAACCTAGGTATAGAGAGATGTGTAACTGTAACCTTTCGGGTAATGTCTAATGAAAGAATGGTACGTCAGGAATTCTAAATTTGCAGATATAAGGAACGAATTTATGTAAAAATGTTTTTGAAACACAAATTTGAAGCTAAATTTTATTAAATAATGAAATCAGTAGACTATCTTTTGTAATTTTCATGTATCAAAGTAAAAAACTATCTGTGCAAAGTGTAGTTCTTAAAATTAGATCTAGATCCTTTCGATTGTTTCTCGCGTCAACATTGTAAACATGGCATAGATCCATAAAATAGCCTACTTTCATAGTGTTGGGCAACTTTTTTTTGAGGGTCTTTATTTTGTTTTAGGGCTACGGCTACTAAACATGCGTCACAGTTCCAGTTAGCACCCAAGGAACATTTGTGCAAAGTTTCATCAAGATTGGTCAAACAGTTTTAATTTCTATTCGGCACATACATACATACGCCTTACATTCTACTTATAGTATAGATAGAAAATAAAAAGTTATAGATGATAAGAGTAAAGCGTGTTCTACTAGTAAGCAGGTTTCAAAGGTTGTCATGGCCAGGGGTGTCAATGGGGTTAAGCTCCCATTGTCTATAAAGTACTCCTAATGGCATGCGTCTCAGATAGCCTCTGACAACTAAGTCCAGCACCTGGCCTGCTCGTGTGGCTTAGATATTAAGCCCGGCGAAACTGCTCTTACTAACAGGTGAAGGGGTGAAGGCGGATACCTGGCGCCACAAAACCGGGAGCTTCGGGCAGATGGAGCTCGTCAGCCTAGTAAGGCAGTTCATCTAGGAGAGGGGTACTCTGACTTCAAACCCCCGCTGCCTTGCGGTACTGAGGCTTCAGGAGACAACCTCGAGGAGAAATCAGGAGTGAAGCCCCTTAGGCGTTGGGAGTATCAGCTACGAAATTCCCTCCGGCAGCTTCTGCAACTGAGTTGGTGCCAAATGTAATGCGATGCGTTCCTTTGGATCACATCAGCAAGGTCGAGAGAGGGATCATGACGCATGGGCCACCCATGACCCCTTTATCCAAGGCCCAGGAATGCGCCCCGGAGAGGAAACTCTGGTGCTGCTGCAAAGCGGCTAAAACAACACGGGAGACAACAGTTACGGGTTATAAGTCCAACTTGATTGGCGTATTAAGCCAAAACCAGTGACTCACTTGGGCGCATCCATTGCCTTTCGAGACAAAAGGAGCCATATATATACTAGTAAGCAGGGCCGGTCTTAGGCCACTGCAACCTATGCGGCCGCAGTGGGCCCCGCGCTTTTTATAGGCCCCGCGCGATGCGAATTCTAGGTGTAAATTATTTTATTAAACCATTTTAACTTAATATTAAAGGGTTCTTGGAATTCTCCTGAAATTATCAAATATAAGAAAAAGTCATGAAAATCTCCTGAAATTATTAAAATTTTCTAAAAACTGATGCAGATCTCCTTAAAACAGACAAAATTGTCATTTCGGGGTGTCATTAAATATGGAAAACGCCAATCCTACTCACGATTAAAAAAAAAAAACCAAAACGGCATTGTCAGCTTTCATTTAATAAAAATGTAATAATAAGCCGAATTTTAACCAAAACAAGAAGTTCTAATACTTAATTTACTTTAATACAAGTATAGATTTATATCTATTTCGACCTCTTAGAAAAAAAAGCGATATTTTGCAAGTCGATAGTAAATCTAAAAGGCAGATCTGAATGTTTATCGGCTTTTTGTTGGAAAACTACTATCTACTGTAGATGGCTCGTAAAGTTAATTTTTGACAGTGATTTTGTACTTAGTAAACTATAAATAAAATGCAAAGACAAATTTATTTTCTAATACAAAATCCTAATTTTCACTTATTTATCCTTATCACAACCCAAATTAGGCCCGCAAAATCCGTTTCGCATAGGGCCCCACAACCTGTAGGACCGGCCCTGCTAGTAAGGTATTGTGTATGATTCCGAGGAATGAGTGTATTGCTTCACTCAAACTACTAGTAGCATGTCTTTTATAACATTCTACTTGTCCTGCCGTCTCTTCAAGGTTTCTGTGTTTGTTTGACACTCACATTATTATTTCAATTTTAAACTCTTAAAACAACGAAGCTAAATGTATATTCCTATTCATTAAACTATTAAAGTCGTAAAAGTGAATAGGACAAAAGGTAAAATAAGAGACTAAAAGGATTTCGTACACATTGTGAGAACCTCTGTGGTTAAAATGTACCGATAAAATGATTTATAACTCAAAAGTCTGAAGGAGCTCGAACTCTTGAAGTACTTCGCCTGGAGTTATGTCCTTGTGAAAATGACGTCATACTGTGACTCTTCAAGGCGTAAAGGGGAACATAAAGACATTTTATAAAACTCTAACTCGTTGTCTTTCCGTAGTTTGAAAAAGAATTCCCACAAAAGTAACATCTGATTTGAATAGAACATTGCTAATATTAAGAGTGCACATGTTAATGCTTCTATTGCATTAGTTTCATGTTTATATTTCTGTCTAAAATGTTGGAGTTTAACTATTTGCGTCTTTTTCTATTTAGTATTTAAAAAAACAAAGAACACAAATATTTTATTCTATAACTTTTTTTCGCCAATCTACAAATTGTCCGACTCAGAAAATCCGAAGTCTGAAAGAAAACATGACGACGATGCCAGAGGGTCCCTAGATTCTTACAGAAAGGAACTTCAGCTTATAGATGATAAGAGTAAAGCGTACATACGAATACAAAAAAGACGAGAAACCCATTAGAACTTCCAGGCGTCAAAAGGTGTTTTCCAACGTTGCGTCCAAATTCAAAATCCCTATTGAAGAAATAGTTAAGCATAGAGGTTTGAAAGAGGATCCAGGTGTAGAAGCCTTACGGAGCCGAGTTCTTTGCACTAGGCTGGGATTTCTTTAGGCGTTTCGCAGCCTCGATCTCGCAACCGGATTCAAAATCCATGGAGAAGAAACGGTTAGGAATAGAGAGGGAAAAAAGAACACCGGCATTGAAATCTTATGGAGCCGAGTTCATTGCACTTGGCTGGGATTGCTTCAGGCGTTTTTCAAAATCCATGGAGAAGAAACGGTTAGGAATAGAGAAGAAAAAAAGAACCCCGGCATAGAAACCTTATGGAATCGAGTTCATTGCAATATCCCTAAACATATGGATCAGATTTTGTTCTCATGCGATTTTTTTGATGAATTGACAGCGGAAGTGACGTTGAATATAACGCCTTCTAATGTGAGGACGTTGTGCGCATGTGCCGGATCCACTTCATCGTGTCAGTTAAAAAAAAATCGAAATACAACATTTTAAAAAACCTAAGCAATAATTTGATTTCGTCTCTCGTAGATTGCGTCCTCTTACAGCTGGTAAAACGCATCAATTTCCAGTCTTCCTAACACATCCCCAGCCTACATGTTCAGCAAAACTGCTGAGGGAGAAACTGTATTCAACTATGTACCTATCACGGCTTTTCAACTCAAGTGGGGAAAGACGAGTGAGTTACTGGAAGAATTCACTGGGGGGAAACAACGCAAAAAGAAAGTGAGAGGAGGGGATAGAGAATACGATATTTTCTTCCTATCTGGACATATAACAATATATTTCTATGTTTGTTTACAGGGCTAGGGGTTAGACCTTGTTGATTAGGTGCATAGACATTTCCATTGATTTAAAACTCATTTGTTTAAGAAACTGTCTCCTAGGAACAAAGACACACCTGGTTTCAATTGGATGAGAACTTTTGCTTTACAAGAAATTTTTTAACGTCTGTGCAATTAGAGTTGATAACAGTGTTTTTGTTGATTTCCCCAAGTCTCACATTGGCTGCACTGAAATGAAAACGTGTCATGGCGCACTGAAAAGAACGGATGTGATGTCAAGACGCAAACAATAATGTAAGCCATATGTGATGACGTCAAAATGTAAAAGTTCGCGTTAAGATCTGAAAGACTTTAAAGAGTACCACAAAAACAGTGAAGAAAGAAACATTGTAAGGATTGACGGCTGGACGAGTGGAATGCGCTTCAGATTATCTTCACCACGTTCCAGGGTTCCAATCTTGCACACCTTAAATCCCACGCCGTCATCTATGACATTTTTTTCACATTTCTGCAACAGTGTTTTTTTTTTCTTTTTAGTGTAAATGAACTTTTATTTATTTTGTTTTGTTTACATAGAAGAGTTAACATTCTACTAGATTGGAGGGCATTGAGTGGGCTGTATCAGTGACATTATGAAACCTACATAGTTATTTAACGCATACATTGTTTCTTTTCAGCATAAAGAAATTCTTGATATAAACTGAAGAATCTGAAGTTTTAATTTTTTTTTAAAGTAATGGACATCTATTTATTAACAGAGTCCAGTATTACCGCAATGAAAATTGAATTACGTATCTAACCCTGTAAGATCAGCGGTGTCTCCAGGGGCGTCAGTCGTAGAGAGGCACGCATCAGGTGCGACACCATCAATCCTCCCTCCACTGTGTTGTTGAGCCCTGCTGGGGGCTCAGCAGCCCCTCGCCCCACTTAGCGCGACACCGTTTAGCTCTCGCGAACGTCTCGAAGCTTTCCGCAGCCCGAGTCAAGGGTCACGTGGTAGAAACACATAAGTAATAGCTTTGGCAATGTAGTCACCTCCCTCTGCACCCCCCTCCGCGTTTTTATCTTCTGTCGTAAGTGTTTCAATTGAGGGAGTAGCTGTTTATATTGAACGTGCATGCGCGCGAGATCTTTTGTTTTCAGCCGTGTAGAAAATAGAGAGAGAGAGAAAGAGAGAGGGGGAAAGGAGAGAGGGCGACGAAGGTAGAGAGAGAAAAAGAGACAGAGAGCCAGAAAGAGAGGAGAATAGACAGAGAAAGAGAGAGAAAGAGAGAAAGGGAAGAGATAGAAGGAAATAAAAAGATAGAGAGAGAGAGGGAGAGAGAGAGAGAGCAGGTGAGAGTGACAAAGGTAAACGAGAAAGACGATGATGAGGTTAAAGCATAAAGGCAAACTAGACGTGTGTCTGGAGAAGGAAGACAGAGAGAATGAAAGAGATAGAGGGATGCCTTCTGACGAAAAAAAAAGAAAAAAGAGATTATCTTCTAGAAGTGTGAGCGTGAACAAGAGAGCAGACGTGACACGATAGGAAAGAATAAAGAGCAGCAGAGTTTGTTTGAAGTATGTAAATAGTATAACACTAAAAGCACGAAGCAGTTGACTAGTTCAGTGCTCGGAAGGACTATCCGTAAGTCAAGGGTTTGAATCCTGATAGAGTTGATTGTGTGACTCAAACATTAATAGTCCTTTTGACTTAAGAAGATTTTTACCAGAGTTAGCTACGCCCTAAATAGGCACATAGCCACATTTGGGAAAGTAAAGTCGTATGGTTATTGTACTGGTCAAATAACACCTTGGTCAACCAGGAAAAGAGACTCTAAAGATCCTATTACCACTCTTGAAATGACTAAACTTTAAAATATATGCACAATTATTGGAGCCGATCGTGTTTGAAGGCAAATGGGATTTGTCTAGTTGGTTTGAGATTTCTAAGTCCATCTACTGCAATGTCCATCTGCTTCAATGTCCAGCTATTCTAATTTCCGTCTATTCCAATGTCAATCTACTTCAGTGTTCATCTAGTAACTATTCTAGTCTATTGTCGTCTACTTCAATGTCCACCTGCAATGTCCATCTGTCCAATGTTCATCTATATCAATGTCCAAAATGTCCACCTATTTAAATGTCTATCTGTCCATTGTCCACCTACTTCAATGTTCACATACTTCGATGCCCATCTGTTCAATGTTCATCTACTTCAATGTCCACAATGTCCACCTATTTCAATGTATATCTGTCAAATGTCCATCTACATGTCCACCTACTTCAATGTCCATCTATTTCAGTGTCCATATATTTTAATTTCAATCTACTCCAATGTTAACCTACTTCAGTGTTCATCTAGTAACTATTCTAGTCTATTGTCGTTTACTTCAATGTCCACCTACAATGTCCATCTACTTCAAATGTCCATCTACTTCAATGTCCATAATGTCCACCTATTTCAATGTCTATCTGTCCATTGTCCATCAACTTTAATGTCCACCTACTTCAATGTCCATCTACTTCAATGTCCGTCTATCCAAGGCCAATCTGGATCAATGTCCATCTACTTCAATGTCCATCTACTTCGATGCCCATCTATTTCAATGTCCATCTGTCCAATATCAATCTGCATCAATGACCACCTACTTCAATGTCCGTCTGTCCAATGTCCATCTATTTTATGCCCATCTTTTTCTACGTTCTTCTACTTCAATGTCCATTTGCTTAAATGTCTTTACATTTCTCTCCAAATGTCGTTTCGTTTGGGCCCTATCCAAATAATCTCTTCAGTTTTCAGTGAAGCAGATCTGAATAGTTTCTTCTCCGTCCAATGAAAGGAATGGACTAAACGAGTTAGCGAACTTTAACGCAACACACACAAAACTAGTGACAAACAAAAGCCTGTTTTCACTTGAGTCATTTATTGAATGTCTGCCGCAGAAACTTTTGGGCAATGCGAAACCATGTCTGGGATATTGACAGCGGTTTTTTTTTTCTTTGGAGGGTGGGGGGAGGGGGTGTATGAAAGAAAATGAGAAATTAGGTGCTGGGGAGTAGAGAAGGGGGCTTAATCTTCCAAATAGTTTTGGCCGTGATCAACTAAAGTACCGAAGACGATGTGGTGGCTTATCTCCCATGATAACCCCCAGACGGCCACAAAAACAGAACAAAACAAAAACAAAAATACGAAAGAATAAAGGAAGAAACAAAATAGTGTAAAAAAAAAAAGTGGTTAGGGGGAGACAAAACTGAAATAATTATAGAGTAAAGGGAAATAATCCAGTTAACGCATTGACTGTTGTCAAGGGAGACGACCCATACGACGATCAGATCACTTCTACCATATGGCTAATCGTTTTTGTATTCTTTTGTTCCGCCCATTTCCCAGAAGCGCCTTCAGAATTCATCACAACTTTGGTCACTTCAGCATCAGCGGAGACCGTGCCAGCAATTTAGTTCTGCGATCCCTTGCAGTCCACTTTCCACTGTGACAAATAAAATGACAACCACAAGAAGAAAAAAATAGACGGTCACAGCGCTCTGTTTAACATTTGATCACCGAATCGGCAGATAAGAGATAAAAGCATGCCCAAAGATGAAACACAACGCAGTGGTCTGTTGGGCTCAAATGTAATTATACTTGTCAGCAAATTGGATGAAATGGGCTGCATTGTTTTAAAAAATCTGGCCTACGTTATGCGAATTACAAAGAAACTTACTCCTCCCTTTCTCTCCCCAATTCTACCTAATAAATAGTTCAGAATCATAATGATTATACAAGTCTTCGTGTGTCTGTGTCTGTGTGTGTCTAAGTGCGAGCGTGTTTGTGTGATAGTGTAGGGAATCTCAAACTGATATCGCCTGTAGGGTCAACAGATGCCTGCTATCCCAAAGGAAGACATGAAGAAGGACAAAGTCTTAGAAAGGAGGACACACACACAAATACATACACACACACACACACACAAATACATACACACACACATAAACAAGACAAAACGTATAACTAGTCTACAAATTCATAGGTAGTAAGTATATATTAAAATTCCAATATTAAGCAGGGCTATCCTATTTCTTATACGACGAGACATAGTCAGAAGAATGCCAATAACTTACTCAAAGTCAATGAAAGTCTACTTCCCTTGTTCAAAAGAAAACGTCCCAGCTCGTGAAGCGCCCTCTACAATATTGTTCACTTCCACTATTTTGACAATCTATGCACATCATTGCTCATGAAGTGGCCCACAGAAATGTTGCTCTCTTTATGTCCTGTACATGAGTTTAAGCTGCAGTTCTGTTCTAGCATCTGAACATGGCGTCTCATCAATATCTCATTCTTTGTGCATGACAATACTTCATTAAGAAGTGACTTGTTGTCTTGGTGACATAAAAGTCTGAATTTAATTGTTTCATAAAATGCCATTGTAGGCCGTGGCTGAGTGGTCTGAATTTAATTGTTTCATAAAATGCCATTGTAGGCCGTGGCTACCAAACCTGGGGTCCTAGGTTCGAATCTCGGTGAAGACTAAGATTTTGAATTTGAATCCACCCAACTCTAGTGAGTAACATGGAGGCTCGAGCAATTGTCTTTTTTTTTGTCTACTTATCAACACTCAAGATAGCAGAAGCAGGTTACAAGGAGAGTAACTTAGTAATATTGTAGTCATCCAATTAAAAGCAAAAACAAAAACAATTTTTTTTAAAGACAATACCTCTATTATTAAACCGAAAGTACAATGAAATATTTTTTTAAAAAATTAATTAAATAAATTTTCAATTCAAATCGGGTATCGAACCCGTGACACTGTCAACTGCTTGATCGTAAGATTTTTCTGATTCGGATAGCGGGCATGGTATATTTATGAAGTTATTTATTCAGAATTTATTAATATGTTCATTATATGGACATCAAGATCTGAAAGAATTAAAGTTCTGATTTAAGATCCAGAATAGATCTACATCTAGATCTAAAATCTAGAGCTAATGTACATTAGATTTACGTAAAAAATATTCAATAATTCTAATGCTAGTCATTGTTATAGGTTTAGAATGGGATTAGTTTCATCGGGGATTTCCTTTAAGCGACTTTAAATAGCACTTTATTTGGACGGAAGTGGTTCTGGGATATCAACGACAGTTGAAGACGCACTCCTTTAGCTTAAGCAAGAAGTGAAGTTTGTTAGTAACTGTCGACATTGGACTGTGCCCCCTTCTACATTTACATTTACATCTAATAATAACAACAACAACACAACAATATTGAAATCTACACTTAGAAGACGATGCGCAGAATTTTTCTGAACATAATTTGTTATACTCTTCAATCAAGAAAGCTCCCGAACGCCAAATTCCTTTCAAGAACGCGATAGTCCTTTCAAAACCGATGTAGGATCTAGACTTAGATTTAGTCTCTAGCCAAATTTACATATTTTTTTTATATTTTCACTAACTAGAGTTTTCCCCATGTGGCCAACAAGCTAGTGATTCTTTTCTCAGCAATATACATCAACTTTTAACATTTATAGGGAAATCGTTAGAGCCGTTTTTGAGATCAGCTGTCCAGGTTCCTGGATCCCGGTTCTATGAAGTTCTGACTTGAATAGAGATATTGTACTAAACAAATAAACAAATAAATAAAATGATTTAAAAAAAAAAAACAACTAGAGTGAGAGAATGAAATTGTCGTTGTTTGTGTTTGTGTTTCTATGTGTGTGCGCTCTGGTGTGTGCCTAACTTTGCGCGTTCCGAACCTGGGTCCTTGGTTCGAATCTTGGTGAAGACTGGGATTTTGAATTTAGGGTCTTTAAGAAAGCAAAATTTTCCTGTATATTAATTTTTTATTACTGTTGAACCAATAATGTATAACATTCGAAAATTCCCGAACGCAATAGTCCTTTCTTGATCAATGTTGGATCTAGACCTAGATTTAATCGCGAGCCAAATTTACATTTTTTTATTTTTTAACCTTTAAAAATTATAACGGTCTAACTATGTAGCCAACGATCTAATAATTTTCTTCTTAGCGATATACATCAACTATAAATTTATTGGAAAATCGTCAGAGCCGATTTTTGAGATCAGCTGTCCAGGTTCCTGGATCCAGGTTCTATGAAGTTTTGACTTGAATAGAGGTATTGTACTAAACAAATAAACAAATAAATAAAATGGTTTTAAAAAACTAACTAGAGTGAAAGAACAATTATTACAATGAAATTGTTGCTTGTTTTTGTGTTTCTATGTGTTAGCGCGCTGGTGTGGGGTGCCTAGCTTTGCGCATTACATACAAAGGAGATAATCACTTTCACGCCTGAACAGAGTCTCTCTTCAATTTAAAAACTGACTGACATCCGTGCTCATTCTTCACGACAGACACAGTTTTTAAGCCAATCATAACATTTTACCTCCGAGATTTGAGTTTGACCTCAAAGGTCATAACCATGACCTCAGCAGTCAAGATCTTTTTTCTCTCCCCGGAACTCCTTAAAGTGATCAGCTCCGCAGAAATGAACCCGGCAGTTGTTTTTTTCCCCACCGCGATCAGAGACACCGCAGACAATGGAGCACCCAGTCCACGAAATGGCGTTTTTATGATAAAATCGAAGTCGTGCCACCTGCTAGGGAGTCAGAAAATGGTGCCACTAGCTGGACGACGTCTGGTTTCTTACTGCAAGTGAGGAGGTCGTTATAAGGTGCTTTCACCATCTGGCTAAGCTCTTGCTAGTTTTTAATGTCTTGCAATCAACGATCAAACCAGAACATCTAATAGTTTTAGCGAGTTAAAGAAAAACAATAAACAAAACAAGATGTATTTTAAAAAAAAAAAACAGGCGAAACAAAATGTCCACCTAGCATTATACTGGAGCCAAGAGACAGTTATCAAGTCTACTAGAGCCAAGACACAACTATGAAGTCGTCTGGAGCCAAGAGACAGTTATCAAGTCTACTAGAGCCAAGAGACAGTTATCAAGTCTACTAGAGCCAAGAGACAGTTATCAAGTCTACTAGAGCCAAGACAACTAGGAAGTCGTCTGGAGCCAGTATAATGTAACAGATTTAAGATCCAAAATAATGCTTAAAATCCCGTTTAGCCAATATATTTAAAAATTTCCTTTTTCTTAAGTTTTTTTTTTCTACCTTAAATGTACATTCACGTTTAATAGGGACAACAAGCACACAGACACACACACACACACACAAACACACACAGACAGACAGACTTAGAATGTGCTATGGGATGAACAAATAATGTGAACCAAACAAACACACGCCTACAAAAATGAGTAACGATTTCAGAAAGGGGCGATAATTTGATTATCCCAGTTAGCTGTCCTGTGGCCGTGGTCGCGCACTCAGTTATCCACGAGTTAACCGCCCATGAATGGCCGTCAACTGGCCTGTAAAGCCAGACAGCCCTCACGGGAAATTTGTGAACAAAGTGTAAATATTTAAAAAACTCATATCTCCATTTCCTCCCTACCTCTCTGCACCCCGGGCCCCCATCACACTTTTGTCCACTGCTGGACACTGCACCCCCCCCACACACACACACAATCCTTCAGCGCACACCCCAATCTCCACCGCCCCCCTCCCCCAACTTTTGCTCAGTGAGGTTCCACACTACAATATTCCTAATTTATCTAATCTGATTTGGCTTTCCGTTAGGGATTAGAGGCAGGCGCTGGCATTGTTTGCTGCTTCCACACGGACGATTCCATAGATTCGCACCATCGATACTGCGGTGGTTGTTATTTTGTGAGCGTGGCTTGTTTCTGCTTGGTTGGAGCCACTCCTTGGCGTTTCACTTTTTGATGTCCGCAGATGACGGAGAGATTGGAGGGATTAGCCAAAGATGTTAACTTGGTCGCGCGTGCTTACAAGTGCAGCATGGAAAGGCGTCGCCAGGGTGGGTCCACTAAAGGCGGCTTCTTACAGCAAAGTGAAAATTCAAATGGAGAATAATGACTTATAAATTGTTTATTTTTAATGCACCTTACTCTAATTTATTTATGCCTTCGACATTTTTTTTTTCAAACTCAGAAAACTTTAGCATAAACAAAATGTTTGCACAGTATTCATTTTCACACTCATTAACGGTGGGTCGAAATGATCTTAGATTGAACTCGACGTGCTATTCTGAACCGAGACTTAAGTACAGACAAATACAGATGTATAAGACAAGGTCTATTTGTGTGTGTGTTTGTCGCAGCAAATCTAGAATAAACGTTGTGCACAGGGCCACAATAGACTTTGTGGCTGAGTGACCAAGCTCTTGGCATCCGAACCGAGGAGTTCCGGGTAGGAATCCACATGAAGACTAGGATTTTTAAGTTCTGGATTTTTATGGCGTCTCTAAATGCACCTAGCATTGGTTGGGAAGAAGTAAAGGTGGTTGGTCGTTTTGCCGACCTTATGACACTCTCGTTAACCGTAGGCCACGTGAACAGATGACCTTTACAGAGGCTTTACACTATCTGCCCAATAGATCACAAGGTCTGAAAAGGGTGCTTTGCTTTTTACTTTACAGAGCCTCAAGAGTGCTTGGAGATTTTACGTACAAGTGTTATAAGCACTGTTCTTTGCACACACAAAATTAAACAATCTGCAGCTCAAAATGTAGGAAATCGCGTGCTGGGTTCTCTAGAGTCTAGACTAAGCAAGTGACGCTCACAGCGCTCTCCAAACTCTTGAGACCCTATAGTAACTCTCTAACTGGGGTCTCACTCGACACAATGCCTGGACCAAAAAGCTGGTCTGGTGAGAGCGAAGCGGTAACGCCTTCAGTCCTGCTACACACATGCTACAGAAACATTTCCAAACTTCTAGTCACAAGTATTAAAAAAAATATATATTACTTGTTCTTGCTATTCTATTGGTGATCTTCAGATGTGTATCATTGAACAGTCGCTTTTTTGGTATGACGAAACTACGATCTCTTTGAAATAGAATACAGATCAAATAATAGATGAACAAAATCATAGGACGATACCATAGTGGGTAATGTACCTCCATCACGCGTCGATACCTTTTGACGTATCGTTATCAACAAGCAACGCTGACGCGCCGTGAGTGCAAAGGCTAGCGAAGAGATGAGTGAATAATTTGAGTGTGGTACTCACTGATATTTGACGGCCGATTTGTGGCTAGCCTCTAACCTTGTTAGACCGTTGGCCGGAGATCTGCACGCCCAGAGCTGGAGCACTTCACAAATTAGAGGAGTGGCCAAGTTCTCCAGCGGGACTTTGGGAAATCGTTCCTTGGTGTGTCATTGGAACATGGACCGAGGAGAGGCTCCAGAAACGTCACGTTATAAGAATTACGCAGAAATATAACAGAAGTAAAAATGTTCTGAAGATTGATATCGATTTGCTGACATAGTTGAAGATAAGTTTTAAGTACCAAAGATCTCGGAATCAAATCAAAATATTAGAGGTTTATTTTCTGACATTTGCCCTAATTTTGTGTTCCAAAAGCTTTAAAAAGACAAATTTTAGTGTAAAATAAAAAAAAAAAGACTTAGGTCTGTGGTCTTATTAAAATTAAAGTGTTTTGTTTTGATTGTCACAACAAACGCGCCGCTTGTCGCTAATAACAACGAAGTTCCTGAGTAACATTATCATTTTAACAAATCAATCTGTCAAGCGTCTGGTATGACGTCATTCTAGATGGTAAGAAAGCTAAAAATAACTCAGGGTGTTAATAAAGACTCGTAGTTTTTTTTCCCCACGAATTCCTGATTGTTCACACATTTTTAACGGCCCCCTAAAGGGGAAAAGACGTTATTAGTTTTGTGTGACCTGTCTGTCAGTCCGTCTGTCCGTCCGTCTCGTTTAGATCTCAGAAACTAGAAGAGAAAATGAAAATCGGACATCTTGATATTTTTAGATCATTCAAAGTTCTGATGCAACGGCTACTTTTTTCTTTTGCGAAAGTGAACCATCTAATTTTTTAAATTATCCGTGCAAGCAGATTTTTAAAAAAATGCACCACTTTTCAATGAAAAACTTCAGGGGAGGTAAGTTTTTTAAAAAGGTCACAGACATCTTCATTAATAAATCAAGCTTCATCCATAGATTCACGTATTGGTACAAAACAATAGCCTCTAAGGTCAGAATGGAAAAAGTATTTTTACAAATGACCAGTGACAGGAAGAGGTTAACGTGTGACCCCGACGAGATAACACAGCAGCGGGTGTTCCCTGGAATGTACATGTATAAACAGAGACAGGATGTGACGTGTCCTTACATGTTATTCCAAAAGGTACTAGCAATGTCCAGTGACAGATAGAGGTCATAACTTGTGACCCAGGCAAGATGACACTGCAGCCGATGTTTTCTGGAATCTACATGTATAAACAAAGACAGGATGTGACGTTTCCTCACGTGTTATTCCAGAGGATACTAGCCGTGTTTGTGCAACTTTGGACAAGCGATTAGGGACTCTATATAAGCCAGAGAGTTAATGTGAAAGTCAGTCGTATGGAGTCGTGAGTGAGTCGTCGGTACTGTTGTCTGCTGTGCGAGACAGTAGAAGAGAGATGTGTACGACTCGATGTAAGTTAACTAGGGTAGAGTTAACTGGAGTGGACTACTGTCGTTAAAGTCTATACAGTGAATTACAGTGGACTTGAGCCGTTACAGTCGATACAGTCGATGTAAGACGTGTGCGGCTCTGATGTGGTAGACTTGAGTACGACTTGGTTCAGCTTTGGGAGACCTGGAGCGACACTGGGAAGTGGGTCGTTGGTCTGTTCTGTGGAATACGGCTCGATGCAAGTTGAGAAGAGATGAAGTGCAACGAAGTGAAGAGATGCAGTGCAACGAAGTATAGCTAACTGTAAACTGACAGATATTGTACAGTCTTCTACGCTACATGTTAGAGTTAATAGTTATTAAAGTTATATGAAACTGAAAGTTTAGTCGTCAAGTTCTTTGCTGTGTTTTTATTTGTGTGCCAACTAATACATCTAGTCAGAAGATTCAGAAATACGTAACAGTATCAATGGATCATTATAAGATATATTTCCCATTAATTTTCTAACTCATGGAATAGAACACTGATTCAAATGTTGTTTTTTAAAAATAACTTTAATACGAACTTTGTTTTAGTTAAAAGTTTTTTAAAAAAAACGAACTGCATGTACAGCACGTAGTTTTGACATATCTTCATGATACACTTGACAACAATCTAAATGAGACTCAATAGAGGCCAGATGTAGATGTAAATATAGATTTAAACGTATTTAACAATTTGAACAAAATTTACATCTATAAATTGTTAAGGAAATAGTTTATCTTCTTACAGCTTAGGGATGCAGATTTATTTATTATGTAAACAGTAGTATCACATTAAGAAGTGAATGTCATGCGAACAGCATGCTGCGTTACTATCCAGTAGTAAGCCTACTAGATCTAATCCTGATCATAATATTGGTCTAACTCTAGGTCTAGTCAAGATTAAACGTGTAAAGCCAAGCGAATTCTATTCTATGTATCTAGATTCTAGATCTTGATCTAGACCTAGTCTAGATTCGAGATCTAGATTATAGGTCTAGACCTAGTCTAGATTCTAGATATATTCTGTATTCTAGAATCTAGATCTATTCTAGCTCTAGATTCTATATATAGACTATTCTCTATTCTAGAGCTAGTCTAGATCTATAAAGTAGATAGAGCGATTATGATCAGGATTAGTAGGTCTAATAATAGTAAGGCCATGGAACTATACTAATGGAACACCAGCTTCGAGTTTTTTACAAAGACAAAGAGAGTCGAAGTGCCGTCGCGCATCTTTTTCGCGCACCATACCATTTTGAAAAATCGATGAGGATGCCAAAGAAGAAATTTACTCCGAGAGCCACTTGGATTGACCTTCATTGAGAGTAAAACTTCCCCACACTATATTTTATTAGATCTGTAAAAACTTTATCCTTTTTCTGACTATGTGATAAAATAGATACAATTTCCCTGAATAAGAGATCGTCACAAAAGTTGTTTTTTTCGATCACCCCATAAAATGCCACTTATTTTCCAAAAAATAGAATCTAAATTCCGAAAATACAATCTTTCAGTGTTTCTGTGTTTGGTTTATTTACACTAAATCTGGATGAAGACCTGTCTACCGTTCCGCCAAATGCGTATTTGTTACGATATACTAAATTGCACGAAATAAAAATAGGAGGCCTTATACAGTTTTGACACTCCAAGCTACGCATTTCTAATCGTTTTTTTTTTATTATCGAAAGGACTAGGCTATAGGCATACACGTCTCGTGGGAAACAGAGAAAAAGTTAATCTTGATAATATTGTAGCCTAAATAAAATGACAAAAAAAAACAACAAAACAACTATAGCCTAATCTAAAATGAAATAGATCTAGAGCTAGATTTTCTTGGACGAATGATATAAAATAAGTATAAATAATAAGTCATATGAATCTGATAGATCTAAAACAAATACTGATAGAGTCATTCATTAATTAATTATTAGAATTACTTGACTACCAACTGGGTATTTTTATTGCCAAAATACAATGTATTTTATGTGCATTTATTAAAAACAACAACCAAAAATTAAGCGTTTGACGCAACTAGATCTAATATTAGTAATATATAGATTCTAGTTCTAGATCCAGAAAGCTACTTCTCTAATTCAGTTTTCTAGTTTAATTCTAGTTAGATCTAGATGTCTAGACCACTAGATCTAAATCTAGCCAGGGTTTTTGTCATGGAATAGATTTATAAAACTTCAGCCACCTACTGATCACGATATGACAGATAGGAGTTAGATCTAGTACTAGTAGATCACTACATTTGACTAGATGATTACTAGATCACAGTAAAATTCAATGTGTACTTCCGACTTTAGCTCAACAAACAAGTCTACTCCAAAGTATAGATCTACTAGTAAAGTCACAAAGTGTAAAGGATCATTATATATTCACATAAAAAAAATATAGGCCTAAAATGAATCGAATAATCAGTCACTAATTTGACTAATCAGTAATCTAAATTGTTGTTTTTTTTTAAATGGCAAGTGTTATTGATGACTTCTGACTTGTAAACCAGTTGCAGAGATTCTAGTTTTTATTTTGATGACATGTTACGATATATCAATGATATTTAGATAAACCTATAATAGTGGAACAGACAGAAGGACCATTTAATATAAGGCAAAGAAGTAAGATGTTTATAATCTATCGAACTATGATCAAACTCACAGAGGACTTGTGTCATTTGTGACGGCATTTCATGCATTTACAGAAGCTACAAACTATTCTACAAAAATGATAGGCTTGTCTTTGATTCCGAAGACTTATGAGGAATGCTATGTTTCCAGTGGCTACTCAGCCCCAGCTGTGACCTACATATTATGCCACACTGAGCACCTGTGGTAGAATCAGTTGTTTTTTTTTCTTTTTGCCGTCTACCCTCGGCAATTAATTTTCATTGGTGTATACCACACCTTTGTAAGTGACCTCCAGCTGTCTCGCTCTGAAGCTGTATGCAATCAGGTGCTCTCTTATTCTATGTCAGTTAAAGCAAGTTGGCGCCTAAGCTTGTCTTTAAAGCATTTCTGTGGTACCTCTTTATGTGCATATGACATGTTAGGCAAATAGGTTTTACCTATCGGAAGGCCATTTCGGAATATATAGGTGTTTAAAATGAAACTCCAAACATCTGGACTTCCAGTAACCAAGAAAATAAGCTTAGGATTCAAAGAGACGACACTGGCATTTCAGCTAAGACAATCAGTAAAATTAATAGCAACTTTAATTGCAGTCCACCAAACAAGATAAAAAGAAACAAGTGTGGCTTCAATAGCATTGATGATATTTAGTTTACTTTTATCTCATTTACTAGTATTACTATTTCATTGACTAAGGTTTTTTATTGTCAAATATGCATAAGTACATGTACTAGTTCCTGCAATTTGATGAAAAATAATAATTAAATTGTGTGTAGTCTATATACAAATGTTTATAAGAGATCACAGCTTAGCTTAATTTACTTAATTTCAAAACTATGATTTTGTGTTCTGACTCTACTCTAAATAAATTATATTTTATTTTAAGAATGCAAAGTTGGAAATTCTGTTCTGATGAAAAAAAATTATTAAAATAAAGTAGATGTTTATGGTTTCTTTGTATTTATTTTTAAATTATTTATTCATTAAAAATTAATTGTTCATTAACATTTACTTGAAGTAAAGATCAAAAACACAAATTCAATTCATGCAGATCACAGCCCATCACTTAAATGTATTTACTGACAATTCTACACACTATTCATTTCAAAATGTTGCTTTAAATTGTTATATGACACAATCAAAGTACTGGTACCTCACATTGATGTAGGCCTAAAGCACCTGAAATAATGACAAATTTTCATTCAATAACTTGTACTGTCATTTATTATCAGACGTGTTAAAACTAATGACCTGTATCATCATCATTGGCCTCCTTCAGTCGTAGAAATAGAAAGACTAAGGTTTCATCTCAGAGCACACTTCCTCATGTGGCTGTGGAGCCCTATTTCGGAGAGACACTCCCATCCACAGATAGCACAGGTTAAGGTGGTTTTTGCTTCGGTGGTAGAGGAGCTGGCCGTTTTTCGGATTGTACGTTTTTCTTCCTGAGCTGAGACCTATGTACTTTCACTGTCCATAGCTTTCTTGGTCACTGTCTCTCCATCTGTTGCGTCTAAAGCTATGTCTTCCCAATTGTCAGTATTGATGTTCACTGATTTGAGGTCACGTTTTATTACATCTATGTAATGGAAGTGGGGGCGACCAGTTTTTCTTGTGTCAGTAGTGTGTTAAAACTAATGACCTGTGTATATAATTTATTAAGCAGGAGCATCAACAAATCTTGAACAATAATTGTCTACAGAAAAACTTTATTCTTATACAAACAATATACACTTATAATGTATTTAAGCAAGTTAATTTATATTTATACAAATCTATATGGCCTAAAGATTATAGCGTATTTTGATGTGTGAATACCAAGTTACATTATTACATGAAAATAGTGTACTCATTTTTAAAATATTCTGGGTAATAAAAATAAAAAACTAATGATACAATAAAATTGAAGCATTAGTCAAAAAAAGAAAAATTTCACTCAAGATCTATGTGAACTCTGCTTGAAAATTAATTTTAAAAAAAATTATGGTTCTTTAGTCAATGGAATGATAGCAGCAATTATTTAACAATTTCATGATTATCCATTCATTTCAATATACTTATAACTGAAAAATAATTCATAAGGTTTAGATACAACCATTTGAAATAATGATTATAATTTTTTTCTTAATTTGCTTACTTCAAATCTAATATAAACAAGATTTCCTCTGTCAAGAAACTTATGAGGGAACAACATGCATGTTCTTCTCAGTAAGTTTTGCAAAGGGAATTAAGAATATTCAATTGATGTTGCTTTTTTTTTGCCAACATTTTAAACCTTTGCACCAGGTTTTAGTTTTAAGGAGAATGCACCATATTTTATATGTTTACTTTTGTTAGATTCTTATTTTAATTTTAAAAAAGTAAAATTTCCCTTACCACTCATCCACTGCACTCCCTCTTGTTTTAATGGGGCTCAGATTAATAGTTTTCAAGTACAGTATCAAACAGATTTAAAGAAATACTAAATCCAAACCTGTTGGCTGAATGACAGGATATACATAAATATGTATCTTACAACATAATATATATATCTTAAATTAAAATTGGTCCAAGACTTTTATTTTGCAACATGATGGGATTTTCCTTTCTGGTGGTGCTATGCAGGAGTCCAAGAATCTCATCTTTTCTCATAACAGAAAGTTATCTAGTTATAAAAATAAATAAAAGGATTTAAAAAAAAGAAAAATATGTGTGACATATGTGTTGACCATGCTAAACGTATATATGTTATTAAGTATAATTATATAATTTTGCCATTCTAAAAATAGTCTGTACCTAAAAGGAGCTACTGCGTTAATGTGTAGACATGGCCCTGACCTTAATAGTTATGAATTATTACTAAAGGTGAAGGCAGATATTCATTTAATTTGATGGACATTGCACTCATCTAAAAGCAACTATAACATATATTATGATTTACATTTTCATGGAAAACTAGTTTTTCAAAAATACAAGTACTTCAGCTTATGAGAAAAGTACATGGGAAAAATTACAGTACCTTACCTTTAAGAGGTGCAACCAATCATTGACTTTTCAGGAATGCATGCCTTTTTCTTGCATTTCCAAACATAACTGTAATTATACAATTAGGCATATTGGTTAATTTCTTTTGAAAACATTACAATAAAAAAATAATATTATTAAATTGAAAACGTTGTATCAAACATACAAATTATCAGACAATTTTGCCTAATTTCATCTAACAGTTTATTGTAAAGGAATGGCCTGCACAACAGCCAAGGTATATTAGGCATTCATGAAAGATGAATGTGCTTAAGAGTGTTATAAATAAAAAATAAAAAAACTTAGAGAAAAATGTTAAATTCCATCCCAGATATTTGGATGTTGCTTGACCATGAAAATCACACAATTCATAAAACATCTATTAGATAACTAAAATAAAAATTGTATAGTAGTACTTACATTAAATATTGAATGGATGCCCAGAGAGTAGAAGTAGTATAAGTATGATCCTTGAGCCATTCTGGTACATCATCAGAACTGGTTGCCATGGTTCTACTTGTTAATAACTGAAACATTACAAACATTTTTATTTATTTATAATTTATCACAGACTAGAATAGAAATGTTGCCAGGAAAAATGCCAATGGTTAGAATACACCTGATGCTACTTTTGTAGCCTTATTACTGGTTAAAATGCACCAAAACTTCATTAATTAAATCTGATAAGAAACATATATGTATCACACAAGTTCAAGTTTATCAGAGTGTCAGCAAATAATTAACTAGATATGTGAGTTTTATATTAAAGTACTGAATTTCAGGGGATAGATCCAACTTGACACCACATCATTTATTATTTCATGAACTCATGGGTCTGGAATGGAATGGAAACTAATATATATGGGGTGTAGGCAAGGCATGGATTATAAATTGTCTTGTATAGATTAGATTGGGTAAAATTGCCAATCGAAGGTAACTTTTACTGATTGATCTGGATCAATTATAAATTTATGGGACCTAGGCCTGCATAAATTTTATCTTTTATTTATATATTTTATGTACATATATAACTAGTCTAGAATCTATAATTATATCTTAATAATAATTTTTGTAGATAGATGTCATATAATATCTAAAATATTAAGTATAGATCAGTAGATTTAGAATTTTAGCTAGTGGAATATTTTTATATCCTAATCTGAACTTGATCTATATATCTAGAATTTAGATCAGTAGATTTAGTATTTTAGGTAGTAAAAACTTTTATACTCTAAATCTAAACTGGATCTAGATCTAATTATTCTAGAAGCTTAGATCTAGAAGACTAGTTGTCAAGATTTGACTACACTATGGCTAATGCACTAGCTTAGTAGGCCTACTAGATAGATCAAGAGACAGAGTACTAATAGACTCGTCTTGCCTCGTTGGGCCTCTCAAATCAGCTATAGACTTTAGAGACAATTTAGGAAGGTGAATATCGATCCAATTCAAAGATCTACAATCTACATGTTAGAGTCTAGCTAGAGATGCTAGATCTAGTCTAGAAGGCTTATCAATAAAAAAATAAAATCAATCATTTCTAAAGTTTGTAAAATTATATGTAGATCTAATCTATCTATTTATAATATAATAAAAATCTATGTCTACTTTTTAAATATTTAAAATGATATGGCTGGTGATATTAATTATTTTAATTGAGACATTGACATACTGTCACATACAAAGTAACAAAATAATTAGATCTTATACTAACTCATAGACTCATACCATATTGTATTAAACCTTCGAGTTTACGTTCCACTATCTTGACTTGACTACATTGACTAAATAAAGGGCACTATGATTATAGATGTAGATTATTATCTATGATGATGATGTTTATCAACTGGTAGATCTATAAGTAGTATCGTCACTTTAAGTATAATCAGTATAACCACTGCATTCGTTTCATTCACTGTCTGTATCAATAATCGTGTGAATGACTGAATGTGATGTGAAAGTGAAGTCTAGATTTAGAATAATTTAGATTTAGATAGAATTGATAGATTATAGATCTACTATTAAAAAGTATTAACTATACTAACTATAGTGTCTATACTATAGTATAGCCAGTATGACTCGTATGAGTATACTCATATACTGTAAAAGTGTAGGCCTATAATAGTAAGTATAGCTATAGACAGACTATAGATCATAGATGATCGATAGATCTAGAATCTTCAATCTAGATTCTAGACTCTGGACTAGAGTCACTAGATTTGACTAGGACTAGATCTATAAATATTCATATTGACAATTATTGATCTCATGTATGGTCTAGATCTAGATAAAATAGAGTGGATCTCATGACTGTCTATATTAGATCTATTGATTTTTTTTAAACGTTAAATAAATCTAGACCTTAGTCTTTAACTTTAGTCTAGGCCTAGGTGTTGTAGATCTATATTATTCTAGATATTATACAAGAGATCTAGATCAATATAAGTCCGGTTTTTTAAAAATTCGCATTCGAAATTTTAAATACCCAGATTTAAGTATTTATATACCCATATTGGTAGGTCCGAGTTAATCATTTATTAGATCTATTAAAGCATGTCTATATAAAAGATTATTATTTTAAAAATATATTATTATATAAAAGATATAGTTATGAATATTTACTTTAAAAAATTAAAGAAAATGAATTTTTCACTTTTGCCAATTAACACTCTGGCTAGCAAAAAGGATGACTCCTCAATACTGTGAAAAGACGATAACTGCATGAGTTGGTTTGGAATTGTATTTTGTAAGACTAATTTTCAAAACATATCCTTCATGAGAGAGAACGAAAAAAGGTTGTCAAAAAAAAAAAAAGCTGGCTGGACTACGCAAATAATGGACCAGCCTCTCTCTCTTGATATCTTGTTAAGAACATTGGTGACCGGGAAAAGTGGATGGTTTGGTTGCGCGGGACAGATGATAAAAATGACATGTACATAAAAAAATCCAGATTTTGTGTAAAATACCCAAATGAGGAAGTACTGGAAACACCTATTTTAATGAAGTGGCCTAAAAAAAAAATCTTTTGTGACGATCCATTATTCAGGGAAATTGTATCTATTTTATCAGATAGTCAGAAAATGGATAAAGTTTTTACAGATCTAATAAAATATAGTGTGGGGAAGTTTTACTCTCAACGAAGGTCAATCCAAGTGGCTCTCGGAGTAAATTTCTTCTTTGGCATCCTCATCGATTTTTCAAATTGGTATGGTGCGCGAAAAAAGATGCGCGACGGCACTCTGATCATAAAATCTCGAAGCTGGTGTTCCATTAGTATAGTTCCATGGTAAGGCTTTGTCTTCGAGTCCGAAGATTATTGAGGAATGCAGTTTTTCCCGTGGCTGCGCAGTCCCAGCTGCGACCTACATATTTTGCCACACCCAGTAGGCCTACTAGTAATAGTAATAGTGCGCTATGCTGTTCGCATTTTTAAAAAATGTCCTAGTCCGTCTACTCTAATATATTAATCGACATTGTTGGGGAGAGGTCACTAAGGGGAGGGTGCGAAGGTTGCGGTCGCACCGGGTGAAACTATTTTCAACCAAGTTGAAAAACAATTATATCTTGGGAAAAGCAGATACATAGAAAAGATAAGTCTATTAAAATCTCTAGATAAATGCCCAAACATGCATAGACACGTCTAGATGATAGTTTTAGTGTAAATGTCACATACTACGTTATACTACTCGAAGTTGTAGTATTCCGGATGTGGACCTAGTGTCCAACAATCTAAATGTTTAGACTACGTTAAGTCTACTTTTGTGAATGTATTATGGAACAGGAATTATAACGTGTATTATTGAACAAGAATTATAAAGTGTATTATTGAACAAGAATTATAAAGTGTATTATTGAACAAGAATTATAAAGTGTATTATTGAACAAGAATTATAAAGTGTATTATTGAACAAGAATTATAAAGTGTATTATTGAACAAGAATTATAAAGTGTATTATTGAACAAGAATTATAAAGTGTATTATTGAACAAGAATTATAAAGTGTATTATTGAACAAGAATTATAAAGTGTATTATTGAACAAGAATTATAAAGTGTATTATTGAACAAGAATTATAAAGTGTATTATTGAACAAGAATTATAAAGTGTATTATTGAACAAGAATTATAAAGTGTATTATTGAACAAGAATTATAAAGTGTATTATTGAACAAGAATTATAAAGTGTATTATTGAACAAGAATTATAAAGTGTATTATTGAACAAGAATTATAAAGTGTATTATTGAACAAGAATTATAAAGTGTATTATTGAACAAGAATTATAAGTGTATTATTGCTTGATATCTAGTGTGTGCTTACTTTTGTTTTCATGATTTTGACTTGAAGGATTACGTTTTTTTCGTAGACATAGACATTCGGTTATTTTATGTTTGTTTGTTTTACTTATTTCGGATGTTCCTTCAGAGTTGAAGATAATTACTTCCTAGTCCAAACCTCCCGCAGGACGACGGGGGATGGGAGCGGGCAGGGTTTGAACCCGGGACCATCGATAAGTCCGAACGACAGTCCAGCGCGCAAACCGCACGACCAGGCAGCCATCCACAAAACAAACATCCCTGGCATACATTGAGTCGTTAGATTGAACTTCAACAAGATACAAAGTCGTGCCACCAACCAAAGCTAGTGTAACAAATATAGTGTTGTACGCAGGGCTTTTTTGTGACGGTACGCACCGGTACGGCGAACCGGCACCTTTTTCAATGTGGGAAAAATTATTACTTTTCTTGTATTTTCTCGTTTATTATTAATTTATTAGTAGTTAACATTTAGAGTCTAACTGTTAGACGATCCATCACTGAGTACCGGCACCTAGTATTTTACACACAAAAAAGCACTCGCTTTAAATTTATTTTCAATTTGTTATGAATCCATTGTAATACAAAGCTTACATCAACTCACTCTGTCTTTGATCAAAAGTTTGAACATGCCTATTCTCGGATGAAGTTGAAACTTTACACAAATATTCAATGACAATAGTTTAGTCAATACAAAAAATAGCCAATAAGCCAAATAACTATTTATTTATTTATTTTGCTTGATATCGAAAAAAAGGGAAATAACGTGTACATCATTGAAATATATAGGCCTAGTAGCAATTGTGTAGTTCTTTCCTTTACATAAGCCTTTTTTTTATTTTATATTTTGCTTGTTTGTCTCTGTTAACTGCTGCTATTATTTCTGTCTATTATTTTTTTTTTTTTTTTAGTTTTCTTTTTTTTTTTTTTTTTTGAACAAAGTCCAAAACTAATAATGTACGCTCTAGTGCTGTGCGCATGTCACATGCCGGAATAATTACACAAAGCGCACAGAATGTTAAGACAAAAGAAGCGGTGCCTTCCGGAAATCCCCGATGGTCAGTGAACACCCGACTCTGTCCGACCGTGGGTCACGTGACAAGTGCACCGGATGTGCTGCATTTGGGGCTGTACATTAAGGGATAAAAAGGGGGGGGGAAGTGTTGGTGGTCTCAAGTGGTCAGTTGAGCTTAATTAGGTCAGACAGAAGTTTCAATTAAGTCACTGACAATCAAGAAGAGGCGAAAATTAAAGCGACACTAATCAGACTGTTTATATTTCTGTCCTATGAACTCCACCCAGGTTTTGTCTGGACTAGGAGGCTACCCGTTCCTTTATAGCTCACGAAAGACGTAACCCTGAATTAATGTCTGTATTGTATGCAATAAGGTAGCTCCACTGCTGTTAGTGACACTTGTATAGTATTGCGGAGTATTAGCGGTGAAGGCGAATGTAGTTATGAGAATAGTTTTTCTAAATTTGAAAAAGGCGTGTGTGTGTGTGTGTTTGCTTTCTATTACATTCCTTCACAAGCCCGCGGTGGCTGAGGGGTCCTAGGGTTCGAATCCTGGTGAAGACTGGGATTTTTAATTTCGGGATCTTTTGGCACCTCTGAGTCCACCCAGCTCTAATGGGTTTTAGAAAAGTAAAGACGGTTGGTCGTTGTGTTGGCCACAAGACACCCTCATTAACCGTAGGCCACAGAAACAGATGACCTTTACATCACCTGCTCTATAGATCACAAGGTCTGAACGGGAGACTTACATTCCTTCACCTTCCCCTATCCTTTAACCTTAGTCGGTTGCACCTTTGGGGCACCACACAAGATCCGTTGACCAATCATCTCTGGCTTTTGCCTTGGATAGAATTTCATCCAGTGACAGGCCCGTCCATTCTTTTAAGTTGTCTCCTCATTTCTATCTAGATCTTCTTTTTCCTGGTACAATGCCCTGAAGGAAGGCCTTTGCGAGCCCTGAGGACCTTTGGGTATGGCCTTTTTCCTTTTTTACAGTGGTTAACAGGTCATCGTGGGGTCCAATAGTTGTATACACCTCTTAATAACCGAGGGTGTATTTGTCAACTGCAAAAAAAAAATGTAATTTTTTTTTTTAAATTAAATTTAATTTTTAAAAAAAAATTGAAGTAACATGATAGGAAAATACTGGTCATCAGAAAGTTCTATTCAATTGTAATATTAATCTTAAATAATACCTTATGTATTTAAAACAAAAGTATCCCAGTTTATATTATCAATTTAGTAACTATGGTTTTTAGTAATCAGAGTTATGGACCTATGTTTATAGTTATAGCCAAATTTTAATAAGTCTTAGTTATAATCATAGTCACAGCTACGGCTATTGAGCCTAGTCATAGTTATAGGTCATAAAACTTTTTTTGTTTTGTTTATTTGAGTTACTTTTTCTTCTTGTAGTGGTTGACCTATAGTCGTGTTAGAAAGTGGTATGGGCAGGGCTGGCCTTAGACATAGGCCAACTAGGACCTCCAATTGGTGGGTGCCTCACAAAGGACATATTGCTATTATTTTACAAAAGAAATAGGGCCTAGGGCCTTCATTTATCTGGTGTGGGCTAGTCTATGTTTATAAGTTGTACTGAATAGCTTAAACTTGTATCAACTCATTCTGTCTGACTATTTGATCAAAATCTTATTTCTTGTTTCATAAACATTACACTCTCGGATCAAGTTGAAACTTCGCACAATTACTCAATGTCGATGACAACACACGAATCATTGAAAACATTAACCAATTAGTTAATCCATTAGTCGTAGTTAATCGATTTGGTTTTATATGAAAAAATTTACTAATTTAACTGGAGATAAGCCTTTCGTTACTAAGAAAAGCGATTGAAATATGCTCATTCCCCAGAGCGCCCACCAACAGACAACCACGTCCTACTTCTCCAACACAAACATCTAATTGGTGTTGCATGAATGCATGTATTGGTTTCAATTTTGAGTCATTGAAAATTAATTAATTAATTGATTTAACATAATTTATGCAAAGTCCCTCGATCTAATTGAGGTTTTTAAAAACGTATTTTGTATAATTAATTTCTTAGATTTCAAAAAGAACACAACACTAATGAAATGTGTTATCATCTTCGTCGTGACTGAGCTGTAGCGACAATTTCTTTTTAATATATTCCAAAAGTGCTTTCTATGCAGATAAAATAAACCATTTATAAAAACAAGATGACATGTTACAATAACTTCCACTTGTCAACTCTTTGAGAGTAAATCATGAACGAAAATAGGTATTTCATAAAACACTGTTCTACATAACAACTTTTACAATTGAAATTCGTGCTAGTCAGATGATTAAAGCACCAAAAAGTTTAGCATGTTTCTCGGAATTAATGGGGTTCTATAGAAAGCTTAAAGACAGTTCTTTTCGAAAGAATACCAAGTTCAAGGACTTCGTTCGTATAGCATGCATAACACATGTGTAAATGTGTTTTGTCGTATGTCTTTTTGGTAATGTAATCTTCTACTAAAAAAAAAAAGTCTTAAAAAAGCCTAACCACAAAAAAAAAAAAAAAAATTATAAATAGAAACAGTTATTTGTCTGGCCTATATAACGCACGTGTGCTACGTACATGTATCTACAACAGAGAACAATAGATAACCTGATGGTCGTTAAGATTGAACAATTTCTGAACAATATTAACCTTAATTGCTGTGAAAACATGGAACTTACGGTTTTGTCTTATGTGTTTTTGGCAATGTAATCTTCTACTGAAAATAAATTTAAAAAAAGACGAATAAAGTAACATCTGTGTTTAGTAAAAGTATAACAATGATAATGTAACCAATTTTTCGTGGAAAAGTGGCAGGTGGACTTCACGTTATCCACTCGGAAATATTTGGCAAAATTTATGGTTCTGGTGATGCACAGATTGTGGAACATTTAATTTTCACGATATTAATTATGTCCCTCTTTGAGGTGAAGATTATGTGCATTCAATTAGAACGACTGCGCCCTCAGAAGTGTTCGTCGCTTTGTTTTGTTGTCCTTTACGTTGTGTCTAAGATAGTGATGTAACTACTAAAATACTGAATATTATATAAATATACTTAACGTATTGGTTTGCTTAAGGCTTGTATTTATGCCTCAACGCACTTCTGCTTGGAAGATTTGAACACAAGCTTCAGTCACGTGGCCAGACAACAACAGGGTGACATTTTAGGAAACAATTTTCTAGCTAATACCCTGAAATTCGCTTTCAGCAAAGCTGAACTGGCAGACATGACAAGAACTTGAACATAATTTTGTCTTGTAGAACTCATTGATTATGACACCGAACTTTTAGCTTTGATAGTAAACAAATAATGTTGGAATATTTATCAAGATGAATGTCGTTAAATAAATGCTAACTAAAAGGAGGCATTTGGGATGTAAACATGTATCACAGTGACACCGCTGATATGTAAATGTTCATTTGACTTAGTGGTCGGGTCGCAGAATTTATTTGGTCTGGTGAAAATCCTTTTGAGAAAAAAATGTTGATTTAACTAAACGGATGAGATTTTAATTGGCTACCTCACGTGACTTAAATTCAATGGACGTAATGCATTCATTACATTTATGAGAGTTTTAAAAAGAAAAAAAATCGTTTTATCAACATTTTCAAATGTAGTATCTGGGCTGAAATAAGCAAATAATTTGTTGTTGTTTTAATTAGATGTCACTGGTGGTATTTGGTTGTCTCTGATGATCATAGCCTTGTACCTTGTGTAGTACCTCCGAGTCCGATGACCCACCAGAATGGGTCTGACGATGGCATAGGTAGGTCGCTGTCCGACAATCTTGCTTCAACTGTTAAGAGATCAAATGGCGGTTTATGAATGGCTTCAACACATCAGAAACAACTTTGTAAGTACCCTGCCAGCCGGACAACCTCCCCACCTACCGACAACCTCTCCACCAGCCTACAACTAGATCCAAACCTCTTTGTTGATTTCCACAGAATATGTTTCCCTTTAGATCTAGTAAACTATTGGGTAATCTCTCCTTGAGATAAGTTACTTCCCCTGTTTTTAGAAAAACGACACCTCTTTGTCTTCTCCTCTTGGCCTGTGTCCGGGCCACCCTTCAAACTAATCAGCACTTGTTAACAGTGGCTCTGAAAGGGGGCTCCTTGTCCGCACAGTCTAAACACTGACCACTCAAGACTGCGATTGAAAAAAAAAAGGAGGGGGGGGAGGTTAGCTGGAACGTCCAACCTTGCGCATCAACCAAATAGTTGCAGAGTCTACTGACCTATGAAAGAGTAATGAATGTGTCTGAGTTGAAAGAGACGTCATTGGCAAACAATTTGATTGGCCGTTTCTGTCATTTTTCTAATTCTCTTTGTAAAATGTCAGTACCTTGTGTTGTTGTTGTTTTTGTTCTATATATGATGTAATCATCTGTTCCTGAACAATTAGGTAGGTTATAATTGTACATTAGAGAACTGCTAAGGGTCTCCACTTACTTAAACCCGGCCTTGTAAGCTTCCATTAACCCCGTGGTTAGAAAACTTGAGGGAGTCGATGTCGCTGAAGGTGCCACCATTTATTTGTGTGCTAATACACTAAATAACAATGTGTGGTAGGTACCGGATGATTCTTAAACTGTCAGAAAGATATGGAACAAAATGATTTTGATTCTCACTTCAATCTACTGGAACATTAAGACAAACGTGTTTCTCTTCAGTCAGTGATCTGTAATGAACTACGCATACAATATGTTCACTTCTTCATTACAATGATGTTTTACCTTCTTCAGTAGTAAACAGTCTGTTTCATATTTAAATGAAAGATATATTCATGAAAATCTGCATTATTGATATCACTGGCGGATCCGGGGGGGGGGGCGCTAGGGGCGATCGCCTCCCCAACTCGGCCGACACCCCGGACGAATTTTAGTTTAGAATTCACACAATTTGTATACGAGTTTATTACTTTTGCTAATAATATATACTAATTAATTATATTTCAAACTATTTTTAGATTATTTCGCCCCCCCCCCCTTTTCTAGTATGTTGGCCGATTTGGTGGGGTCGGGAGGGGGCGATGGCATCAATCCGCCCCCCCCCCCCTCCACCATAAACTTTCGAAGGGGGCAGTCCAATTTATTTGTAGAAATCAAAGCTTGCTAACAGAATCAATTAAATATCTATATGATTAAAACTTTTTATTGATATTTTAACCGATCTTTATATTATGTCGTTCCCCTGTTGGCCGATTTGGGGGGGGGGGGGGCGAATACCTCTACTGCCCTTCCCACCTTATCCCTGTGAGTGGGGGGGGGCGGTCCTACTTTTATGGAGAAATCATACTTTGTGAACAAATTTAGTTGAATTGATATCTAAAGTTTATATTATGTCGCTCCCCTTCTGGTATCTTGGCCGATTCGGCGGGGTAAAGGTATAAACTACGTATTGATATGTGAACCCATTGTATATTATGTCGCACCACACTCTAATCTCAAATTTTATGATTAGTAAATATAAAATGAAAAAGGGTTGTATCAGATGGGAGGGGCGATACATGCAATCACCTTTCCCCCATCGGACAAAGCAATACTTTGAGTTGAGAAATTACAAAAGGAAAAAATCTGTTACTAATATAATTTATATATGCTATAAATTTAATTCTTATATCGAGTCACCCCACCCCTATTCTTTAATGCTAAATGCAATCATTAGCAGAAATTATAAAAAGGAGCGAGGATTAATCGTTTTCAGTCTACCGTAATTTCACATGAATTTATCATAATTATTTTAAGAAAGACTTTGCTTTGGAAAAGTTAGAATTCAAACGAAAATTTTCAGTATAAGAATCACGATTGAGATGAGTTCTAAACCCAAATAGTCTATCTTAGTCGCCCTTTTCCAACCTTTACTCAATCTGATATTTTTCTAGTTAAATATAGGACTATAACTCACAATTTATTCTTGATTTTTATTGAATATTTTTTATCGAATATTTTTTTTTTCGGCGGCGATCCTCAAAGCCTTAATCTAAATATGTGGGGTATCTGATCTTTTCAAGGAACAAATCGATTTTATTTGCAATGTATTAAGGGCCAATAAATTCATATTAGAATATTTTTCAAGTACAACATTAGTCAAAAAGTCCTTTTTTTAATAAGATGAATAATGCGCTTTAGGTCAGGAGAATTCGTTTCTTCAGTGAAGAATGCAAGAAAACGCTTTTGGCGTCGAGCTCCCCTGATGAATAATGAGCTGTAGATGTCAGGAGAAGGCGTTTCTGTAGTGAAGAATGCTTAGAGCGCTCCCCCAGACCCCCAAGTTTGCAGGAGAAAGGCCTCAACATGACTTTTTTTTTTTACGCCGAAGGTTGAGAAATACTGCTTTTTTTTTAAATTCTCAGATATATTGTTACGAATCTCACTATCCAGGCTCTCTGCAAACTGCACCATACACCACCAACTTAAAGAACTTGACAAGTCAGGGCTCCAAAATAACGTAAAGGTTTAATGTCCATAAATAACAGCCAATACTGTACAATTGGCAGCACGTAGAACAGTACAAATATCTCTCCGATAACACCGTTCCGCCGTATCAAGTCTTGCACTGGCCTCTCCGTCTCGTTCCGGGCTTGCACTGGGTTCAACAGTTCGGGACTGACTTCACACACTTGGGCTCGTTGTGTCGGACTCGATCACAGACCAAGATCAAGACGCCGTTCGTCTCAACTGTACTTGACAGTACTCCGCACTGAACCGTCGTAATGCTCCGTACAGAACCACACCGCTGAACTGTGCTGTAGTCGACCGTGTTTTGAACTCTTGTCGTGAACCTCCTTTCTGAACCTTGCTGTATTGAGCCCCTTTTCTCCACTGTCTTGACTGCGCAACCTCCGCTCTTATATAGGGTCCCTACTGGCCTTCTCGAACCGGACAGAACGCCCCTCGACGTTTCTAGGTGGTCAGATGACTATAACTCTCGTGACGCTCCTGAGCTCTGTTCACGTCGGCGATCCTTCCCGAACTGTCCTGTTGACCCTCGACTCGGCTGACAGTCGTAACTCGTCACGCTTGACCGCTCGTCTAGCGCTGGCCTGGGGCGATTTGCGTCGTCTGACTACACACACACCACTACCCCTCTCTGTGCCACCACCAGGTTTATAACACTGCCCCCTCCTTAGATCTGTCCGTCCCGGACAGAATCAACATCATGGCATTGGCTGTGAAGTTTCATCGCTGTAGGTGGGGGTCGATCGGTGGCAGTTGGCTTGCCTCTTGAGCTTGACGGAGTCATCCATGTTGCAGTCAGCAATGGTCGCTTCCTTCTTCTTCTCCGCCAGTTGGTTTTCATGTGGCTGCAGTGATGTCGTGGTTGCATCGTCATCCATGTTGCATTCAATAAAAGTAGCCTTTTTCTTCTCCGCCAGTTGGTCTTCATGTGGCTGCAGTGATGTCGTGGTTGCATCGTCATCCATGTTGCATTCAATAAAAGTAGCCTTTTTCTTCTCCGCCAGTTGGTCTTCATGTGGCTGCAGTGATGTCGTGGTTGCATCGTCATCCATGTTGCATTCAATAAAAATAGCCTTCTTCTTCTTCTCCGCCAGTTGGTCCTCATGTGGCTGCAGTGATGTCGTGGTTGCATCGTCATCCATGTTGCATTCAATAAAAGTAGCCTTTTTCTTCTCCGCCAGTTGGTCTTCATGTGGCTGCAGTGATGTCGTGGTTGCATCGTCATCCATGTTGCATTCAATAAAAATAGCCTTCTTCTTCTTCTCCGCCAGTTGGTCCTCATGTGGCTGCAGTGATGTCGTGGTTGCATCGTCATCCATGTTGCATTCAATAAAAGTAGCCTTTTTCTTCTCCGCCAGTTGGTCTTCATGTGGCTGCAGTGATGTCGTGGTTGCATCGTCATCCATGTTGCATTCAATAAAAATAGCCTTCTTCTTCTTCTCCGCCAGTTGGTCCTCATGTGGCTGCAGTGATGTCGTGGTTGCATCGTCATCCATGTTGCATTCAATAAAAATAGCCTTCTTCTTCTTCTCCGCCAGTTGGTCCTCATGTGGCTGCAGTGATGTCGTGGTTGCATCGTCATCCATGTTGCATTCAATAAAAGTAGCCTTTTTCTTCTCCGCCAGTTGGTCTTCATGTGGCTGCAGTGATGTCGTGGTCGCATTGCTCTCTTGTCCTTCGGTACTGAGGGCAGCCGCTTGGCACATCGAGAGGTATAGGATGTAAGGGCTGGGGATACCAAGAGCGTTGGCAAAAGAGGTGGCTTCATAGGGCTTTGCGAAGAAGGACTGGGATGGGCTTCAAATCCACATGACAGGGAATTGTGGGGCAGGTCATCATCTTCAGCCTTGTCTGGAGGGAATGCTTGTGGGGCAGGTTGGTAACACTCCTCGTGCAAAGGTCCCTCGTCTTCGGCTTCAGTCTCCATTCGGCTTTCTTCACCATCAGGACCTCCCTCTCTCGTCTCAGTATCAGGCAATCGCCTGTTGGTTTCAGAACTGTCCTGTTGACCCTCGACTCGGCTGACAGTCGTAACTCGTCACGCTTGACCGCTCGTCTAGCGCTGGCCTGGGGCGATTTGCGTCGTCTGACTACACACACACCACTACCCCTCTCTGTGCCACCACCAGGTTTATAACAATATATATATATATATATATATATATATATATATATATATATATATATATATATATATATATATATGCTGTATGCACGTTTATGAATAGGGTTAGGGTTTACTGGGCGATAGGGTTAGGGTTTGCAAAATAAATTATAATGTATTCTACAGTTCTGGATCCGTTCTTGATTGATATGTGATTTTGTAAATATATATTTCTAATGGTCGTTATTTGCTGTTATAAGTCTCTTTAAGCCTTTTGCTTTCTTTTTGCAACTTGAAATTTATTTGATTAATTAAGGTTGCATTTATATTCTTTTTGAAAAAATCACCTTTAATTGTTACTAGGGTTGTATTTTTAGTTGTCGCTTTAATATTTGAAACATCTTTAGCCGCCGTTGGTTATTCCCCTTCACTCGAGAGAAATAGCGTGTACAATATTTGTATCAGCCTGACAGACATAGCGAGTAGCTATAAGCTTTGTAATAAAATAAACACAGCTGAAGGGAGTTATTAAAAGGGTTATATAACCGCTAATATGCTCCGCACATCTGCATGCTTCTAATAAAGTAACTTTGTTTACTTGAGTCTAGTGATATATATATATATATATATATATATATATATATATATAAATATATATATATATATACGTATATACTCTCTTCGCTTCCCATTCTCTATTATCTTTCTCCCTCTCACATCCTCTTCTCTCTCTATATATATATATATAATCTCTTCCCTCTCTCCCTCACTCACAGCCTCCATATTTCAACAAATACTTTAACAAAGAATGCTGCAGCACAAAAACAAAATTGTTGTCAAGGGACACAACCCACTGCCGCCACATTGACAGCCAAACGTCAATAATTAGTGTCAAAATATTGGCAGCTCTCGTCCAGTCTTCAATGACAACCACACTCCCGTCAGCCTCGCGCCCAACAAGCTACCCGCCATTTAATGTTTTAATTATGGAAATACAATGCCACCAAACTAACTCTCCCTCACAGTCTTAAATGGAAAGGAGGGGAGAGAACTGGGGTACAAACCAGAGGAAATGACAAACAATTAAGGAAAAAAAATCTTAACCGAATTACTTAATGAAAACTTAATGTATAAGGATTATTTCTGGTTCATTTGGAAGGCAAAATTTGAGCAGCTTATTGCCAACCAGGATTTCTTGGTAAAAATTACAAAATAAAATAAAAACAAGGTTACAAAGACAGTTTGTGTGGAAACAAAATTAAAAACTCAAAATTGGCCCCCGAAGTGGTCTACCTAGAGTCTTCACAAAGATTCAAACACGGGACTTCTGGTTCCAAGTGCTTTACCACTCAGCCACAGCATCTCCATATATTTATTTAGCGTACACTAATAATTATTAACCTTATCCATACATTCAAAATTAATAACATGTTACATGTAATAAAGAGAAACTAAAAAAAGATTTATTCTTCTTAGAAAATTAGATAAATTGGCAACACGAAAAAAATAATTCTTGACCTATTTTAGTTAGTGAGCAAGCTAGAAATGACTTGAAATACTTGGAGTAGGTCTACTTGGACAAGACATTCCCCTCGCAAAATAAAAATTAATATCTTCATTGTCATTTGTCATACAAACAAGACATAGATCTAGCTAGATCTAGACCTAGTTTTAGATCTAAATCTAGATTCAAGACTTAAATCTGAGCGCTATAAAAATAGTTCGTTATTTTTGAAACGTTTAACTAAAACGAAATTAGTATCAAAATTCTTTTTAAAAAAAAAAACAACACTTTAATCAGTATTCTATTAAATGAGTAAGTTAATAAATGGAAAATATATTTTATAATGAACCATTGACACTTTAACCATTGTGATGCAATTTTTTTGTACCAATAGCGAATCTATGTGCAAAGCATGAGTTATTAATGAAGAAGTCCATGACCTTTTACATAATAAGATTAACTTTCATTGAAAGTGGTGTAATTTTAAAAAAAATCTTCTTGCATATATAATTTAAAATATTAGATGGTTCACTTTCGGAAAAGAAAAAAAGCTAAAATATCATGATGTCCGATTTTTATTTTCTCTTTTAGTTTCTGAGATCTAAACGGGACGGACGGACAGACGGACAGACAGACCACAAAAAACTTATAGCGTCTTTTCCCCTTTCGGGGACGCTAAAAATTACATAAATTAAAAAATATATGTTATAAAAATAATATAATTAAGATAAATAAATAAATATAAGTGATTTTTTTTAGCGATTTCTCCTTCATGAAGCCGATGGTGGTCTATAATTTCTCCCTTTTACTTTTAATGATTGTATGTAGCAAGGAGTCTTTCCCACTGAATGTACACACTGTATTTCTTCTATTAATGTCCAGCTCATTCTGACATAAGACGAGGCGTAAACTTTTTATGCACTTCTAGTTATTTATTTAACTCAAATAAGTCGAGTGCGGGAATTCCCGCTGAAGTGTGTTCAAAATACAATGACACATTTTGGTCGAGTGCGGGAATTCCCGCTGAAGCGTGTTCAAAATACAATGACACATTTTGGTCGAGTTTTACTGTGGAGTCAGTTAGCTTGTAATTGTTTTTCTCCAAAGATATTCATAAACTGTGAAATAAATCGTTAGAGCCTTTTTTCGAAATCCCATCCAGGTTCCATCCAGTGTCCAGGTGTCCATCCAGTGTCTTGAGCCCATCCAGTGTCCAGGTGTCCATCCAGTGTCCAGGTGTCCATCCAGTGTCCTGAACCCATCCAAAATGTGCAGCTACTAAGAGGTATTGGTAAGAGTTGATAAGAGTGGACCATTAGGTGTTACTTTTAGGAAGGTGAACTGTGAAACCAAGAAAGCGAATTCTTAGACCAAAAAAAAAACATGTTTTTTTTTTAAATCTTTTGAAACAATAGACATATACTTTCAAAGCTTGCCATAGACTGACAGACGTGGAGACAACTTGGGGTTAAAAACAACAAAATGCTGTAGATGTGGAAACTCCCTCGCTATAATTAACTCAATTAAGCATATTATTAAACAAATAGTTATTTCTAATCGATTATTTAATTTAGTATCATGAACTTGATATAGGGCGTTTTAAATTTGATATCATTATCCCACATTCTGAAACAATGCAGTCTGTGGAGTTCGGGGCGAGGTGGTTGAGTGGTAAAGCGCTTGGCTTTTGAACCGGGGGTCCCTTGTTCGAATCCTGGTGAAGACTGAGATTTTTAATTTCGGCATCTTTATGGCGCCTCCACCCAGCTCTGATTGGTAGCGGACATTAGTTGGGGAAAAGTAAAGGAGGTTAGTAGTTGTGCTGGCTACATGACACCCTCGTTAACCGTGGGTCACAGAAACAGATGACTTTTACATTCATATGCTTTATAGATCACAATGTCTGAAAGGGCAATTTTACTTTTATTTTTACTTACTGTGTAGTTCAGCAGTAATTGAGTTCAATTCATCCACACAGAGAACATATACATATGATATATGGAACTAGGACAGAATGTCATGTTATGATAGTTCTTTTATATATTTAAAAAAAAATTCATAAAAGTAAGGCTGAATTCCAGAGGAATAGTTGAAAATTTAAAAATAAAAATGCTTTAGGAATAAATACAAGAAAAAAAAAGCATCACCACCCCCCCCCTCCATACTTCGCCTCTGGAAACGGCAACCATGACGTCGTTGTCCAGACTATTGTTCTACGCTGACATCAGTATTTCCATTGTTTACTTGTTAGTGTATGTTCATTTGAAGATTCAGACCGTCCTTTGAACTGACATATTTAACACACAGATAGTAGCCTGCTCTTTTTCCTTTTACACCTGTAACAAAACAAAAAAAAATGGGAAGGGTTATTTCCCTTTGAAACCCCCCCCCCACACACACACACACACTACACGCCCACGACTTACAAAAATAGTCCTAATGAAGTCATTTACAGAGTCATTAGTCAGCATGTAGCTGGATTCCTATCTCTCTTGGTCGCTAGGCGGAGAATGTAACAGAGCCAGAGGGGAACGCCTGCAATCAAGGCAAGGGTGGGGAAGGCCGTGTGGGCCCTGATAACACCCACTTCACGGGACCACCACACAACCATCACTCATCGAAACCGGAATCTGGCGGAGGTTTCCCCCCTGAACTCCCAAGAATGCAACGAATTGTTTATTTCGTAGATTTGCTTTTTTTTTCCCCTGTGGTTTTTAGAACCTTGACGCATATTTTAGCGCCTCTCTCCCCTTTAAGAGAAAAAACAATTATTGGTTTTGTGCTGCTTGTCTGTCTGAAACGTATAGATCTCAAAAAGTCAAAAGTCCCATCGCCTGTATCAGGCTCATCAATGAAACAACAACTTCTTTTGGTTTTATGAAAGCAAACCTTTAGTGTTGCTTTAAAGATTGAATAGGAAGAATGTGATTTTACAAAGCTTATATCAACTCACTCTGTCTGTCTATTTGTCTGTCTGTCTGTATGGTAAAAAGCTTCAACATATTTTTCTCCCGTTTCCCATTCTCGGATCAAGTTAAAACTTTGCACAATTATTAATTGAATCTGACAAGGCATGAATCAATGAAAAAAAAAAAAGCTCATTCATTAATTAATTATTTTGTTTGATTTCACAATAAGGGGAATAAGAGATGTGTGTATAATATATATATATGGATTTAGTCCCCATATTACGTTTGGACACCTTTCTTCTCCCACTTCCATTCTCGAATCAAGTCGAAGTTTTGCATAATCATTCATAATCGATAACATTGCATGTATCAATTCAAAAAAGTATACCAATTAGTTAATAATTTAGTACTAATTAATTAAATTTTGTTTTATATAGCAGATTTAATTAATTTTGTTGTATATAGTAGAAAGGGAGCTAAACCCTGTAATTTTCACATAATTGGCAGTAATAAGCAGTTCTTTCCCTTAGATGAGCTTTGTTTTTTTTTTAAGTATTCTATTTTCTAATACTTGTTGTTTTCTTAGAATCAAACATTGAGTACTTCTAGCCTATCCATCAGCTTTGATGTGTATCACAAGTACATTTTATTTTCTTGTTTAAAAAAACTAAAAGTTTTATCATAATTCATCGCCAAGATAGTTTGAACTCTCGGCTGCGATGTATTCAGAACAACCTTTCTGGTAAAGCTTCTCACACTCTTGTAAGTCTCCATTAGTAGCAAGGAAATGTAGGGCGTACCCAGAAATGTAGGGCGTACTCAGAAATGTAGGGCGTACCCAGAAATGTAGGGCGCCCAGAAATGTAGGGCGTACCCAGAAATGTAGGGCGTACCCAGAAATGTAGGGCGTACCCAGAAATGTGTCCCAGGGAAGTGAATGACGTTTGTGTCATGAAGAAAGGTCAAAAGTTATATAATGATTTTTTTTAAAAACATAAATTCATTATATATGGTATGGGTTGTTATTTTGTTGTTTTTTTTAAATATTTTTTTTACCTAAAGCAATATGATTCTGTTTTGAAAAACAATCTTGCTAAGATTTACAGACAGTTACAGAGAGTTACTATTTCTATATCTTTAAATATCATATTTCTGTAGCTGCATAACCGCAATATACATATACCAAAAAAAAAAAATATTTAAAAAAAAAACACAAAATAAAAAGAAATGAGTAGTAATAATGACCATGTCCTCGATAATGGTAAGGCCCAACAGGATGAGGCCTACCCGTGATGGTAAGGCTCAAAGGTATAAGCTACAAAAGCTACCTTTTGTTTAGGGGGATGTGGGCAAGTTCTTTAAAATGTTGCTTTTTAAAATGCCATGCATGGGCCATAAAGGTGGCCCAAGGAGTCTGACAAAGTAGATAGGCCAAGGGTTGGGCCAAGGACATTAGCCATTAAGGTGGTCCAAGGAGTCTGGTAAAGTAATTGGGCTAAAAAAAAAGAAATGGGCCATGAAGGTTGGCCAAGCAGTCTGGCGAAGTAGTTGGGCCAAAGAAATGGGCCATGAAGGTGGGCCAAGCAGTCTGGCGAAGTAGTTGGGCCAAAGAAATGGGCCATGAAGGTGGGCCAAGAAGTCTGGCGAAGTAGTTGGGCCAAAGAAATGGCCTATGAAGGTGGGCCAAGAAGTCTGGCGAAGTAGTTGGGCCAAAGAAATGGGCCATGAAGGTGGGCAAAGAAGTCTGGTGAAGTAGTTGGGCCAAAGAAATGGGCCATGAAGGTGGGCCAAGAAGTCTGGCGAAGTAGTTGGGCCAAAGAAATGGGCCATGAAGGTGGGCCAAGCAGTCTGGCGAAGTAGTTGGGCCAAAGAAATGGGCCATGAAGGTGGGCCAAGAAGTCTGGCGAAGTAGTTGGGCCAAAGAAATGGGCCATGAAGGTGGGCCAAGAAGTCTGGTGAAGTAGTTGTGCCAAAGAAATTGGCAATGAAGGTGGGCCAAGAAGTCTGGCGAAGTAGTTGGGCCAAGAAGATGGGTCACCAAATAGATAGAGTGACGGTGAATGGTAATAAACAAATGAAGCCAAACGTAGAAGCTAGTGTGTCCAATGTTTGTGTGTCAGGGAGATGTGAAGTGTTTGTGAAGTGTCTGCGCGGCTGCTGGTCCCTCACATGAGCGAAGTGTCCTAATCGTTACATGGAGCCTGCACCCGAAAGGTCATCAGTGCCACATGCAGTGCCAAGGCGAGAGTGAGGCGCCCGTAAATCTCAGGATTAAGATTTGGGAGGCCGAAAGAAGTTGGGTGGGAAGGCGGTGTGGGAAGGCGGTGTGGGAGGCGATATGGTGGCTGAAGATGTGCGGGAGGGGAGGGGGGGGAGTGTATATTATACGTATTAATTTATTGTATGACGCTCTAAGAAAGCAGGGGGAGTAATTATCTGCTAGCGATATGGGAGAGTTGTCGAACTTGGCCAGTGACGTGAAACAGGAGGCGCATGCGCACTTGACATGTGACCGCAGAAATAATGATAACATTTTTGGAGAGTTAATTCTTTTTTTTTTCATCCCTCAAAACAGCTTTGACGCTATAGAAAATATTTATTTAGAAAAAAACAACAACATAATTGCTCTTTATCGTTAGAATATCTCCAGATTACTTCGACTTGGAAGCTGCGTCTCGAGAAAGTAGTGATGTTTTTATCTTTGTATTAGACCCAGTTCAAATCTCTAATGTAAGTGTAATCATTTTCCCCAGAATTAAAGGAATTTCAAACTTTACATACTTATACATCAAGAACTTTGATCTGAAGGACTATCTCTCTTTAGGTTACCATAATACTTTAAGTCAAGGAAACTAATAATGCGATGTTACCATGTTGGAAGCGTTGTCATTGATGAGTTCCGGTTGGCGATAGCAAATGTCATTATGCCAGCTTATTTTTTTTTAACAAGATGTAACAAATTTCTTCCAAAACTAACATTATTTTTTTAACAATAATAAATTTCTTCCAAAACTAACATTATTTTTTTAACAATAACAAATTTCTTCCAAAACTAACATTATTTTTTTTAAAGAATTGTTAATATTTAACGAATGAAAAAAAGTGCTATAGCTAGTCAAGAAAACATTAAGAAACTGGAACAGACACAAAATAGAGCAGTGAGATTCATAACAAACGAATATTCACATTTGACTAGAGTAACACCTTTAGTAAATTGTTTAGAAAGCCTTCAGGACAGAAGACTTAAAAGTAAAGTAGCAATTATACATAAAACACTGAACCATAATCTTCAAATACAAAAAAAAAAACCTAATAAAATACTTAGAAAGACAAAAGGCACATTCCTCGTTCCATATGCTAGGACAAATTTGTACAAATGCTACTTCTTGCCTAGTGCTATTAGAACATGGAATGGGTTGCCTGAGTCTGCCAAGAAAACCAATGACTTGGCAGAATGTAAGTCATTAATTCACATGCATGACTAGATTGACCTATGGACACGTGTAGAACGTAACCAAGTTCTTTTATTTATTTTGTGACCAAAAGTATTCTATAAGATATGATAACAAATTCAAAATGCCAATGTGAATACAATAAAATGTATAAGTCTAGCGAAATCTTATTGTAGCTCGAACTGACTCAACCGGTACCAAGGATATTTTACCTCGTACTTTTTTACTTTCAAGAGGGATCCTCATTCAGGCGAAGGATCCCAAGCCTCATAGTAGCATATGGTTGCGTGATTTTGCATACAAATGTTGCTGGTTTAAAAAAATGTAACTGCACTGAGACAGCCAATGGATATTAAGCTTGCATGGTACATCATCTGAGTACATTTAGAACGCTGAGTTGAAAAATTACAATAAAAAAAACAAACAATAAAAAGCTTTTTTTTAAAAACTATTGACATGAATAAGAGCTCTCTAAATATCAGTTTAATTATTCCATTGAAAAGCAAACTAAATGCTTATGAACCATTGGTTAATGATCTAGTTGTCGTGGAAACAATTTTTTTTTCAAGTCAACCAAGCGTCAGTGAACCATTTCTGTGAATATTCCTTTTTCAGTGTGAAGCATTATTCTTCTGAACAAATAGTTGTTCAACCAGCTGTCTGTGAATGTGAACCATTTGTCTGAGTCGGATGCGACAAATTAAAAAGGTCACAACTGGTCTGTGTTGCTAAGTGACATACACTGGCGGATCCAGGAGGGGCGGTAGGGGCGATCGCTGTATGCTGTTGATGCTTCGGTTTAGAGTTTACTGGGCGTTAGGGTTAGGGTTTATAAAAAAAAATCGCCCCCCCCCCACTCTATAGTTCTGGATCCGCTAATGGCAACATATTGCACTTTTCCTTGATTTTTGAACTCAATGAATGTAACTTTAAAAAATAATGATGTCTTGTTAAATTTATATTTGGCGTTCGCTGCCCACTCTGGACTACGCCTTTGAAATAACAAAAGGCAGTTAAATCCAAGTATTAAATACCAGCACTCGAAGTAGAAGTCATAGGTCAAACAGAGATCTATGGATCAGGAAGAGATAAGGAAAGGAGGGAGGTGGGATGTGATCACCAAGTGGTCCCCCAGTCATGTGGCCCTCACAGTGTGGGTGGTGTGGTCACGGGTCATCGTCTCATTAAGTGATAATGGATTCTCATAAAGGTGTTTGGGTTCCCTACCATCTCAGGTCTTACTTGAGCATTGTGATTAGGGGGAAAACGAGTTGGGGAGGGGGGCTCTGAGGAAACTGATGCATCCCAGCAGCCTGCACTCAGACACAGCGAGACCTTAACAAAGAAGTGTGCTTGTACCCACCCCATCCCACTACGTTATGTACGATGGACAACACTTGAAAACAACAAAAAACAACAAAGCTTATCTAAGGGGAATAACTGTGTATTTATAGCCATCAATATCAAACTAGATTAATTAATTGCAACCTAATTAATTAATCCATTGTTTTTTTTTATTGATTCATATTTTTCTAGGAACAACGAATACATGCAAAGTAGATGTCCTGTTAAATATATAAATATATATATATATATATATATATATATATATATATATATATATATATATATATATATATATATATATATATATATATATATATATATGGTTTATATTTGGCATAACTCGATCAGAGAATGGGGAGTGGGAGAAATAACTCGATCAGAGAATGGGGAGTGAGAGAAATAACTCGATCAGAGAATGGGGAGTGAGAGAAATAACTCGATCAGAGAATGGGGAGTGGGAGAAATAACTCGATCAGAGAATGGGAAGTGGGAGAAATAACATTTACAAAAAGTGTACCGGACAGCTTTTTAAAAACTTTCAGAATGTAAACATGAAGATCTACATATCAGTCTATTTATTATGGTCATTGCACATTTCAATAGTAGACATCTATATGGGGCAGGTGATGTAAAACTCTTCTTTGTCGGTACCATACCATTCACTAGAGTCTAGCTAGACTATCGTGTGGCCAGCAAATCACTGGGTGCAGACTTCCGTTGCTACTCCTTCCTGTCACAGATTTCACATACATATAGTGTACATACATGGTATTTATTCTATTGGAATCGTGATTGTTTTGTTCTTGTGGGATTACCTAAATCACGTGATATGTTCTAGTAACTTGACCTACATTCTGTCACGTGATGAGGCAGTACTGGAGCGTCCATACTTTCGACTTAAACTCACGCAACAATAGACATTAGCTGCGTGGGGCATGTCAAGGAGGAAGAAAAAAAAACAGGCGGCAGTCTATGAAGCCCGGGGGGCTAGTTTAACATCTTCACTACGGGAGAGGGCGAGCGGATTGAGCTGGACTTATTTGAATACGTGGAATTTTAAAAGCCTATCAGTTTGTAGTAGATAGGGACACAAGATTAGTTTGGCAAGATTTCTGCAAGTGAGTAGAAGCAAGTATAGTCCCCCCTCCCCACCCAAAAAACTATGGCAGATTCCAGACTCCGGCATCGGGAGGTACTCGCTTTGGCGAGGGGGGAGATAACTCGATTATTTCCGGGCTGACATGCCTGCTGGCCGGACGTACGTCGTGCGCGCATGCGTCAACAAAAGAGGGGATAAAATTGTTTTGGCGCCCAGTGCATCCCGAGTGTCCAGCGCCATCACGCGGTGCACACTCGCAGTCCCCCTCGCGTTTTTAACCTCCCCCGCCCCCTTTTTTTTTACTATTTTTATTTCCGTCCCTTCTTTTAGTCTGATCAGATCTCTGTGCGTGTGTGTGTGAGGGTAACATAGACGAGAACGAAGGTGGCTAATTTGGCGCCAATTTCCGCGAATTAATGGTCAGCGGTGAGCGATTGGTCAAGGAGTACCAAACGGCTGGGTATATGTTGATTTTGTCACTCGTTTGGGACCCGGGGCTAACAAGGCCGTATCCGGTATCTCGATTCACTCAAGGAAGACAACTACAGATGTAATTACTCAAGGGAGATCAAGCTAATGAAAATTGAAAGCGGCTTTTATAAAAATGAAATTTTTTCGAGCGAACGTCCGCGAATTCCTTGCGGTCGGAGACAGTGAAGAATTTTGTAAACACATTCGACTAAGTCACTTTCAAATTCCGGAACTCTATAAATTTAATTTAGATTTCTTTGTCCCATGGCATTTTAAAATTTGGCTTGTGTACTTAGGCCTAAGTACTTTACCTCAAAGTACCAGTACCAGGGTTAATTCTAATGGTAATCTCCATGAGTTCATTTCACCTTAAGAGTTTTCAACGGAGGTCTTACATTACGTCTTGTACAGAGACTTTTGTTCTTGTCTAGTCAGAGGTGGATCTTGTCTAGCCAGAGGTGGATCTTGTCTAGTCAGAGGTGAATCTTGTCTAGTCAGAGGTGGATCTTGTCTAGCCAGAGGTGGATCTTGTCTAGCCAGAGATGGATCTTGTCTAGTCAGAGGTGGATCTTGTCTAGTCTGAGGTGGATCTTGTCTAGTCAGAGGTGGATCTTGTTTAGTCAGAGGTAGATCTTGTCTAGTGAGAGGTGGATTTTGTCTAGTCAGAGGTGGATCTTGTCTAGCCAGAGGTGGATCTTGTCTAGCCAGAGATGGATCTTGTCTAGTCAGAGGTGGATCTTGTCTAGTCTGAGGTGGATCTTGTCTAGTCAGAGGTGGATCTTGTTTAGTCAGAGGTAGATCTTGTCTAGTGAGAGGTGGATTTTGTCTAGTCAGAGGTGGATCTTGTCTATTAGAGGTGGATTCACATCGTATGACCTCAAAACCACCCATTCGAAGTTTTTTTGTTTGTTTGTTTTTCTTTTCTATCGGTGGTTGATTTTGAAACCAATACGATGCAATGCCCACTCATTCACATCGTATGACCTCAAAACCATCCTTTCGAAGTTGTTGTTTTTTTTTTGTTGTTATCTGTTTGAAAGTCTAACCTACAAGATTACAAAAGAGAGTTTGTGTTTTCTGACATGAACTTGATACCAGCTCTTGATGGCTAGAGTGGTTCTCACTACTTCGATTAATATAATGTATAAAGATTATATCAGTGATGCCTATAACGTACAGAACACAATAGTCGATAATTATATTAATTATTATCTCCTACTGCGGACATAAATGTGTATTTGAAATCGATATATTGATCTAGAACTAGGCGTTAACCACCAACATTGAACATATTTACAAAGAAGTAAGTGGATGTTTATGACTACATCAAGTTAGCAACACGTTTCATACCACAGTAGGGACTATAACATGTAAGAAAAAAATATATTATTATAAAGTGTTCTCTTTAACCTATGTGCTTCCAGTACTGGAATATAGTAATTCTTGAGACATTAATACTTGGCTACGATGTCTGTCAGTCTGTCTCTAGGTCTCTCCTGCACGGATCCTGGAGCCCAACGTCACAGTCTGCGCAGTAGCCTACTTGTCAGTGGCGTAGCATCCATGACCCGAAGGGGTTCAATGAACCCGGGCCCACGACCAATAGGGGCCCACAGCTGTGACGTAGCAACCAAGGCGCGAAGGAGCTCATTACGCTTGGGTCCATGCCTCATGGCCAGTTGGAGTCCACATTAGAACTTAGGAAGAACATTTGTTTGTTCATTCAAAACACTTTGAAGTCGTTTAACTCTGTTAAGAAGTTGTACAAACATTGACTTTTAAGATACTATTACTTATATGCAGTCCCAACTGAATCAAACGTTATGACATAATTACTTATTTTAGAAAAAAGGTACGATCTTTACAATGGAATGTCTTTACATTTAGATTACTCATTTTTTGTCACACTAAATTTGTCTTACTGGCTGGAAGGGGGACCAACAAGATGTTCTTGAACCCGGGCCCACGGGTACCTTGATACGCCTCTGCCCCTGAGACTCTAATGAGTACATGATATTTGTTGGGGGAAAGTAAACGCAGTTGGTCGTTGTGCTGGCTACATTACACCCTCGTTAACCGTCGGCCATTGCAAAATAATAATTTTAACATTATCGGCTCAAATAGGTCTCAAGGCCTGAAAGGGGTACTTTACCTTTTTTAAAATGAAGTCAACAAACTTTTAAATGGACTCTTATCGAAGTCATTAGTCCACCCCTCGCTTCCCCCCAGTTCCAATAACACCTAAACCTACTATTACCTAATTGTACAAGGAAATACTGTTGAGTACCATCAATTCTACTCGCAGATACTCTCGTTGTTGTATGGTGTGAGTTCAGAACCAAAACAGTCCTGGTAGAAAGAAAACAAAAAACTCTCTTCTGTTAGAGTCACAGCTTGTCCACTGTTTGTCCAGATTAAAGTCAAACTAATAAAAACTTATCTCGTGACTACATGCAGTAGTACAAATAGCACGCGATTTCAATGTACATTAAAATGTATGTCACGTGACCCACTGACGTGGAAAAACTACAGAACAGAACTAACAAGGAAAGAATGTCCCCCAAAGTGTCAAGTGTCATCGATTCTCTAGCATGGAGTCCAAAATATTAAAATCTCGTAATCATGCTCTTTGTCGTGCAAAGTGAAACTTTCAAAGTCATAAGTACAAGTTTTAATTCAAAGTCATGGGTGAAAGTTTTAAAAGTCATGTGTCATTATTTCAAAGTCATGTGTCATTATTTCAAAGTCATGTGTCATTATTTCAAAGTCATGTGTCATTATTTCAAAGTCATGTGTCATTATTTCAAAGTCATGTGTCATTATTTCAAAGTCATGTGTCATTATTTCAAAGTCATGTGTCATTATTTCAAAGTCATGTGTCAACATTTCAAAGATACTTGAAAGGCTCAAAGTCATATGTAAAAGTTTAAAAAGTCATGGGGTGAAAGTTTGGAAGTTATATACAAAAGTCATGTGTCAACATTTTCAAAGTCATGTGAAAGTTTCAAAGTTATGCGAGCGTTTAAACTCACCTAAACTCTCAGTCATATCACATTTCAAAATGAATGCTTCCCCGACTTTAACCGATATATCACGTGATAAACATTTCTCCATCCCAGGCGTCTCTGCTAAACACTTGTAAACTAAGTAGTGTAAGAAACTGTTTCAACTTTAATATGACTTAGGAAACAGTTTGAAGGAGTCAGATTTTTCCAAAAGTTTCACTCTAAGTAAAGTAACAAATTGAAGAGATTTAACGTGCCTCCCAAGTGTCGAGTGTTACACACAAAAATGTCCATAAACTCTTCATTGACAACTTTGTGACCTTTTTTTTTTTTTCACGTTTGAAGCCTGGCTCTTTAAAACTCATAAAAACGGCGTTAGTCTTATAAGGGTTAAGGATTCACGCACGTGACTTAGGGGTCAGAGGTGAATAGAAGCATTTAATATTTAGTTGGCATATGTTGTTGTTGTTTTTTCTCTACCCCCGCTCGTTTTTTTTTCCTTTTAAATTTAACGCTTAGTTGCGTCTCAATATTTATGAGTGTGTAATTGGTTGCATATACCGTAAGCATTCTATCTACTCCACCAGCTTGGAACCCACACGATTTAGTGGAGGTTTCTCGATCAACGAGCCATTGAGTGTTATTAAACCATTAACTTTACGGTACCTTCTACATTTCCACACATAAGGGTCCCGCTTAGCCTCTGCCGAGCTTCTCCCATCCCACACAGACAAACACACACACACCCACTGAAACCTTTCATCACATATACTCCGAAATATATATTTTTTTTATTTTGTTTCTTTCAAAGCTTCGCCAGGTGTTGGTTTAATGGTCTTTGGAAAGCCGGGCTCATAATATATATATTTTTTTCTAAAGCCATGCTTTAACGAGTGTCGCTTTTAGTGCCCCGCTCCTCCCCCAACAATCCACGACATCTTATCGGGTTTCACCTTTATCGTGGCTTTTCATCGCCGGGCCTGACGCATGACACCTATCATGCACTAAGTCATAAATATACTGGTGTACAAGAGGGCCCTTTAGCAGACAATTAACAAGGTCGACTGGCATGCTACGCGTTTGGAATATCCCACTGGGTTACTGTGTTCTATGCACCAGGACCCGAGGGACATATTTGGCCATGACTTATTTGTTGACAAAAGAATACAGCTAGATCTGGCAAATGAAAAATCCAGCGATTCAATTGCTGATTTGATTTGAATTCAGATCAGGCTTTTTTTTTAAATACCGTGTTGAAGCATTGGTTTTTAAATGTGTTGTTCAGAGTTACATATGACATAAAAATAATTCCAACCATGCGGGACACCACGAAAAAGTCATGGAGAGATTACTCTCTTATTTCTGCAAGTCGGACTAGAGTTATCCCACGTAACTTTCGCGGCGACAGAGAGCGAGGCTCAGTAATAAAAAAAAAGGGGGGGGGGGGAAAACAAGTAATCTTTTTCTTTATACATTGCATATTCTATATTTGACTACATTTATGTGTGTATTTTTTAAAAACGTTATTAAAATAGTTGCATGTTTTTTCTGTAGCTTTGTTTTGATTTTGCCTCTTCGTATTGCCTTTCGTTTCCTAACCATGGCCACCGCTTCACATATATTTCGTGGAGTCAACAGGTCTTTCAATGTAGTCGAAATTCCTGCATCAGGTAACTGTTTATTTCTGTCAGTCGCATATTTCTGGAAAAATGTCATTAACGAAACTGTTGCTCTCGAACTTCGCAAGATGGCTGTAAGCGTGTTTGCGAACATTGGGATAAATATGGCGACTCCTTGTCCGTTGTTCTTATGGAAGCACGGCCATACACTCTGCTCGACAATACGCTGCCTACATGACTACTTCCGGCGTTTATGGTGGAGAGGCTGAAATTGTGGCTATGTCTGAAATACTTCCCCCTACTATCACTATTCACTTCCTAGAATGTCCGCATGACTCTCCTCGAGTTTACAATCCGGGTCAACGTCTCTCCATATCTCTGCTATTTAGCGGTCCTTTGGATCATGGCCATAACGATGCGGCGTATGCTACGCCGCCGGTCGACTAGTATGACATATGACGAGAGATAATTTAAAGCCAAATGTTATTTTTATATCTACTAGAACTGTTATAGAATTACACTTATCTTGTATTGAAGGTTTTCATAAAATGGAAGCTAACCACTGAATGGTTAACGTTTTGGTGTATCCGGGGTACAGAACAAGGAAGTATTGATACATTCTAAATTTTTTTCTAATCGTCTAGTAATGTCTGGACACTTTTTGGCAATAAAGACTCAAATTGAAATACCAATACCAAAAACTGTAAACAAAGAGCAGATTACTAGGAAACACTTTTTAGGATAAAAATCTCCAGTAATAGATCCGTAAACGGATGCTACCAAGATTACGAGCATTTTAAAAGACAAAGCAGAAACACTGAGTAAGTGGAATGGAGATATGGATGACAACGCACTATAAACAAAATAGTTTATCCATTAAATTACTTATTACTGATTAAATCTTTTTTTTTAATTATTAAAAAATAATAAATTCGTTATCTGACAATACAGCGAAATGTACAGAGCAAAGTCATACAGATGAATTAAATTATTGAATAAAGCTATGTAAAAAATGTCATTAAATTTGTAATAGATCTAGACCAACAACAATACATCTGTGTGACTACAAAAGTATCTTTGCATTCGATACGTACATGAGCTTTTTGCGCGCTGTCTTCTTTAGACTTAAAGGTTTGGTTTAGTGTCTACATGTATTCGTGTGCTGAAGAACAGCAAGTCAGCCCTAAGAATGTTTTGAAACATACGCTTGTTAAAAGACTAGATTTAGATTCTATATTACTGATTATATAAGATTGAACGAAGCTCATTAAAAAAGACTCTTTGCAACCATATAAAGATGAAAAGAATGAGAAATGATAAGATCACCTTCAGCTTCATACAGTAGCTATATCTCACTGCAACTACTGATTATATCAGCAGACAAGGGCAGCAAAGATTACGATTATTTAGAAAGACGTTTTATCACGCTCATATCTGCAATATAAACATCTCATATCTGCAATATAAACATCTCATATCTGCAATATAAACATCTCATATGCTAATTATGTGTGAATTTGGTGTGAATGTACGTTTTGGTTTTCTATAGTTATCATGTTTTGTTTGGTGTAATGCACAAATTATAAGACTAATGTCCTTATGGATACTAAAGATTATTATTATTATTATTATTATTATAGTTGATATATATATAACACAGTTAATTTTATTTAATAATTTGTTGTGAGACTCGCAAAGTTTTGTTTTTAATGAAAGGAGAAAAAGGTCCAAGAGAGAGTCATTCAGTTTCAAGATCAAAACCAGATGCTTCATAATTGACAATAACAGTATTAACACATTTTTAAATATTGTTTTAAACAAAACATTTTGAATTACAATTAAATCTTTTGTCCTTGATCTGATTTATCTGTTCTATTAAATGCTGTTCCATCAAGTAATCTGATTTCAATGTTCTATCCAGAGTTCTATCCAGTGTTCTCATTTCAATGTTCTATCCAGAGTTCTATCCAGTGTTCTGATTTCACTGTTCTGTCCAGTGTTCTGATTTCACTGTTCTGTCCAGTGTTCTGATTTCACTGTTCTGTCCAGTGTTCTGATTTCACTGTTCTATCCAGTGTTCTGATTTCACTGTTCTGTCCAGTGTTCTGATTTCGCTGTTCTGTCCAGTGTTCTGATTTCACTGTTCTGTCCAGTGTTCTGATTTCACATTTCTATCCAGTGTTCTGATTTCATTGTTCTGTCCAGTGTTCTGATTTCACTGTTCTGTCCAGTGTTCTGATTTCACTGTTCTGTCCAGTGTTTTGATTTCACTGTTCTGTCCAGTGTTCTGATTTTACATTTCTATCCAGTGTTCTGATTTCACTGTTCTATCCAGTGTTCTGATTTCAATGTTCTGTCCAGTGTTCTGATTTCACATTTCTATCCAGTGTTCTGATTTCACATTTCTATCCAGTGTTCTGATTTCACTGTTCTGTCCAGTGTTCTGATTTCACATTTCTATCCAGTGTTCTGATTTCACATTTCTATCCAGTGTTCTGATTTCACATTTCTATCCAGTGTTCTGATTTCACATTTCTATCCAGTGTTCTGATTTACTGTTCTATCCAATGTTCTGATTTCACTGTTCTATCCAGAGTTCTGATTTCACTGTTCTGTCCAGTGTTCTGATTTCACTGTTCTGTCCAGTGTTCTGATTTCACATTTCTATCCAGTGTTCTGATTTCACTGTTCTATCCAGTGTTCTGATTTCACTGTTCTATCCAGTGTTCTGATTTCACTGTTCTGTCCAGTGTTCTGATTTCACTGTTCTGTCCAGTGTTCTGATTTCACTGTTCTATCCAGTGTTCTGATTTCACTATTCTGTCCAATGTTCTGATTTTACTGTTCTATCCAGTGTTCTGATTTCAATGTTCTATCCAGTGTTCTGATTTCACATTTCTATCCAGTGTTCTGAATTCACATTTCTATCCAGTCTTCTGATTTCACATTTCTATCCAGTGTTCTGATTTCACATTTCTATCCAGTGTTCTGATTTCACTGTTCTATCCAGTGTTCTGATTTCACTGTTCTGTCCAGTGTTCTGATTTCACTGTTCTGTCCAGTGTTCTGATTTCACTGTTCTGTCCAGTGTTCTGATTTCACTGTTCTATCCAGTGTTCTGATTTCACTGTTCTGTCCAGTATTCTGATTTCACTGTTCTATTCAGTGTTCTGATTTTACTGTTCTGTCCAGTGTTCTGATTTCACTGTTCTTTCCAGTGTTCTGATTTCACTGTTCTGTCCAGTGTTATAGTTTCACTGTTCTGTCCAGTGTTCTGATTTCACTGTTCTGTCCAGTGTTCTGATTTCACTGTTCTGTCCAGTGTTATAGTTTCACTGGTCTGTCCAGTGTTCTGATTTCACATTTCTATCCAGTGTTCTGATTTCACATTTCTATCCAGTATTCTGATTTCACTGTTCTGTCCAGTGTTCTGATTTCACATTTCTATCCAGTGTTCTGATTTCACATTTCTATCCAGTGTTCTGATTATACTGTTCTGTCCAGTATTCTGATTTCACTGTTCTGTCCAGTGTTCTGATTTCACATTTCTATCCAGTGTTCTGATTTCACATTTCTATCCAGTGTTCTGATTTCACTGTTCTGTCCAGAGTTCTATCCAGTGTTCTGATTTCACTGTTCTAACCAGTGTTCTGATTTCACTGTTCTGTCCAGTGTTCTGATTTCACTGTTCTGTCCAGTGTTCTGATTTCACTGTTCTGTCCAGTGTTCTGATTTCACATTTCTATCCAGTGTTCTGATTTCACTGTTCTGTCCAGTGTTCTGATTTCACTGTTCTGTCCAGTGTTCTGATTTCACATTTCTATCCAGTGTTCTGATTTCACATTTCTATCCAGTGTTCTGATTTCACTGTTCTATCCAGTGTTCTGATTTCACTGTTCTATCCAGTGTTCTGATTTCACTGTTCTGTCCAGTGTTCTGATTTCACTGTTCTGTCCAGTGTTCTGATTTCACTGTTCTGTCCAGTGTTCTGATTTCACTGTTCTATCCAGTGTTCTGATTTCACTGTTCTATCCAGTGTTCTGATTTCACTGTTCTGTCCAGTGTTCTGATTTCACTGTTCTGTCCAGTGTTCTGATTTCACTGTTCTGTCCAGTGTTCTGATTTCACATTTCTATCCAGTGTTCTAATTTCACTGTTCTATCCAGTGTTCTGATTTCACTGTTCTGTCCAGTGTTCTGATTTCACTGTTCTATCCAGTGTTCTGATTTCACTGTTCTATCCAGTGTTCTGATTTCACTGTTCTATCCAGTGTTCTGATTTCACTGTTCTATCCAGTGTTCTGATTTCACTGTTCTGTCCAGTGTTCTGATTTCGGTGTTCTGATTTCACTGTTCTATCCAGTGTTCTGATTTCACTGTTCTGTCCAGTGTTCTGATTTCGCTGTTCTGTCCAGTGTTCTGATTTCACTGTTCTGTCCAGTGTTCTGATTTCACATTTCTATCCAGTGTTCTGATTTCACTGTTCTGTCCAGTGTTCTGATTTCACTATTCTGTCCAGTGTTCTGATTTCACTGTTCTATCCAGTGTTCTGATTTCAATGTTCTATCCAGTGTTCTGATTTCACATTTCTATCCAGTGTTCTGATTTCACATTTCTATCCAGTGTTCTGATTTCACATTTCTATCCAGTGTTCTGGTTTCACTGTTCTATCCAGTGTTCTGATTTCAATGTTCTGTCCAGTGTTCTGATTTCACATTTCTATCCAGTGTTCTGATTTCACATTTCTATCCAGTGTTCTGATTTCACTGTTCTGTCCAGTGTTCTGATTTCACATTTCTATCCAGTGTTCTGATTTCACTGTTCTGTCCAGTGTTCTGATTTCACTGTTCTATCCAGTGTTCTGATTTCAATGTTCTATCCAGTGTTCTGATTTCACATTTCTATCCAGTGTTCTGATTTCACATTTCTATCCAGTGTTCTGATTTCACATTTCTATCCAGTGTTCTGGTTTCACTGTTCTATCCAGTGTTCTGATTTCAATGTTCTGTCCAGTGTTCTGATTTCACATTTCTATCCAGTGTTCTGATTTCACATTTCTATCCAGTGTTCTGATTTCACTGTTCTGTCCAGTGTTCTGATTTCACATTTCTATCCAGTGTTCTGATTTCACATTTCTATCCAGTGTTCTGATTTCACATTTCTATCCAGTGTTCTGATTTCACATTTCTATCCAGTGTTCTGATTTCACTGTTCTATCCAATGTTCTGATTTCACTGTTCTATCCAGTGTTCTGATTTCACTGTTCTATCCAGTGTTCTGATTTCACTGTTCTATCCAGTGTTCTGATTTCACTGTTCTGTCCAGTGTTCTGATTTCACTGTTCTGTCCAGTGTTCTGATTTCACTGTTCTGTCCAGTGTTCTGATTTCACTGTTCTATCCAGTGTTCTGATTTCACTGTTCTATCCAGTGTTCTGATTTCACTGTTCTGTCCAGTGTTCTGATTTCACTGTTCTGTCCAGTGTTCTGATTTCACTGTTCTGTCCAGTGTTCTGATTTCACATTTCTATCCAGTGTTCTGATTTCACATTTCTATCCAGTGTTCTAATTTCACTGTTCTATCCAGTGTTCTGATTTCACTGTTCTGTCCAGTGTTCTGATTTCACTGTTCTATCCAGTGTTCTGATTTCACTGTTCTATCCAGTGTTCTGATTTCACTGTTCTATCCAGTGTTCTGATTTCACTGTTCTATCCAGTGTTCTGATTTCACTGTTCTGTCCAGTGTTCTGATTTCGGTGTTCTGATTTCACTGTTCTATCCAGTGTTCTGATTTCACTGTTCTGTCCAGTGTTCTGATTTCGCTGTTCTGTCCAGTGTTCTGATTTCACTGTTCTGTCCAGTGTTCTGATTTCACATTTCTATCCAGTGTTCTGATTTTACTGTTCTGTCCAGTGTTCTGATTTCACTATTCTGTCCAGTGTTCTGATTTCACTGTTCTATCCAGTGTTCTGATTTCAATGTTCTATCCAGTGTTCTGATTTCACATTTCTATCCAGTGTTCTGATTTCACATTTCTATCCAGTGTTCTGATTTCACATTTCTATCCAGTGTTCTGATTTCACATTTCTATCCAGTGTTCTGATTTCACTGTTCTGTCCAGTGTTCTGATTTCACATTTCTATCCAGTGTTCTGATTTCACTATTCTGTCCAGTGTTCTGATTTCACTGTTCTATCCAGTGTTCTGATTTCAATGTTCTATCCAGTGTTCTGATTTCACATTTCTATCCAGTGTTCTGATTTCACATTTCTATCCAGTGTTCTGATTTCACATTTCTATCCAGTGTTCTGATTTCACTGTTCTGTCCAGTGTTCTGATTTCACATTTCTATCCAGTGTTCTGATTTCACTATTCTGTCCAGTGTTCTGATTTCACTGTTCTATCCAGTGTTCTGATTTCAATGTTCTATCCAGTGTTCTGATTTCACATTTCTATCCAGTGTTCTGATTTCACATTTCTATCCAGTGTTCTGATTTCACATTTCTATCCAGTGTTCTGGTTTCACTGTTCTATCCAGTGTTCTGATTTCAATGTTCTGTCCAGTGTTCTGATTTCACATTTCTATCCAGTGTTCTGATTTCACATTTCTATCCAGTGTTCTGATTTCACTGTTCTGTCCAGTGTTCTGATTTCACATTTCTATCCAGTGTTTTGATTTCACATTTCTATCCAGTGTTCTGATTTCACATTTCTATCCAGTGTTCTGATTTCACATTTCTATCCAGTGTTCTGATTTCACTGTTCTATCCAATGTTCTGATTTCACTGTTCTATCCAGTGTTCTGATTTCACTGTTCTGTCCAGTGTTCTGATTTCATTGTTCTGTCCAGTGTTCTGATTTCACATTTCTATCCAGTGTTCTGATTTCACTGTTCTATCCAGTGTTCTGATTTCACTGTTCTATCCAGTGTTCTGATTTCACTGTTCTGTCCAGTGTTCTGATTTCACTGTTCTGTCCAGTGTTCTGATTTCACTGTTCTATTCAGTGTTCTTATTTCACTATTCTGTCCAGTGTTCTGATTTCACTGTTCTATCCAGTGTTCTGATTTCAATGTTCTATCCAGTGTTCTGATTTCACATTTCTATCCAGTGTTCTGATTTCACATTTCTATCCAGTGTTCTGATTTCACATTTCTATCCAGTGTTCTGATTTCACATTTCTATCCAGTGTTCTGATTTAACTGTTCTATCCAGTGTTCTGATTTCACTGTTCTGTCCAGTGTTCTGATTTCACTGTTCTGTCCAGTGTTCTGATTTCACTGTTCTGTCCAGTGTTCTGATTTCACTGTTCTATCCAGTGTTCTGATTTCACTGTTCTGTCCAGTATTCTAATTTCACTGTTCTATCCAGTGTTCTGATTTTACTGTTCTGTCCAGTGTTCTGATTTCACTGTTCTTTCCAGTGTTCTGATTTCACTGTTCTGTCCAGTGTTATAGTTTCACTGTTCTGTCCAGTGTTCTGATTTCACTGTTCTGTCCAGTGTTCTGATTTCACTGTTCTGTCCAGTGTTATAGTTTCACTGGTCTGTCCAGTGTTATAGTTTCACTGGTCTGTCCAGTGTTCTGATTTCACATTTCTATCCAGTGTTCTGATTTCACATTTCTATCCAGTGTTCTGATTTCACTGTTCTGTCCAGTATTCTGATTTCACTGTTCTGTCCAGTGTTCTGATTTCACATTTCTATCCAGTGTTCTGATTTCACATTTCTATCCAGTGTTCTGATTATACTGTTCTGTCCAGTATTCTGATTTCACTGTTCTGTCCAGTGTTCTGATTTCACATTTCTATCCAGTGTTCTGATTTCACTGTTCTGTCCAGAGTTCTATCCAGTGTTCTGATTTCACTGTTCTAACCAGTGTTCTGATTTCACTGTTCTGTCCAGTGTTCTGATTTCACTGTTCTGTCCATTGTTCTGATTTCACTGTTCTGTCCAGTGTTCTGATTTCACATTTCTATCCAGTGTTCTGATTTCACTGTTCTGTCCAGTGTTCTGATTTCACTGTTCTGTCCAGTGTTCTGATTTTACATTTCTATCCAGTGTTCTGATTTCACATTTCTATCCAGTGTTCTGATTTCACTGTTCTATCCAGTGTTCTGATTTCACTGTTCTCTCCAGTGTTCTGAATTCACTTTTCTATCAAGTGTTCTAATTTCAGTGTTCTATCCAGTATTCAATAGTGTTCTTACCCATGTTCTGACCAGGGCCAGCCGTAGGCTTAGGCAAAGTAGGCATCCGCCTGGGGCCTCCAATTGGTGGGGGCATCGATCAAAACTCAATACAACTTTTTTTTTTAGAAGTAATAGCGAAACTTGTACCCCTTATTGTTGTCCGATTACACTAGATGTTAAATAATTGCGTTATTTTATTTATTTTAATTTTATTTTTCCGTGGTTTATTCTTTATTTTTCTATTCCATTTTGCACCACCAAATTCACTTCACCTAGTGCCTCCAATTATCTAAGCCCGACACTGTTCTGAATTTTATGTTCTATCCAGTGTTTGCTTCATTTTATCTGCACCACCCAAATGGTTGATTACATGACTTCTGATCTATTTTCTCACTCAGAATTATGATTTAGAGTCCTATGTTCCTTGAGTTGTTGTCTGGAATGTCTTCCCTCTGATCATCCAGCTCTGCGGGCTGAGATTAGTATCAAAGGTATTAGAACGTTGTACAGGTGACACAACACCTTTGTTAACCGTTGGTCTAGAATCATGCGCTCTATGAACCTCTAATTGTCTGGGGGGAGGGGGGAGTTTTTATTTAGCTACTCCATTCCCAGCCCCTCCCACATTTTTTCAATCGTCATAAATGAATAAACTTGATGATCAAAGTACGGCCTGTAGACCAAATCCGGCACGTGACTTCCGGACCCTCCACAGTGCATGATGAAGCCTCTAAGGCTTGGCTTCATTGGACTCAAAACAATTTTTTGAGGTGGTGGCGCCGCAACATCCATGTTGGAAACTTTTGGGGCCTTCAGGACGAAAGAGTTTGAGACCCACTGGCCTAACACAACAACAAAAAAGTACGTGTAATACAGACTACGCCAAAAGACACAGTGGAGGTGTGAAGCCGATATCTTCAACAGTGGTCCCAACAGAGACAATGGATGAAGTGGTCCGTGCCTCAAGCTTACGCGGAGCTGAAAAAAAAATCAGATCAGATCGTAAAGATCAGATGGTCTGTTTGCGATCTTGTTTTGTAGATCTTCTCCAGAAGCGAGGCGATAGTGGGGGCGCTCTTGTCGGCGCTAGCTTCTAATTGTATAGGTGTGAACCTCGTGCTTCCGTTGGAGCTCTTGTTTAAACCAGCAGTAAACAACGCTGCTTGGATTATCTCCGCATTAATCTTGCCACGTAGCAGAACGAGTCTCGAGCAGCAGGCACGAAGAGGTTTGCGCGTTATTGGAAACAACAATGGCGAAAGACAAGGAGAGAAAAAAAAAAGGTGATTCGATAGTCGAACAAATCATTTCAGCCACGTGTTCTTTCTAAGCATAGATGTTTTCTAAGCTCCGCGATATCTCGCGATAACTTGAGCAGATGTGAAACAATGAATGTACGAGCCGCCATATTTTGGTATTTAAAAAATGGAAACGCGTTAAAAAGATAGGCACAAAAGAAAGTTTCTTTGAATTTTGAGTTGGTAACTTTGTTATTGTTAGCTTGCGTTCTTGTTCATAATTAAATTTTGATCTACGAGGCAAATTCTAATAATGCTAAGCATGGCTTGATTTAATGGCTTTTTATTTTTCTCTTCCTGGCTCTGAACAGAGAAGGATTGTGTAAGCTACGGCTGGATGTAAACGCGGAGAGATGACCCACAGCATTGGCAAGTAGGGCAGTTGCAGGAGCGTCATTGGACAAAGAAAAGGCGCCGAAGTGCCCATAGCACTTGTTAAAGCATGATAATAGATGGCTTAGGAAATCAACTGCTCAACGGTGGATAATTCGCGACAAATTGTATGAGTAGGTACTAGGGCTGTGTTAGCACAAGTCGATTGTTCTGAATCTATTAGACAATAGGGGAAACATTTTCTGCTCTTTTACAAAGCTTATATGAACTCCGTCTGTCTGTATGGCTGGAATGTACACATCATTTCTGCCGCTTCCCATGCTAGGATCAAATTGAAACATTGCATAATTATTCAATGTCGATGACAACACATTAATCAATTTAAAAAAAAAACAAATTATTTAACCAATAAGTCGTAATTAATTAATTTTGTTTTAAATTGAAAAGTATAGGCTTGTGTACAGAATTAAGTCGTTTGCTAAAAATGTTCAACTAACAAAAGTGTACAGGTACTTGAATAGCTAGTACAATAGTGTACAGGTACTAGAATAGCTAGTACAATAGTGTGCAGGTACTTGAATAGCTAGTACAATAGTGTGCAGGTACTAGAATAGCTAGTACAATAGTGTGCAGGTACTTGAATAGCTAGTACAATAGTGTACAGGTACTAGAATAGCTAGTACAATAGTGTGCAGGTACTTGAATAGCTAGTACAAGAGTGTGCAGGTACTTGAATAGCTAGTACACTAGTGTACAGGTACTTGAATAGCTAGTACAATAGTGTACATGTACATGAATAGCTAGTACAATAGTGTGCAGGTACTTGAATAGCTAGTACAATAGTGTACAGGTACTTGAATATTAGTGGCTATCACGTCATCATGAAGGCTCGAGACTTAGAGTTCGAATTCGGATTCAAGCAACTTTTTTTTTTCATTGCCCTTGAAAGGCAGCACGGACAACTTCTCCCAAAATTTCCCTCCCCCCCCCCCCCACCCATCTTGTCCACACAAGTGATTAGAGTCAGTAGACCAGAGATCAGTGAGGATTAAGCTTCAGACCTGTGATGTGGCAACGAGCTGTTGGTCTAAACTGCACACAGGTTGTGACATTGCTGGTCAGTTTTGAGGCCTTCTCTAACGACTAGTATCACTTGGAGTGGCTCCAACCCATCAACCAGGAAGTGCACTACCGAGACAATCCCTATAACACAATATCACCTTTATAGTTCACCAAACTTAGGATATTTTCATTGTTTTATGACTATTATTGTATTATTCTTTAACACTTAGATGTAAACAATTGTCGCTTGTAGCAGCTGTTGAGATGAGAAGTATAAGAGACTCTTTTACTGAGACTATTTTTTACTAAATCTGGTTTTTACAAAGCTTATATCAACTCACTCTGTCTGTCTGTCAGTTTGTCTGTGCCAAATTTGGAACACGTTATTTCTCCCACATGCATTCTCAGATCATGTTGAAACACTACAGAATTATTTTTTGTACCGAACAAAACATGAATAACATTTTTTAAAATTAACAAATTAGTCAATTAATTACTAGTAATTAATTATTTTGTTTGATATTAACAAGGGAAATTAATCCTTCAGTATTAACAGATTAGGCAAAATATGTGAGGTTTTGTCCCCTTAGATAATTGTACACGTTATTTCTCCCACACCTATTCTTGGATATGTTGAAACTTTACACAATCATTTAATGTACTTACCAAAACTTGAATTAATTTATAAAAATTAACCAATTAATCAATTAATTATTTGTAATTATTTAATTTAAATTGACATAAATGAAGAGAAATAAATCTTTTTGTGTTGATAGATATGGCTATAAATGTTCAGTTGCTTCCCTATTTCGCTTGTTATTTGGTAGTACTGCAGGACTAACTTTTAAAGATCTAAGGTTCAACTCTTTTCAGAACATGAAAGCACAAAACAATTAGCACGCATTTTAAGGGGGGGGGACGAATATAAGACACATTTACGTTTTGTTCTGTAACAATGGTGGCTGCACTCGGTCAACATGGCGCAGTCCTGTTTAAACCTAATGGTCATAAGTTCAATTTCACTTGAACTATAAAGAATTGTAAGTAGGATCAAACTACATTGCATATAGGTTCAAACTACATTGCATATAGGTTCAAACTACATTGCATATAGGTTCAAACTACATTGCATATAGGTTCAAACTACATTGCATATAGGTTCAAACTACATTGCATATAGGTTCAAACAACATTGCATATAGGTTCAAACTACATTGCATATAGGTTCAAACAACATTGCATATAGGTTCAAACTACATTGCATATAGATTCAAACAACATTACATATAGGTTCAAACAACATTGCATATAGGTTCAAACTACATTGCATATAGGTTCAAACTACATTGAATATAGGTTCAAACAACATTTCATATAGGTTCAAACTATATTAATCTCCCCTTTTCTCCCTCCTAAAACTACTTTATTATTTTTTATAAGCCACAAAAAAAATAGTCACAAAATTTCATTACAAAATACTTTGAAGTGGTAGGAACGCCCATGTTTTAGCCTACTCCCCTTTTTATAGTGTTCCCATGTTGTGCAACGCCCCTGTCTACGCGTGGGTCGTTGATTTCGTGCGCTTAACCATGACTTTATATGAACGTGCGTGCGTGCATGTGCGCTACGCATGTGTTCCTGTGTTTTAAACGTATGTTTTAGACCCGGGCGTTACAACACAATAGTTTTCAGTGTGTGTGTGAGATTGTCCATTGACTGGCCGGGCAAGTTTGACTACTACTGTTAACGAGGTAACGAGATAGCATTTAAAGTGTGTGTTAATGGTATGTCATAAAATTATAGTTTGCGAGTATCTGAAACGCGATACCACCCACCTTTGCGTGAAAAAAAAAGATATCTAACCTTGTCGTCTGCTAGCCAGTGGTATTCAAAAAATCTCTTCGTCATAGACTTTGTCAACTTTGGAGAGAGGGAGGGGACTGCGTCTTTGTGGGGGGGGGGAGGGAAGGGGAGAAGTAATTATATTACAAAGAAGAAAAAAAACAGGACGAGAAGGCGATGCTGAAAATAGAATCTGGAACAAGATCTAGTAGACAGGAAATGGCTTAAGTTCTGGACTCATTCTTCCATCTTTGTCACAAATATCAAGCTTTTGTGTAAGGACGCTATCATATCATTATTACAAACCCTGATGGTAAAGTCCTGTCAAATATCAAATACTAAGAGAGGCGAATAAAGAATATGCAAGGAATTGAGCTGAACGTCTTCAAGGGGCCTAATCGAGACAAAGCGTCATACAGGTCTGTAGGACGTGGCAACGAGCTGTTGGTCTTCACTGCCCACAGGTTGTGACGCTGCAGGTCAGTGTTGAGGCCTACTATAACGACTGGTCTCGGCCTAGCCTTCAAGCATGGAGACCACTAGAGTCATAGCATACGTCTTGGCAGGAAAAGAAACACATTGTAAAAAGTCCAATAGAGAATCGGTGCCGCAGGAGCTTTTATCCCGATAACCTTTGGAAAGGATTTTATCCCGTGGACAGTCTTGGATCAGGAGTTCTTCACACTAAGTACTTTCTGAAGATTGGAACAATGTCTGTGGGTTGGGTGGGGCAATATGCTCCTTAACGGATCCTGCTCGCTATAAACGGCCGAGGGTTGTCCCCCTTGTTAATGGCGTGGTGGTCTTTTCTATCCTGACCACCGATTGAGAAGGAAAAAAAAAGAGCTCCCCCAAGTTAACGAGGCGGTTTCCTACCCGTCATTGGTCCATATAGTTTCACTACGTGGAATGCTCAGAAAAAGAAACACCTTCCACTTCCGATGTTTAAGGCGCATTCTGAAAATAAGGTGGAAGTATGAAACCACCAATTACAAGGAAGTCGTGCGAAGAGCAAGGTCACAAGAGACTCACACTGTTATCAGCAGTGGACGCCTTGGCTGGCTTCACCATATGGCCTACTTCCACAGGATATATTGTATGATGATCTAATAGAAGGCAGGAGAGCAGAAGGTCTTCACTCTTGAACCAATGCATGGCATCATGACATGAAGGATTTGCAAGGGGAAAACATAGTCTGGTGAGTCTCTCGAACGTTCAATGACAGGATGACTGCTTTCAGAGGGTCAGACACTACTCACGTTCTTCCATTCACATAGTCTGGTGAGTCTCTCGAACGTTCAATGACAGGATGACTGCTTTCGAAGGGTCAGACACTACTCACGTTCTTCCATTCACATAGTCTGGTGAGTCTCTCGAACGTTCAATGACAGGATGACTGCTTTCAGAGGGTCAGACACTACTCACGTTCTTCCATTCACATAGTCTGGTGAGTCTCTCGAACGTTCAATGACAGGATGACTGCTTTCAGAGGGTCAGACACTACTCACGTTCTTCCATTCACATAGTCTGGTGAGTCTCTCGAACGTTCAATGACAGGATGACTGCTTTCAGAGGGTCAGACATTACTCACGTTCTTCCATTCACATAGTCTGGTGAGTCTCTCGAACGTTCAATGACAGGATGACTGCTTTCAGAGGGTCACACACTACTCACGTTCTTCCATTCACATAGTCTGGTGAGTCTCTCGAACGTTCAATGACAGGATGACTGCTTTCAGAGGGTCAGACACTACTCACGTTCTTCCATTCACATAGTCTGGTGAGTCTCTCGAACGTTCAATGACAGGATGACTGCTTTCAGAGGGTCAGACACTACTCACGTTCTTCCATTCACATAGTCTGGTGAGTCTCTCGAACGTTCAATGACAGGATGACTGCTTTTAGAGGGTCAGACACTACTCACGTTCTTCCATTCACATAGTCTGGTGAGTCTCTCGAACGTTCAATGACAGGATGACTGCTTTTAGAGGGTCAGACACTACTCACGTTCTTCCATTCACATAGTCTGGTGAGTCTCTCGAACGTTCAATGACAGGATGACTGCTTTTAGAGGGTCACACACTACTCACGTTCTTCCATTCACATAGTCTGGTGAGTCTCTCGAACGTTCAATGACAGGATGACTGCTTTTAGAGGGTCACACACTACTCACGTTATTCCATTCACATAGTCTGGTGAGTCTCTCGAACGTTCAATGACAGGATGACTGCTTTTAGAGGGTCAGACCCTACTCACGTTCTTCCATTCACATAGTCTGGTGAGTCTCTTGAAGTTCAATGACAGGATGACTGCTTTTAGAGGGTCAGACCCTACTCACGTTCTTCCATTCACATAGTCTGGTGAGTCTCTCGAACGTTCAATGACAGGATGACTGCTTTTAGAGGGTCAGACCCTACTCACGTTTTTCCATTCACATAGTCTGGTGAGACTCTCGAACGTTCAATGACAGGATGACTGCTTTTAGAGGGTCAGACCCTACTCACGTTCTTCCATTCTCATAGTCTGGTGAGACTCTCGAACGTTCAATGACAGGATGACTGCTTTTAGAGGGTCAGACCCTACTCACGTTCTTCCATTCACATAGTCTGGTGAGTCTCTCGAACGTTCAATGACAGGATGACTGCTTTTAGAGGGTCAGACACTACTCACGTTCTTCCATTCACATAGTCTGGTGAGTCTCTCGAACGTTCAATGACAGGATGACTGCTTTTAGAGGGTCACACACTACTCACGTTCTTCCATTCACATAGTCTGGTGAGTCTCTCGAACGTTCAATGACAGGATGACTGCTTTTAGAGGGTCACACCCTACTCACGTTCTTCCATTCACATAGTCTGGTGAGTCTCTCGAACGTTCAATGACAGGATGACTGCTTTTAGAGGGTCACACACTACTCACGTTCTTCCATTCACATAGTCTGGTGAGTCTCTCGAACGTTCAATGACAGGATGACTGCTTTTAGAGGGTCACACACTACTCACGTTCTTCCATTCTTAACAGAAGCTCCAAAGATTATGATAGTTTAAGCCGGGGTTTCATCAATGCTGATCAAAGGAACGAGAGGCTGCGTCCTTGACTACAGTATTGAAGGACAGTTTCAGAATATTCCTAATCAAAAGAACAAAGATTACCGTCTGCTCCATTCTTACATTGAAGCGGTTAAATTGGTGGAGAACATTGTGTATTGAATTAACGGAGGCCCATTAAACCACGAAATAATCGAATACGTCCCATGCAAGCAAAGACCTGTGATTGCGATATTGTGTTTTACGCTACACTTGTTAAGAAATAGTCATAAACAAACACAACGGACGGAAGCGATACCAACTTGTAAGGCTATAATTTTCAACAATACTAAATTGATTTATTATGAGGGTTAACACGTTTCTGTTGTTCAGGGGTTCTCACAGTGTAGTCAGTAGTGCATTATATTCACAAGCAGACAATTCTCAATCTAATTCAAGATGTCTGGAAACCTTCTAAGTAATCGATTACCTGTTATAGTGAATTGGAAGTAGGATAACAAGATGCTTAGACAAAAAAATTTTTTAGAGACCAACCAAAAATTTAATAAATTTCTGGACTTCACAATTTTATTTCTAGGATCTACTTACATTATTTGAAGCCGTACAATGACTTAACATAGTAAAAGAGGAGAAAGCGATACAGACAAATGTGTAGGCAATATAATGTTACCTAGAGAAACTAATAAGAACATTTTTAAAAAGTGTAAGAGATGTTGAAATAGATAAACGAAATAATGTCAAGGATGCCATATTGAAAAATAACCGTAGACAACTGAAGAGTAACAATTTCTTTATACTTCAAGCGAAAGAGCTGAAACATTTTATTCTAAAAAAGTATCTATTAAAATACTTTGCTTATTAACACTCTTTATATACTTTATACCAGAAACACCAAAATAGCTAGGTACAGTCATTCGCCACAGATGGGAGTCTCCCACAGTTGACAAAAAAACTCAATTTGTGGTGGATAATTATTACCAAGTAATTCAGAAATGTAGGCCTAGTTCCATAATGCATTTTAATTCAATATTTGACGCAATGCATAGCATGGATACCCAGGACCAGATTTACTCTTAATAAGGCTCTAAGCTATTGGAGATATACGGCAACAATTTTGGAATTTTTCATTTTCTCTTTCTTCAAAAAATGATTGAAAATTTTCTCGTAACTATTTTAAGATCTATAGTATGTTGCATGCAGATAAATCCTAATGCAAACGTATATCATTAGCTGTCATTGCAATTTACATAACCCAGATAGAAACATTGTATTAGGGGACATAACCCAGATAGAAACATTGTATTAGGGGACATAACCCAGATAGAAACATTGTGTTAGGGGACATAACCCAGATAGAAACATTGTGTTAGGGGACATAACCGAAGACTTATTTAAGTTAGGGGTTTGGATGTGGGGTGGGGTGGGGGAGATCTCTTCTAATCAGTTTCGGGCTTACAACAAGGGTCATCTGCAACTAATTTGAGGAGCGCTCAATTTCGCGGTAGGTTGATTTTAATGCCTGCTTTAGGAGCTGTGCTGTAGGCGTGGAGGGGCAGAGTTCGTAAAATTTTGTTCGCCATATTGATGGCAGCGATAATTCCACCAACTTTCATAGCGACGAGCAACCGGGTGGGGGCATGTTTATGGGGAGAGTAGGTCGGGGTAGTGGTAGTCTTTTTTTTTTTCCTTTGGTACTTTACTTGGTGAAGAGGGTGTAAATAGCTTCTCTAGTACGTCAAGTAAGAACATTAACTAGAATATGAAGCACTAAGGATACCGAGTATATTGCATTATTGGACTGTGTGGGTTTAAATGAAATAGAACTTTAAGAACTCTCTAGCAGAGAATGGCATTGTCTGCGTCAAGTGTGATAAATTATATAGGTCACTGCTGCATCTACGTAGCCAAGTGAAATATTGTACTCTTTTTTGATCTCGTGAAATATGTCTAAGTTTTAAACTCACAACACTCTCTGATTGTCACACTAATACAGTTGACTTGTAAACTTTCTTTGATTCAGTTTTAAATTTTGTCTTTCTCGAGGGAATCATTCCACTGGACATCCGTCTTTAGCTTTTGTGACCTTCCTGGGCACCTTTAGTTTCTTCTCCACACCTTTCAGAAAATAAGATTCCACCTTGTTATGTGTGTATGTGTGTGTGTGTCTAGTGTCTGATGAAACTTTTGAGTAGGATTGTGTGTATGTGACTGTACAAAAGAGTTGGTACGGAAGAATAAAGAGAAGGCGCAAACGGAACCACGTGTTATTATCGTCTGCCGAGAACAGTCATACGTTAAGAGATCATTTTCTTAATCCTTTCAATATTTTGACATCTTGTAAACTTTTTTTCTTATATTTTTATATTGATGTTGAAAGTTGTATATATTTAGTGATAAAGATTGAGTTTCATCTTTAGAAGGAGTTTTCGAGCTCTGTACAAGGCTTGTATAAAAGTTAGGTAATACTTCTTCAGTGGTAAGCTGGACTTGCTGCCTGAGGATACAATCCAAAGCCAACTCCTTATTAGCACAACCTCAAAATATTTTTTTTTTGGGGGGGGGGGGGGTATTTTGCTAGTATTCTTTTGTCACATTTTCCTCACCCTCTTTCTCTGCCTCTTTCTTTCAGACGCACTTTCTCTCTCTGTTGATCAGCCCATTCTCCAGGCCCCAATAGATTTTCGGGGCAGTTTCAGCACACTGGCCATCTTCATTAAAGCATCGTTTACCGTTCAAAGCTCACGAGAGAACCACTTAGACGCATCGATTCCATTAATGTAATTGCAGCCCTCTTCTAACCCAACACGCTCCGTGTTTTTTTGTTTACACGGAAACGGAAGTAGTTCGGGGGTAGGGATGACAGAGCGTATTGCATTATGGTCTTGGTGCAATATGGAGGAGTGCTCGGGGAAAAAGAAAAACAAACTATCAAGAAGGAGGAGAAGAAGAAAAAAAAGTACGACAACAATTGAGTGGCGAAGTTGAAAAGCGAAACCAGAGTTGTGCTGTGGGATAATGGAAATAGGGGAGATTATCCAACCGCTTTCGTTGAACATAAATCATTTTTGCGAGATTGAAGAAGTCCAATCTGTCACGGTCGCCAGATATTTTGTGTCAAAGATGGCTTCCCGTTCGCTTTTTGCGAGACGACGTTTGGGGGAGTAAGAACTTACAAACACGCAGGGCGACCACTTGAAGCAGTAATAATAGCAGACGACTAATTCCGGACTGACCGAAGAGATCGGGCAGCTAGGATATGGACGTTGCGTGTCCGTCACTGACGTGCGTTCGACTTGAGCATTGCGCATCTCTTATTCACTGTAGAGTTAGGGGACAACAAACTCTACAAATGTTTAGTGAGGTGTGTGTCTGAGTGGCCTAAACAACTTGGTTAACTAACTAGAGGGCTTGAGTTTGAATACCAATGGAGATTCAACTCACAGAGACCCCCCCCCCCCAAATATTCCCAGCTGCGGTCACAGGTTTGGCATCTGTAATCACAACGTGCTGTTGCATTTTCACCCTTCTTTCTACATTTGTTGTGTATTCCATCTGCAATCCAGGACCTTCCTTCAAGCTCTCATTCAATGGCGTAGTTATGGTTTTGGGGTCCCTGGAGGCTTGGTCTCTTTAGGGGCCACTGAATTTAGACATTCGACATAATGACATGGGATAATGTACTTAATAAATATGTAAGTCTAATGTGTGGAATACATGCAACAAGGTCACTAATTTATATATATATAACAAATTGAATAGCAAGATTGCATGGCGATGGCGTAATATTTAATTTTTAATGTAAAAAAAAATAATTTAGACACTCATTTGGGGGGCTACCCTCAATTATTAACTGACGACACTGCCATCATCGGTCTTATTGCAGGTGCCAAAAAAATGTGTATCATTATACAATTAACAAATGAGTACCAATGGTTCATTATGCGGTGTCGAATCCAATCAAAGAAATAAACAGTACAACAGGAGGTAACCTTCAACTCAATCAGGAACATCGGCGAAATGCCAAACAATCAATATAACTAGTCGACGCTAGTATCAAACAATAATAAACACTTTAATACTTTCAGTAAAGCCGTATATCTCTTCTTTTGTTATTCCTACTGTTCTACACAAAACGTCTTGTTTGTAGCGTCACTTAGAGCGTTCTTGTTTTTTAACTATCTGTCACGTCACTTGTCACTAAGTCAAACTTTCCCCTTAATCCCGAAACAAATACTAAATTCTAATCATGTCATAACAGTATAGACAACTTTCTCATTTTAAATATTCAGAAAACTAAAGAAATGATTTTTAGATTTTAGGAACCCTAAAACCCATCATGATGAAAGATCACGAGAAAGATGAACAACCAAACTTTACACAGAAACTCATCAACAACTCTTCTATCCTAGAACACTTTAAATCGACAAGGAAATTATAAAACTTTTCTCTACAGCAATCATTTGCAGTCTAATTAACTTTGTCATCACCTTCTGGTATGGTAGGTAATACTACACACGATCATTGAAGACAATCTGCACACCATTATACCACAGTGACATCAGATGTGGTCGAAGTGGTTGTCTCCTCTACATTAGGGCTCAAACAAAAACTCCTTTATCACACTCTTTCAGTCAGGGTGTAGAAAGGTCGTAGGTCGTCAGCGAGAAGTAGTACATAGAAGTTTAATGAACCTCATTCACAAATCGTAAACAAACAACATTTTGCCACGTGGTTCTCTATATCTTCTATACAAATTACGCAATCCATAAAGGCTGTCACGTGATACATAATTTTCATTGTTTTATCAATATTATCACGTGGCTATATGTTGTTTGTTTACGATTGGTGAATGAGGTCCATTCATAAAGCGCTGGTCGTGTGTGTGTGTTTATGTGTATGTGTATATGTGTGTGTGTGTGTGTGATGTTCCTGTGTGAATGTTGTTCGTATTAGCATCAATATTGTTATTGTTGTAGTCGTTATGCTGAGGTGGACTATTGTAGTCAAACTGAATTTCCATTTGTTTGGAATAAAAAAAAAATATCTTATCTTTTAAGCTTTCATTTTCAAACAATCATTCTCGACTAAATTTAATTTCATAGCAAACACACACCTATGCCAACAGTCACTGTCTGTAAGCGATTGTAACAAGTATTATATGTAAAAAGGACTATTTCCTATTTGGTTAAAATTAAGCAGTGCGCACCAACCCGTGAAACTCATTCGAGATGATATCAATAGCTATATGAAGGTTGGAAATGAAAATAATTCATTAGATAGCTACATCATGGAACCACATTTTAGATAAGCAACGAATGGTGTGTTTAGTTAGATCTAGCAGTCATTGTAAGAATGGTGTGTTTAGTTAGATCTAGCAGTCTTTCTACGAATGGTGTGTTTAGTTAGATCTAGCAGTCTTTCTACGAATGGTGTGTTTAGTTAGATCTAGCAGTCATTCTACTAATGGTGTGTTTAGTTAGATCTAGCAGTCTTTCTACGAATGGTGTGTTAAGTTAGATCTAGCAGTCTTTCTACGAATGGTGTGTTTATTTAGATCTAGCAGTCATTCTACTAATGGTGTGTTAGTTAGATCTAGCAGTCATTCTACCAATGGTGTGTTTTGTTAGATCTAGCAGTCTTTCTACGAATGGCGTGTTTAGTTAGATCTAGCAGTCATTCTACTAATGGTGTGTTTAGTTAGATCTAGCAGTCATTGTAAGAATGGTGTGTTAAGTTAGATCTAGCAGTCATTGTAAGAATGGTGTGTTTAGTTAGATCTAGCAGTCATTCTACTAATAGTGTGTTTAGTTAGATCTAGCAGTCATTCTACTAATGGTGTGTTTAGTTAGATCTAGCAGCCACCCTACGAATGATGTGTTTAGTTACACCTAGCAGTCACCGTACGAATGGTGTGTTTAGTTAGATCTAGAAGTCACCCTACGAATGGTGTGTTTAGTTAGATCTAGAAGTCACCCTACGAATGGTGTGTTTAGTTAGATCTAGAAGTCACCCTACGAATGGTGTGTTTAGTTAGATCTAGAAGTCACCCTACGAATGGTGTGTTTAGTTAGAGCTTGAACCGCTTCCAGTGGTGTCGTGGAGTGAGCCGTGACCAATGCCTAAAAAATAAAATCTGGTGTAATCCTTTGAAGAATTTGATGTTTGATTTATTAACTAAGGTTTAAATGTTTCTTAGCATCTAAGAAAAATGGTATCATGTTTACCTTATCAATTTACCTAGAATTGAAATCTATTAATACCTCATATCCGTGAAACCCTTTACCTTCACTGGATTCCCTCCAGGAGTCTAGAAACTCGGAAACCATCGAAGACATGATGTATGGGTAGGGAGGGAGGGGCTGCACCACTGACTGTTGAAATCCTGCAGTGTACTAAAGAAGTACTTCTAGACTCTACCTCTTTGTTTCAACAAGTGTATCAAATAATTGCTTTCACACGATCTCCAAGCTGCTAAATCTGCATGATTTCTTGTTTGGCCTCTCGCTTTTAAAATTCTGGGCACGATTTCTCCAGACATGAAAAGGTGCTGTTTTCGCCACTTGTCTTGTCCACAATTCGCGCCGCCTAGTGTGTGATTCTTCGCGTCCTGTCCTGTCCTTTCCTGTTCTCCAGTCATTAGCATGTCCTTTTAAACGTAAATCGCTTTTTTTTTTGTATCTTGGCTTCGTGCTCCCCCCCCCCAGACCTGCTCTTGTTGAAACACCGTTGACTGATAACTTGATTGGGCTAAAAAAAATACATCTAATTAACATTTGGTTTTGAATTTTGAAAAGCTAAATATGTAGAACCGTTTAGGTCTTGAGTTGTTAAGAAATCTGGGACATATTCCAGGCTACAGTTGAAGAAAAAGAAGCAACAACAAAACAAGACAAGAAAAACATTTTTTTAAAGACAATACCTTCTACAACTTAATATGTAATAAAATATTTTCAAAAAATCATTTTAAAAGATCTTAGTTTCAAACCGGGTTCGAACCCGTGATCTTGACACCTTCAGCTGCCCGTTTTTACGAATTCGGCCAGTCTATACCTAGAAGGCTGGCTAGACTTAGTCTTAGGTTAAGGAATTATTAGAGCCACCTTGTATAGCAAAGCATTTTTTTCATGCATGAAAAAATAAAGGTAAAGAGTATGTTTTGGAAGTTTATTAGATGTAGATTTACAGGGTAGTTAATATATCAGAGCAAAGTTACTAGTGTAAACCTACTAACAAGATGGCGGATCAGATTAGTACGCAGAATTGTCACAACATACCTCAAACAACCCATTGCGATAATTTATTGATTTTATATGGACACCTAGATCTAACACTAGAAATTCTGATTTAAAACTCTTAAATCTATATTAGAATTACGTAAAACATATAGACCCTAAGTAAGGCTCAGATAATCTTTCAATAGGCGCTAAACTAGAAGCAGCTTTACATTTACTCAGTTATCCCATAATTTCGGTACGGTACCCTATGGCTGACTACTCCACGTTTTTTTTAAATTATTATTATTGAATAATTCCAATGAAACGCCTTTAAATCTAGGCTTAGAAAACATTGCGCAAAATTTTCCTGAACATTAATTTATTATACTTTTGAATCCATAATGCCTTTCATTCTGAAATTCTCGAAAGCGTTAGTCCTTTCAAGAACGCCATAGTCCTTTCAAAACCGATACTGGATCTAGAGCTCTAGAGCTAGGTCTACTTCTCTAACCAAATTTAAATTTATCTATTTTTTACTTTGAAAAATTATAACGGGTCCAACGAGCTAGTAATTCTTTTCTTAGCGACAGACATCAACTGTTAAATTTATAGTAAATCCATTAGAACCGTTTTTGAGATGAGCGTCCAGGTTCCGTCCTCCGCCTTCCACGCTTCAGGTTCTGGTTCCATGAAATTCTGACTTGAATTTAGGTATTGTAAAAAAGAAACCTTTTCACCCCAGCCATTTCTCCCTTCACCACGACAAAAAAATCCTGTTGAAGCGAATGTATATATCCACTTAGAAAAACCTGCAAAATTGTCTGTTCAAAATAACGATTTTCAAGACCAAATTTAATTTAAGAAGATAATATTAAACAAACAAATATGACGGTAAAACTAAAGTTTTTCCAAAGATATACATCAACTGTCAAATTCTAAGGAAAATCTTTAAAACCGTTTTCAAGATCCATGTCCAGGTTCCATTTGTAAGATGAATAGAGGAATTGTAATAATAAAAGTAATAATGATAAGTAAATAAATAATAATAATAAATGATAAATACATTTTTAAAAAGTACTTTGCGACGTATGGTCTATGAAGTTTTATAAATAACTAGAATAAGGAAAGAACTTAAGAACTAGCCGTGTCTTTATTTACGAGAATACAATGTGTCCAACACAACGACTGTTTCGTCTTGGTCTCTCTCACAGATGAAAGAATAAAATTAATTGAAGCCTCCATAGCTGTGTCTCTTAAGAACCTGTCAAAGATGTGTATTTTTGTCAGGAAAGTTGGTCAGAATTCTATTTGGTTTGTTTATTGTTTAGCTATCATTGTCACGAATGTAGCTATTGCAATTTATCAACAGTTTATTTGCTTACCTAATACTTTATCAACTTACATAACATTTTATCAATTTGCATAACATTTATCAACTTACATAACATTTATCAACTTACTTAACATTTATCAACTTACATAACATTTTATCTATTTACATAACATTTTATCAATTTGCATAACATTTTAGCAACTACCATATTAGCTTACATAATAGTGACCCTTTCAGACCTTGCTATCTATAGAGCAGATAATGTAAAGGTCGTTTGTTTCACAACGACCAACCGCTCTACTTTACCCAAACTTGTACTTTCTAGAGCTGGGTGGACTCAGAGGCACCCGAAGATACGTAATTAGTTCGCCAGTCTTCAACAGGATGCGAACCCGGGACTTACGGTTCGCAAGCCAAGCAATTTACCACTCAGCCACGCGCCTCGAGCTTACCTAGTGCTTCATCAATTTATATAACATGTTATCAACCTGACCTAACGCTTAATTAACTTACATAACATGTTATCAACCTGACCTAACGCTTAATTAACTTACATAACATGTTATCAACCTGACCTAACGCTTAATTAACTTACATAACATGTTATCAACCTGACCTAACGCTTAATTAACTTACATAACATGTTATTAACCTGACCTAACGCTTAATTAACTTACATAACATGTTATCAACCTGACCTAACGCTTAATTAACTTACATAACATGTTATCAACCTGACCTAACGCTTAATTAACTTGCATAACATGTTATTAACCTGACCTAACGCTTATTTAACTTACATAACATGTTATCAACCTGACCTAACGCTTAATTAACTTACATAACAGGTTTCAACCTGACCTAACGCTTAATTAACTTACATAACATGTTATCAACCTGACCTAACGCTTAATTAACTTACATAACATGTTATCAACCTGACCTAACGCTTAATTAACTTACATAACATGTTATCAACCTGACCTAACGCTTAATTAACTTACATAACATGTTTTCAACCTGACCTAACGCTTAATTAACTTACATAACATTTTCTCAACTTGCATAACGTTTTATCACTTTACGTAAAAGTTTATAAACAAACAAAACAAATATTTTATCCGCTTTCTAATAGTATTTATTGGTATTAACAAAATCTAAAATGTGGCCAGAACCTAAGACATTTGCGTTACTAGAGAATTGCCCTAACAACTGAGCCTACCAGCCATTCTATTGGGAGAAATTTTAGCTAGAAAAAAAAAATGATTCAGTTTTTTTTACTTGAGTTTTTAACCCACTTCCAACTTTCACATTTCATACATGAAGAAAGTGTGAGCTAGTCGTAGGATTTAAAATATTTCAACGCATACTTTTTTTTCCTCATGTGAACAAATGTGTAGAAACTGTTTGTCACTGATCTTATTACGGTATGAATGTTACGTTATGGCGCGGTATGAATGTTACGGTATGACTGTTAGGGTATGGCATGGTACGAATGTTACGGAATGAATGTTATGATATAAATGTTACGATATGTGCATAAAGACACAATTGTGTAAATGCTAGTATCTCGACTGCATTCCATTGTAAACCTTTAATGGCGGACTGAATGTCAACCCATCAGTCACGTCAATACATCAGTCACGTCAATACATCAGTCACGTCAATACATCAGTCACGTCAATACATCAGTCACGTCAATACATCAGTCACGTCAATACCTCAGTCACGTCAATACCTCAGTCACGTCAATACATCAGTCACGTCAATACCTCAGTCACGTCAATACCTCAGTCACGTCAATACCTCAGTTACGTCAATACCTCAGTTACGTCAATACCTCAGTTACGTCAATACCTCAGTTACGTCAATACATCAGTCACGTCACGAAGCAGGACGTTTTGGCGCCGCCGTTTTGGCGACGCCGTTTTGGCGCGAAGGACGTTTTGGCGCGAGCCGTTTTGGCGACGGGACGCTTTGGCGCGAAATACATTATGTACGTTTATTGTATTATTTCTTTTAAAAGAATTATTCATATCTATGTTTTGCATGAGTGTTTGTGTTAAGACATATTTTTTCACGAACTAAATTTAAATGTGTGTTTGTTTTTCACATCATTTTCTTTAATAAACATTTTGGCTTTTGTATGTGTGTTTTTTAAGAGTCACACTTTTATTTTAAAAAAGTTTTTTTTTAAGATATTACTTTAAAATTAAAAACAAAATGAAACGATGATAGACTAAAAATTGAAGCAATTATTTGTTGACATTAACATTGGTTTATTTAATGACTGTATGGTATCTCCAGCTAACAATACCAAACACTTGCTAATATAAGTAAAAATATAATACATGTACCATGTTTCTCAAAATACTTTAAGTTAAGTTTACATAGACACCATGGTTATTTGCCTAAGTCGCTGGAATTCAAGGGTTCATTAAAAAAAAAGCTAAGTGCTTATTAAATTATCGTCAAATGATATCTCGCGTCAAAACGTCCCGTCGCCAAAGCGTCTCGCGCCAAAGCGTCCCGTCGCCAAAACGGCGGGGCCAAAACGGCGGGGCCAAAACGGCGGCGCCAAAACGTCACTTACCGGTCACGTCAATACATCAGTTACGTCAATACCTCAGTCACGTTAATACCTCAGTAATACACCAGATAACTGAAACAAGGAACTACAAAAGGGGGGGGGGGAAGATCTAGACAGAAGTATTACATATATAGATACAGAAAGAGATTGTCTACGGTATTCTGCTTAAAAGAGAACAAACTACAATGGACGTGAATATAAAAGTGAGATGGTGGGAGCCAATTTATTTTTGGGGGTGGGAGGAGGTTTAATTAGGAGATAATTATGCCAGCAATGTCTAGAAAAGTGATCCAGAGTTGATCCTGTCCAACCACACTTCCGAAATCATCTTGACGTTGAAAGACAATGAAGACTACTCACCAGCAGCGCGTGTGCCCGGGCCTCGTGATTCCTTTCTCTATTCTTCATTGCCCCCTTTCTCATCCGGAATCGTTTCGTTCCTTTTTTTTTGTTCCAGAGCCTAAACAAACGAACTCCATGTCTATGATCGAAGTTTCATTAAGCACGCGAGGCCACAAGACTGAGGAGGTAACTGTCATACAGCCACTCTAAGAGACGTTTCAAGTGGGTGATAAAGTTACCGCCCTTGTCTTTCAACATCACGGCCGGTTTGCCTCTGTGGCATGGCATGATTGGAAAAGATCTACATTACATTGTAACCTTTAACCCTCTCCCCCCCCCCTTTCTGAAATATCTTCTTCTTATATAATACAGACGTTACTTCAAAAAAGAAGATGATTACGTCCTACGCGTCATGCATTTAGTCATGCATATTAACCAATGACTTAAATTCTGCCAAGTCACTGGTTTTCCTGGCTAGCTCAGGCAACCCATTCCATGCTCTAATAGCACTAGGGAAGAAGGAGTATTTGTACAAATTTGTCCTAGCATATGGGACGAGGAATGTGCCTTTATCTTTGTGTCTTTCAGAGTATTTTATTAAATTTTGTTTTTGTATTTGAAGATTATGGTTCAGTGTTTTATGTATGATTGCTACTTTACTTTTGAGCCTTCTGTCCTGAAGGCTTTCTAAATTTAGTGATTTTACTAAAGGTGTTACTCTAGTCAAATGTGAATATTCGTTTGTTATGAATCTCACTGCTCTATTTTGTGTCTGTTCCAGTTTCTTAATGTTTTCTTGAGTTGAGGGGTCCCAAACGGAGGATGCATATTCTATTATTGGCCTAACCAAGGTTAAGTAACATTTTAGTTTTATGTTCTTATTTGATTTATAGAAATTTCTTTTAATAAATCCTAATGCTTTGTTTGATTTTTTTGTAGTTTCATCAATATGTGGATTCCATGATAGTTTTTCATTTATTATAACACCTAGGTATTTTGCGTTTTTAGTCTGTGATACTGGTTTGCCATGAATAAGATAAGTGGAATTAATTTGTTTTAGTTTTTTTGTTACTCTTAACAACTGACATTTTTCTGGGTGGAAAGACATGCTCCAATTTGATTCCCATTTCTGTAATTCATCTAATTCTCTTTGTAAAATATCTGTGTCTTGTGTTGTTTTTATTGTTCTATATATTATGCAATCGTCTGCAAATAATCTGACTTTTGTTCCTGAACTAATGCAATTTGGTAAATCATTTATGTAAATTAAAAATAGTAGTGGACCCAAGACTGTACCTTGAGGTACACCTGAGTTTACTGTTATAGGTGTTGATTTAGAGCCATTTATTATTACAGTTTGTTCTCTCCCTATCAGAAAGTCTTTAATCCACTGATGCAGTGGACCATTAATGCCGAAATATTTTAATTTTTTAAGCAAACTATGGTGGTGAACTTTGTCAAAAGCCTTAGAAAAATCTAGTAAGATAGCATCTATTTGTTCACTATTATCTAAACCTTTTGAAAAATCATCAATTAGTAATCAAATAGGTCTCACATACATATGACTCTACTTTGAACATAGACTTTTGTACACTATTTGTTAGTCGTCTTGTAGTATGTATAAAAACTTGAACATCTTTGTTGTTAACATTTTATGGTGAAGACATTTTCTTTCTTAGTCAAGCATGTTTGTCTGTTTGTTTGTTGTTTTTATTATAGCAATTTAAACATTCCCATTTACTTCCCTTTTCCTGGAATTAAGTTGTTTCCCTTGTTTGTCTATTTAAATCAAATCTCAGGAAATACATTATATAAACACGCCGATTTTTGAAAGCATAAGAATATTAGAATATCGCGTTGACTGAATGTTATCCTGTTCTAACACTTTCAATATTATGTTATTTATTATGAACGTTAGTATTTAGTATATATTTGTTGTCCTTAAATGTATTAAAAGTGAAAAAAAATATTCATGTACATAGAAACTATTAAAGTTACATGCTAAAAATGCAATATTAGATTATTCAATAGAATTAGTGGTAACCCCATACCGCAACAACAAAAATTGGGAAATGATGTCCGTCCATCTTCTGATTTTAGTTTACACTACAATGTTGAACTATGTGGTGAGTAGAAATAAAAACTTAAAAAAACACACTGTTAAAAAGAGACATACGCAATTATAGTTCTGTACCAAAGAATCTAGGAAAACAAATATCAAGAGGCGGAAATGGAATAATAATAGTTAACAGAGAATTGTTTTATTTTTAAATTTATTTTATTGTGTATTTAATTTGATAGCTTGAATATTTATCTTAAGTAAATGTTTAAATCTGATAATTAAGTGGAAAAAAAGAAGTCCAAAGAAGGAGGCAGAGCCCAAAAAGAGGCAAAGAAAGCCCAAAAAAGAGGCAAAAGAAAAGAGGCCTAAGCCCAGGATTGCTATGATGTAACAACCTGATGAAACAAGCACAAATCTGACGTTTCCAAAAGAAAAGAAAATGTTGCTAATTGTGGTAGATAGAAACGGATAGTTTAGCGCGCTGTCTGCACAAGGCGTGGGAAAATTACATTTTGTGGCTCATTACTTAAAGGGTCAAGAGTCTCTTTTCACTTCCAGCACTTTCACTGACCGTTGGGCAGAAGAACCTGAGCTGAGATATCCATAGCTGACCACCTTGATGTTGTCTTCACTTTGACTGACCACTTGAAGACCGACTCGGCCAAAGCTACCGAATCCGTGAGAAAGTTTCAATGTGCTGGTCATCTGGTCATAGTGGTCAACCTGGAAAAAAAAAAGGTTTTTTATTTCAGACAAGTGGGCAGAAGACTGAATTTATAACAAAGTTTTGAGCATATGTTAGGTTAAGGGCGGTAGTGTGACTAAAAGACAACAACAGTAAGGAGAAGAATTGGTCATTGATTATGTCAGCTCAGAGAAAAGAGAGAGAGAGAGAATGGATGTAAGAGAGAGAGAGAGAGAGAGAAGGGTAAGAGAGAAAGAGATGGAGTAAATAAAATAATATGCCCCACATTATAACTATCCCCTATCCCGACACAATTTTCTAGCCCTCAAATGCTTTTTTTTTCTCTTTCCTTCTACAAACGAAGAGCCCGCAACATTCTAGTGTAAAATACGCACCAAAACTTCTTAGGCATTTCAGTTTGGCCATTGTATATTCTAATGAAACGGCTGTCTTTGAATTCTAAAAGCTCATAGCTTTATCTGATACCCGTGCTACAATACTGTTGAAATAGTCGGTATATGTGTATATCGCCTTGAACACTTTTAAATCCATGAATAATACGGCCCGCATTACAACGCTACCCCCACAGCTAATACAATTTTCTAGTCTTCAGATTCTACAAGATGGAGCATATAGATCTCCCATATTTTGAAGGAATTTACCAAAAGAACCTAACTATCTAGAAAACAAGGCTTCTATTTAAAAAATATTTTTTTTATCAGTTTTGTTTTGATGGGTTTTCAAAATTGTTTTCCGGTCTGGTACAACTACATTTCGACTGAGCGCAAAGCGTCGCTATGACAGAAAGGTTGCTTTCATTCTAGGCTTCAAACAATGTCACGATGTTCACCTATCCAATTCATAATGGCTTGTAAAAAAGAAAGAAATGTTCTAATGATTGAAACTGGTAGAGCCTAATGAATGAAACCTGGCCTACATATCTACTGCCACTACAGCCTAGCCTAATGAATGAAACCTGGCCCACATCTCTACTGCCACTACAGCCTATACGTACCCCCTCTAATTGTGGGAGATCTTTATGCCACATCTGTATAAGTTCCCTTTAGTTTTTGTCTCTTTTATCCTCTTTGTAATACAGGCTTATCATTTAGGGCAGGGCCGGTCCTAGCAATTGCGGGGCCCTATGTGATACGGACTGCGCGGGGCCCAGTCTAAGTAGGAATATGCATAATGTCAAAATTATGCCTAACCTTATGAAACCGTAAACCATATCCTTTTTGAATGCCCCTTCCTAATCCACCTTAGGCAGACCCTGCTACCACTCTAGCCCAACATAGCCAACACCCTGTACGGTAGTGCTGAACAACTGAAGAAAACAGTCTACTGTTTTTCCTTGGCACAGTCTGCAAAAGAGCTGACAGATCAGCACAAAAAGCTGGCTAGAAGATGAAGAAGTTTTGTATTAGAAAATACAATTTTTATTAAATGAAAGCTGACAATGTGGTGTTTTGTTTTTTTTTAAATCACGCGTAGAATTCGCACCCCAAAATGACACTTTTCTCTATTTCTCATGAGATTTTTTTTTTAGTAAGATTTTCAATTTCAGGATATTTCCATGACTTTTTGGTATGTTTTACTATTACATGAGATTTCCAGGAGCCCTGGAAAATCAGGAATCCGCAGAAAACCTTCTATTATATATAACTAGCATGACATTACCCGCGGCCTGCGGGCCTTAGTTTGTGTTTACTAATCTAGTGGATTGGATTGATCATTGGATTTAGATGTATGTTAAACTTAGCTAATGATCCTTTCAAGTTTCTCTCTTTCGCTACGAAAATAAAATTAGTTTTGCGAAAATGGGTTTACCCGAAGCCGATACATTCATATCTATTAAAAACGAAAGGAGCGATAGATGAATAGGATATAAAGTACAATAAAAAGGGTTTACCCGATTTGATAAATGAATGGTATTATAAGTAAGTCAGGGCGTTCTGAATTCGCAGATATATGGAACGAATTTATGTAAAAATGCTTTTGAAACACAAATTTGAAGGTTAATTTTATTAAATAATGAAATCAATAGACTATATTTTGTATTTTCATGTGTCAAATAAAAAAACTATATGTGCAAAGTGTAGTTCTTAAAATTAGATCTAGATCTAAATCCTTTCGATCTTTTCTCATCTTAACATTATAAACAAAGCCTAGATCCATATAATACTATAGCTTTAATAGAGCCTGTCAACTTTTTTTTTGAGGGTCTTAAGTTTGTTTTAGGGCTACAATACATACACGGTCTAAGTTAGTACCCAAGAAACATTTCTGCCAAGTTTTATCAAGATTGGTCAAGCGGTTTTTATTTCTATTCCTAACATACATACATACATACATACATACATACATACATACATACATACATACATACATACATACATACATACATACATACATACATACATACATACATACAAACATACATACATACATACGCCTTACTTTGTACTTTATAGTATAGATTTATATTTAATATTTAATAAGTTACATCTAGAATTAGCGCGGGGTCTATGAAAGTCCGGCCCTGATTGAGGGACTTAAGAGGGCAAAATAAACATATACACCAACTATTTCAACCGTAGCGTAGTACGGGTATCAGCTAGTATACAAACATTTAAAAAAAGCAACAGTACATAATGCTACACGTGAAGTAGTGGAGACATATCAAGAGGAGGTAAAATCACACCTTGAAAAGCCCCACCACATTGCCGACTAAGATAGACCGCAGCTGAGTGTTTCCTCACTCCAGACGTGACCCCCATCCCTACTTCATCCACCCCGTTCTTCCTAACCACTAGCCATGAAATGGCAACCCGGCTTCAGGAAGAATGGATTCGTTCCTCACCCTTAACACTTCAGTTTGGTGTTTGATCCGCAGGTTGACATTTCTAGAGCTAGACACACGAGAAACGGAGAAGAGAGTCGAGGAAAGAGAGCGCGGTGGGGGAGGACTGCTCTCGGAAAGATATTCCTTGTGATCAACTTCCCGATGTTCTTGTCAAGTCTTGTAACATTAAGTCGTACTACCAAAAAGTAAGTACATTCTTAAAGCACTAGTGCTGTCTCGGTACTTTAACGCTTAAAGCATCTCTCGGTAGTTAGACCACATCTCACCCCGCCCTCTTTGGACTTGACCTTCCGTCTTTAAGTAAACGTGTCGTTTTTATTGTCTGGATCACTGGCGGATCCAAAGCTTTTTTTTCCAGATTTTGTTTTAGAAACCTTAACCCTAAGTAAACCAAGCCCCATGAAAACCTTAACCCTAAGTATAAACACACACAGATTGTATATATATATATATGTATATACTTATATTCAGAAAAAGGGGTATATTATTAGAATTACGAGCAGTGCTTCTCAACCTTCGTCTGAAAAAAAAAATTCTGTTGCTACTCAATGACAGCTAGGAGATCTGGGGGAGCATTGTAAGCTAGGGCTAGCTCAATACTCAGCCTATTTAAAAAGTCATGTGAAATTAAATGAACTAAACTAAGGTGGGGGAACGGGCCGACACTGAAGTGCGAGTGACAACTGAGGCCCTTGTAGTAGCATGAGTAGGTCTTTTTTATTCCTATTCATCGTAAGATTATCTTAGTGTTATAACTCTTGAAGTAAACTTGTTTCGATGAACAGAAGACGACAACAGAACCATGGTTCAACGTACTAGGGAAATTCAACGCGCGCTAAAACGTGGATAATGTGTTCGGTGGACACATATTAAAATGTGTAACGTATAAAAACTTTATGAATAATGTTTTGCTTGATAAATATTCAAGTATGACTCTATATGCCCATACTACAGCCCAAATACAACTGATGTTTCTTTCCTAGAAAGAAAAAAAGAAAACGATACCATCATCGCCCATCATTTCCCCACTTCCGGTCAGCAAATCGCGCTCCTCAAATTGAGAAAAGCTAATTTAGATTAAGTGGATTTAATGGTCGCCCCCGAATGAAAAAAAAAATTAAATGTCTTCAAAAATATATGTTTTCAATAAGGCGTTCAAATTGAAGTACAGTGGTCACTACTTTTGATGATTAGAAGATCAAGGACAGAGAGAAATAGCTCAACCTGTTTGGTGTATCGGGTGTACAAGACAAAAAGGACGTGTGTTGAGACGCCATGTTTTTTTAAGACGGCAGAATCACAGTTTACAAGCTCTTCCGTTTGCAACCAAAGACTAGTTTAAAATACATGGAGTTATGGGACATTACACGCTAGGACTTCAAATGTGTTTTTTTTTTAAACACAAATAGGCAACTAACTAGCGGTGAAAAGATTTTATCCGAATATCAACGTCCACGCATTGAGATAGTGCTCAGGTTAGAGATTAGTTGTTTTGGGTTTTTTTTTAATGAAGTAGGCAACAGTGAAGCGTCCGTGACATTGTTTTGTTGATCGTGACAGTCTCCAGTACACATAGCATATAACTATTCTGCTGCACACTAGAAGCACTTTATTAGTTAGCTCTTTCAAATGACTTGCCCTTGATGGAATTCTCCACTAGTTGTTGACTTGACATGACTAGAGTTTAGAAATAAGACAGACACACACACAGATATTGACACAGATCACATGCTCAAGTTTAGCGGAATAAAGTCTTATTTATTGGCTAAATCCCTCACGTCCTCATGTATAACTCTGAGATTCGGTCAAACCCGCTTCATGAAAACAACACAAGTTTTCAATCCAAATTAAAAAGAAATATCTCATATGTGTTATTTTCGTTTGGTGTTGATGTGATTGTGTGTATGTGTGTGTGTACAGAGAAAACACGAGAAGACTAGAGTGAAAGGGAGAGAAAGAGTTGCTTTTCAAAGTGATGCAACCATTTTTTTTCAAGTGTCCTTTTATTATTCTAGAACTCTGAGTGTGAGACTCAAATGTTGAAAGGTAACAGAACAGAATCAGAGCTTACTACTTTTGGAGTCTTGGATACCTGGCAATAGTAAATACAGTCAACACATTTTTTTGTGTGTGAGATCATCCAGTCGTCGTCCACAAATACGAAGACGTCATATTGTGAGGAGATTAAAGTGAAAGAACGTCATATTGTGAGGAGATTAAAGTGAAAGAACGTCATATTGTGAGGAGATTAAAGTGAAAGAACGTCATATTGTGAGGAGATTAAAGGTGAAAGAACGTCATATTGTGAGGAGATTAAAGTGAAAGAACGTCATATTGTGAGGAGATTAAAGTGAAAGAACGTCATATTGTGAGGAGATAAAAGTGAAAGAACGTCATATTGTGAGGAGATAAAAGTGAAAGAACGTCATATTGTGAGGAGATTAAAGTGAAAGAACGTCATATTGTGAGGAGAGTAAAGTGAAAGAACGTCATATTGTGAGGAGATTATAAAATGAAAGAATATGAAGTCTGACTGTTATTTTCTATCATCAATACTATTTCGTCCGAAAGATATTTTTAGGCTCTTCACTCCCCCCCCCACTCACACTTTTTTTTTTCTTCTTTTTTTCTTCCTATATAAGTTAAGACGAAATGTCAGGGGCCAGATCATGTCGCTCGCCCAAAGATCGGGAATTTCCCAATCCTCTCTCTTCAATGTTTCCTCTTGTTTTCACTTCAGACGTAAAGATCTGCACCATCTCTTCACTTTTCCGGAGAACCATAAACATTTTCATCCCTCGAGCATTGCCCACTTCAACAGATCACCTCGGAACACCTCAACTTCCATACCCGTCCCTTCCGAATCATGGGCTAGCAAGGTTACTTATGAATGCGTCAGGGTGTCGTGGGTCCAGGTGAAAGGGGCGTCTCGACGATCTAGGGGCGGACAGAGTGGAGGGGGGAGAGAAAAAAATGAACAAGCAGCTCACTCGTGAGTCGCGAGAACAGCTCTTGATGATGGAGCTAGATCCGCCAAGAGCTGCTAAGCTTGCAACACTGAGGAGATACAGGCGGGAGGGCTCGGGTATCAAAGATATAAGCAGAGAGGATGTGCCGCCACGTTGTCAGAAGGGGCGCTGGTGGAGGGGAACATCTTTGGAAGTCAAGAAGGGAAGATCAAGTGTTGGTTCAGAAAGCGGTTGGTGGTTAGTTTGTTTTGTTGTTAAGGGTTTGATGGCTCGAGGGCGAATGGCGAATCAAGTGGATAATAATATGTGACTATTTTTGAGGGGAAAACATTTACAGGAATGTATCTATGAAGATTTAGAGAGAAAGAGACAGGTTAATAGACAAACAGATTACGAAAAGCGATACCGAGAGACGAAGAGACAGACATACATAAAAAGGATAGATAGATAGATAGATAGATAGATAGATAGATAGATAGATAGATAGATAGATAGATAGATAGATAGATAGATAGATAGATAGATAGATAGATAGATACATTGTTTTTCGCGAACAACACATAATCTTGAGAAATACTCTATAATATAATATCTAATATTTCAATGTCAGTGTACATCTGTGTGTAACACAAAAGAAATAAGAATCTAAAATATCTTTGAATTCATGTCAAAAATATTGGTACCATACAAGAAACATACGAGTCTTAGTCATACGATAAACGTTCATGTCTCAGTCATACAAGAAACATTCGTGTCTCAGTCATACAAGAAACATACGTGTCTCAGTCATACAATAAACATTCATGTCTCAGTCATACAAGAAACATACGTGTCTCAGTCATACAAGAAACATACGAGTCTCAGTCATACAATAAACATTCATGTCTCAGTCATACAAGAAACATACGTGTCTCAGTCATACAAGAAACATTCATGTCTCAGTCATACAAGAAACATTCGTGTCTCAGTCATACAAGAAACATACGTGTCTCAGTCATACAATAAACATTCATGTCTCAGTCATACAAGAAACATACGTGTCTCAGTCATACAAGAAACATTCGTGTCTCAGTCATACAAGAAACATATGTGTCTCAGTCATACAAGAAACATACGAGTCTCAGTCATACAAGAAACATTCGTGTCTCAGTCATACAAGAAACATACGTGTCTCAGTCATACAAGAAACATTCGTGTCTCTGTCATACAAGAAACATTTGTGTCTCAGTCATACAAGAAACATTCGTGTCTCAGTCATACAAGAAACATTCGTGTCTCTGTCATACAAGAAACATTCGTGTCTCAGTCATACAAGAAACATTCGTATCTCTGTCATACAAGAAACATTCGTGTCTCAGTCATACAAGAAACATTCGTGTCTCAGTCATACAAGAAACATTTGTGTCTCAGTCATACAAGAAACATTTGTGTCTCAGTCATACAAGAAACATTCGTGTCTCGGTCATACAAGAAACATTCGTGTCTCAGTCATACAAGAAACATTTGTGTCTCAGCCATACAAGAAACATTTGTGTCTCAGTCATACAAGAAACATTCGTGTCTCTGTCATACAAGAAACATTCGTGTCTCAGTCATACAAGAAACATTCGTGTCTCAGTCATACAAGAAACATTCGTGTCTCAGTCATACAAGAAACATTTGTGTCTCAGTCATACAAGAAACATTTGTGTCTCAGTCATACAAGAAACATTCGTGTCTCAGTCATACAAGAAACATTCGTGTCTCAGTCATACAAGAAACATTTGTGTCTCAGTCATACAAGAAACATTTGTGTCTCAGTCATACAAGAAACATTCGTGTCTCAGTCATACAAGAAACATTTGTGTCTCAGTCATACAAGAAACATTCGTGTCTCAGTCATACAAGAAACATTCGTGTCTCAGTCATACAAGAAACATTCGTGTCTCAGTCATACAAGAAACATTTGTGTCTCAGTCATACAAGAAACATTCGTGTCTCAGTCATACAAGAAACATTTGTGTCTCAGTCATACAAGAAACATTCGTGTCTCTGTCATACAAGAAACATTCGTGTCTCAGTCATACAAGAAACATTCGTGTCTCAGTCATACAAGAAACATTCGTGTCTCAGTCATACAAGAAACATTCGTGTCTCAGTCATACAAGAAACATTCGTGTCTCTGTCATACAAGAAACATTTGTGTCTCAGTCATACAAGAAACAATCGTGTCTCTGTCATACAAGAAACATTTGTGTCTCAGTCATACAAGAAACATTTGTGTCTCAGTCATACAAGAAACATTTGTGTCTCAGTCATACAAGAAATATTCGTGTCTCTGTCATACAAGAAACATTTGTGTCTCAGTCATACAAGAAACATTCGTGTCTCTGTCATACAAGAAACATTTGTGTCTCAGTCATACAAGAAACATTCGTGTCTCAGTCATACAAGAAACATTCGTGTCTCTGTCATACAAGAAACATTCGTGTCTCTGTCATACAAGAAACATTCGTGTCTCAGTCATACAAGAAACATTCGTGTCTCAGTCATACAAGAAACATTCGTGTCTCAGTCATACAAGAAACATACGTGTCTCAGTCATACAAGAAACATTCGTGTCTCTGTCATACAAGAAACATTTGTGTCTCAGTCATACAAGAAACAATCGTGTCTCTGTCATACAAGAAACATTTGTGTCTCAGTCATACAAGAAACATTTGTGTCTCAGTCATACAAGAAACATTTGTGTCTCAGTCATACAAGAAATATTCGTGTCTCTGTCATACAAGAAACATTTGTGTCTCAGTCATACAAGAAACATTCGTGTCTCTGTCATACAAGAAACATTTGTGTCTCAGTCATACAAGAAACATTCGTGTCTCAGTCATACAAGAAACATTCGTGTCTCTGTCATACAAGAAACATTCGTGTCTCAGTCATACAAGAAACATTCGTGATTCAGTCATACATGAAACATTCTGGTTTAGTATAGGCTTCAACTGAATTTCAACAGCAGTTCAGCCCTTTTTATTTTTAAGCTTATTTTCACTCCGCTTGTCTGTCCGGGTAAATACTTTGACACTTTTTTCCATCCCACTTCTCATTCTCGGATCAAGTTGAAATTTTGCACTAATATTAATTGTCGATGACACATATGAACCAATTTTAAAAAATTAACCAATTAATTAATCAATTAGTGATAATTAATTAACTTTGTTTTAATAGAAAAGGGGGAGATAAAACTTGCATTATTGGGAGATAAGGCAGCAACTTCACTCTATATAATCGTTGTTTGTGTTTTTAACTATTTTTTTTTTTTGCTTGTTTTTTTTTTTCATATGCATCAGTCTTACTCCAAGTTTATATTCATCCACCAACACAAACACGCACAGTGAATTACAGACCAATATTGACAATACAAAAGTAGCCACAAAACAATGTCCTATTAGTCAATTCATCACACACATCACTACAGTGTTTACAAACGATTTGATTCCACTTTTGTTTCAGGGCACGAATACCGAATTTTTAAAATACCCAATATACGTTGTTTTTTTTTGAGATATGGTGTAGATTTTAAAACTTATAAATCATTAACTCCAGCTTTCCACTCAAAGCCTTTTGTCCTCAAACATGTATATAATTTATTTATGGGGGGAAACGATATCACGAGGTATAAATACACAGACAGACAAACAGACAGACAGACAGACAGACAGACAGACAGATAGATAGATAGATAGATAGATAGATAGATAGATAGATAGATAGATAGATAGATAGATAGATAGATAGATAGATAGATAGATAGAATGTAATTTCTCCCTCCCCTCCAAAAAAAAAACACGCACATGCACGAGCAACACAAACACTTGTATATTATTGTGCTAACACATATACATTATTACAAGCTAATACACAATCAGAGTTGTATAGCGTCCGAGAGTGTTTAACAAATCCTTGCCAGACGACATCTTATTTAGCTGCGCTGTTACAAACGTCTCCACATTTTAGCTCAAGATCAGAGCGTCACCCGCGCGGAAAACTCCCGAATTTGCCGGCTTGTCCTCCTTATCAGTAAGGGATAACCAGGCCTCTATTCCTTGCTGCTCCGGGCCGGACATTCTTGGCCACCATACATATTCTGCCTTGAGTCCGCGACCGCGTCCGTGGGCCAATATTTGGGATAAAATTTAATTCCAATTTTCCGCACTCGGGTCGCTGCCAGTTCTCGATTTGACAGTCGGTTAATGAAGCTGTCGGAGGAGGGGTGAGAAGCGGTGGGCCCCTAGGGGCGCTAAGGATGGACGGGGGCTAACTCGTAGATTAACCAGAAATTGGCGCGCCTCGCCCGGGATCGACCCCCGGGTTTATGTTATCAGGGGCAGTAATCACTCTTGTTTTAAGAGCGCGTGTTGTGACGTGGCCGAGGCTGGTGTTGTTAAGTCCGAGGGTCAAGGAGGGTTAGTCAAAATGAGAGACAGAGCGAGGCCGCCGTTATAGAAGTTACGGAGAAAGAGAAAGAGAAAGTGCAGGAACAAAACAGGACGAGATGAAGAGATCGTTGAAAGAGATGATAGACTAAGATACTGAATACAACAGATACTGATAGTGATAGCTGGAGGTGATAGACTAAGATACTGAATGCAACAGATACTGATAGTGATAGCTGGAAGTGATAGACTAAGATACTGAATGCAACAGATACTGATAGTGATAGCTGGAGGTGATAGACTAAGATACTGAATGCAACAAATACTGATATTGATAGCTGGAGGTGATAGACTAAGATACTGAATGCAACAGATACTGATAGTGATAGTTGGAGGTGATAGACTAAGATACTGAATGCAACAGATACTGATATTGATAGCTGGAGGTGATAGACTAAGATACTGAATGCAACAGATACTGATATTGATAGTTGGAGGTGATAGACTAAGATACTGAATGCAACAGATACTGATATTGATAGCTGGAGGTGATAGACTAAGATACTGAATGCAACAGATACTGATAGTGATAGCTGGAGGTGATAGACTAAGATACTGAATGCAACAGATACTGATAGTGATAGTTGGAGGTGATAGACTAAGATACTGAATGCAACAGATACTGATATTGATAGTTGGAGGTGATAGACTAAGATACTGAATGCAACAGATACTGATATTGATAGCTTGAGGTGATAGACTAAGATACTGAATGCAACAGATACTGATAGTGATAGCTGGATGTGATAGACTAAGATACTGAATGCAACAGATACTGATAGTGATAGTTGGAGGGAAAAATAAGTCAGCGCTGTGTATTTGTCTCATTTGTTGACAAGAGAGACCAGGAAGATACACTATGGTGCATGGTGCACAGTTCAGTTCATGATACAAGTCGATCCCTTTATGTTGTTGTTTCAACTCAAATCGCCAACTTTTTTTTGTTTTGTTTTAAATTGATACAGTGGTGTAGCTAGGCGGAGAAGAGGGGGGTCCAAATTTGAAAATCCCCCCTGGGTCACCACTTGAAGGGGGGCCCCAAATAAGTGTCCGAAATTTGTTTTTACATTAAATATTACGCCATTATTTCATGTCCTGATGTCGAATGTTAAAATGCAAGGGCCCCTATTGAGGTCAAGCCCCCTGGGCAGGGCCAGTCTTAGGCCACTGCAACCTATGCGGTCGCAGTGGGCCCCGCGCTTTCATAGGCCCCGCGCTAATACTATGTGTAATTATTAATTGAAAAATATATACGAAAAAAATGCGCGATAAAAAAAAAGGCATTTTCCTGTAATAAAATGTAAGAATCGGACGAATTTTCCCCTTAACCGGAAGTTCCAATACCTTATTTACTTTTATTGTCACTAGAATATAAATATGCCATAGGTTGCAAGGTTCGTAAAGTAAAGTTAACTTGATCGCAATTTTGTACTTAGTAAAGAATGAATAAAATGCAAAGTCGAATTTATTTTCTAATACAAAATCTTAATTTTCACTTATTATCCTTATTCCCACCCAGACTAGGCCCCGCGCAATCAGTTTCGCATAGAGCCCGCAATTGTTAGGACCGGTCCTGCCCCTGGGCTTTCAAATCCCTAGCTACGCCACTGAATTGATAAATGATCCAATAATGTGTTTTAAAAAAGCATGTGAAATTTTTCCAACGCCAGTGGCGTAGCTAGGGTGGGAGAGGAGGGGGGTGAATTTGAAAATTTTCCCGGGCACCCTCTTGAGGGTGGGGGGCCCTAAATGAGTTTTTTTTACATTAAATATTACGCAAAATCCAGGGGCCCCCAAAGAGGTCAAGCCCCCTGGGTCCCCAAATGATGGAAAATTCCTAGCTACGACCCTGTCCAACGCTTAATAGCAGAGGCCCATTTATTTTACCTTCTTCGCAACACGCCATCAAAAGAGTGTTATTGATTTGTAGATTAATCTATAATTATTTAATTTGTTCACGCTCAATCATAGCCGTTATTGAACAAATGTTCCATTTAACCCATACTATAGAACAAGACCAGGCGATCATACTATTGTAAAAAAACAAACACTTAGTTGAACCTCACTATGAAGGAACCAAAATGCAATGCGACTAGAATTTCCTTCATTACCACTTTAATGTCCTACGCTCGCTTCAAATGAGGATTATATACTATTTAATACAGAGTCATTTGTTCTCTCTCTGTTCTAAACATTCCTAGGAGCTGCTATTGAATGTCTGCGATGTGTCAGATTGATAATCCGAAGCTAAGAATTTTATGAAGTATTTATTTCACATCGGGCCAGTCTTCCCCTTCACCTCTCTCTCTCTCTCTCTCTTTCTCTGTCTCTCTCCTCTCTCTCTCTCTCTCTCTCTCTCTCTCTCTCTCTCTCTCTCTCAGCATTCTATAGAATGACTAAAACCACTTTAAACAACGTATAAACTCTAGAAAGACATTTATAGCTAACCATAAATGAAATCACATAATACACAATAGATAATCCTAAAAGATTTTTAAAATACAATAAAATGTGCATGTATTTTTAAATTTACATGTTTTTTTTTTAATTAAAAAAAAAAGAGTTCTTGTAATCACAATTAGTAACTTTTACGTTTACAAACTTTTGACCAGACAGACAGAGAGACAGACTCGATATAATATTATTAAGATATAAGTCACTTTTTTTTTTAGGATCATCAAATATTTTTTTTAAACGAATCATAATTTTCCAAAGTAAAAGCGGTTGGTCGTTGTGCTGGGCACATGACATCCTCGTAAACTGTGGGCCACAGAAACATATGACCTTTACATCATCTGCCCCATAGATCGCAAGGTCTGAAAGGGGAACTTAACTTACAGAAAACACACAAATACACTCCTAATGTAAAGGTACTGGCAACTTGTGACCATATTTTCACAATGATACTGTTGCAGAGAAATGTGATTGAATCGACAGTACCTACTTTGAACACGTGTGAGTATTAGTGTATCGAATACTTAGGTAATGACTAATAATGGTCATATTGGGCAGGTTTGTTTGTTATAGCAGCAATAGCTACGCATTTTGATCTATGACTGGTATGACTCATTGACTGGGGCGTTGGGCGAGCGCCCTATATCGGCCACTTCGTCATGTTCGCGCAACACCGGAAGCCACGATTGTGGCACCGCGAGTCTCAGTGCATGGTGGGAATTTAAAATCAAGGCGGCAGGAAAGGGAGAAGTCCAAAGCGGAAGTGTCAAATTGACAACTTTTTGGCTTTAAGTGCCTGGAATTTGGACAGACTTCTCGGAACGTCGTCACGAGATCTTCTCGACAACAGAGAAAAAGGGAAGTGACTCTGCCAAATGACTTCTTATGGCATGAATTACTTGTTACGGTAACTTAATTTTAACGTTTTTATTAAACTAGATCTAGATCTGTGTCTATGTGATTAGTGTTATCTTTATTTCTTTTAATATATTTTTTATTTGGGCAGGTGGAGTTAGTGAGCATCAGAAAAATATATCCTTACGATCTATGGGGTAGTTGATGTAAAGCTCATTTCTTTCAATGGCCGACATTTAACGAGCGTGTCACGTGGTCAGCACGACAAATAATGGCCTTTACTTGCCCAAACATATGTCAGGTGGTACCCATTAGACTCAAAAGCGTCCTTAAAATTCACCACGCCCCTGAAATTTTAACTAGGACGAAAGGTTGGGGGGGGAGAGGTAATAAAGCACTACGTTTATGTACAAAAGTTTGTTTCACTTCTCATAAACTCGCCCGCTTAATTGATCGATTCCTAAGCAGCAACTCGTAAGGATTAAAAAATGGGACACCAATAAATTAATCTAAAGTCAGGTTAAAAGTTGCAGATGTTTTTGGACGACTTACACCACCTAATCCTTTCTTACACGCTGGATCATCCTAAATCACTTGCTGGTCTTTATTCATGCAGGCCATGAAATTACTACGTAACCTTATGCCTACCCCAAGCTCCTCTTTATTTAAAGAATCTACCAGCAACCTCTCTCAAACAGAAGCCGTATGGATAGCAAGCTTCAGCGTTTGGCTATATTAATCTTACCGTGCATGATACGGTGCCTATAAGGTGTTAACACGCGGGCATAGGGAAGGATCACCGTGCGTCTCTCGTTCCATTGGTCTCACACTTTGGGATTTTTGGGATGACACTCTGGGTTCTCATGTTGCTCCTATCTCTGGATTATCGTATCAGGATTGAGAAACTGTCACCGTGGGGGGATAAACACAGGGAGAACAGGATAACTCTTCTTGTTTTTATCAGCCCTTCCATTAGGAAACGATACATAAAAGAATATGTTTAAATGTGTTTTAATAGTCAAGCGTCTATCGTTACTGACGTGCAGGCAGCCATTAATCTACAGTTAAAATATCCGTTTCTTGGTAACAAATCTAGAAATTTAAGTTTTTACGAATCCCCGCAGACATGAACCAACAAAAAAATGTAACTTCTTAGCAAAAGAATTATAAAAATTAAAAAAAAAAGAAACGCACGATCTACTTGCTTTGTAATCGTTACTTTGACATCCTGGTTTTGTTAGTTGTTTTTATTTAATTTTAAATAGGCCTACTTGTTACACCATGCTTCGTAATAATATATTTAGAAATTTAGACACATATTAATCATTTACATTTTTTTGTGTAACAATGGGATTAATATAACATGCATAATACAGAGATCGTGATGATAAACGTTTACGAGGGAATCGTGGAATGTGTGGCTGAGATAGCTCAACTTCGAATCCTGACTTGGGTTGAGCCTAAAGGGCGCACGGAAACCTTCTTCCAGATAACTCCTTCTCCCCCCCCCCCAACCCATAAAAGCAGACAATCTGGGGCATTCTTGGGTTTGGTACTTTTAAATATTTAAGTCTAAATTAATAATAATAATAATAATAATAACGTATAATTATGTTTGTATTTACCTTTTCTTTTTTTTAAAGACCAAAGCCCAGTGGAGTGAGCCTAGAAATGTCAATGGGAACTGGTGATATCTCAGACAGCCGGTGAGAAAAATAGTAGCATTAGAGCTAGCAGCTATGCAGCAACCAGGCTAAAAAACAATCTAAGCACGCCGAACAGTTAGATTGTCTTCTTGGCTGACGTCATAGCAACCCTGCAAGACCTGAAAAACAATGATGATCGTGTATTATCAAAACATAAAACAACTCTGGACAGCTCTTGTAAAGTTGGAAACTTTAACAACAACAACAAGGTAGCAATCCTCTTATGTAGACCAGCACACAATGAAATAAAAGGCGATGACAAAGCAGACATGTTGGCCAAGAGATAGTAGAATGACTAAATAATGGAAAATCCCTCTCTATCAGAAAGAAAAAAGCAAAATATAAAAAACTAGTCGACCGGCGGCGTAGCATACCTACATTTACCTACCTATATTTTGTTTGGCCGGCTTTAGGCCACTGCAACCTATGCGACCGCAGTGGGCCACGCACTTTCATAGGATCCGGGCTAATTGTAGGTGTATAAATTATTAAATTAAACCATTTCATAACTTAATAACAGATTTCCCGCGGCCTCCTGTCGATTTACCAGCAGCTACTGGAAATCTCCTGAAATTGCAAAATATACGAAAAAGTCCTGGAAATATCCGAAAATTATTAAAAATCTTTTGAAAACTCATACAAATCTCCTGAAATATATAGACAAAAATGTCATTTTGGGATGTCATTCAATATGGAAAACGCCAATCCTACGCGCGATAAAAAAAACGGCATTATGCCATACAATTCCAATTGTGGAATCTAGTGAAAGAAGCTTCTCGCAACTCAAACTAATGAAGAATTACTTGAAGTCAACAATTCTCGTAGATAGATTGAAACATTTGGTAATTCTTGCTATTGAGCGTGATCTATGTAGGAAGTAGAATTATTATAATATACTGTGACTTCGCTAAGGCTACAAGCAAGGCTTGTGTAGTAATTCTGTGCGTAGTAAAGAATGAATAAAATGCAAAGACGAATATATTTTCTAATACAAACTCTTAATTTTCACTTATTATCCGTATCCCTAAACAAACTGGGCCCGCGAAATTCGTTTCGCATTGGGCCCACAATGGTTAAGTCCGGCCCTGCTATTTGGTGACCGGTGAATACAGGGTAGATTACTTGTTCTCTTTCCATGACTTCTTGGTCACAATGGTTAAGTCCGGTCCTGCTATTTTTCGCCTCTAAAATCACGTGGGGTAACTCTAATCTGTCCGACTTGCAGAAATAAAATAGTGATATTTCCATTACTTGGTGTCCAAACTCTTAAGCCATGAAGAGAATTATACATGTAGATCCTTTTTATAAAAAAAAAAGGTTTTCTAAAGGGGATGAACTCCGCCCTTAAAGCTATATTTATCAATAATATGCAAGCTATTTCCCTTATTCGATATCAAACAAATATAATTAATTTCCAATAAGTAATTGACTAATGGAGTATTTTTTGTTTATCGATTCATGTATCAACTTGATCGGAGAATAACGTGAAAGAGAAATAGCGTTAACAATTATTTAGGGGGACTAAACCCAACAAATTTAGCCATATATGTGAATACTGAAGTATTAGTTTGCCTTGTTGGCATTTAACAAAATAATGAACTAGCTGCGGTTGTCTAATTGCTTACTTTTCTTTTATTGATTCGTGTTTTGTTTAATAATTGTGCGAATTTTGAGCTCGGTCAAAGAATGGGTGTGGGAGAAATAGATAGAAATACCAGATAGACAGACAAACAGAAAGAGCTGATATAAGCTTTGTAAAAAAAGAGCAGAATAAACGAGAAATAGACTAGCTCTCACCCAAAATTTCAAAACAAACAATGCCTTTTACAAGCTGTTTCGACATGGTCAACATATAATATTTCGCCTTAGAACCGGACATAACAGAATGAGACAATACATGTTCCAGAAAATAAAAATATGGAATAGTGAGATTCGCCTTTGTGTGCCATCATCAGAAAATGTCTACCATGTCCTTCAAAACTGCATACACTATCAAAAGGCCAGAACAAAAAACTTCATGGGGAGCTGCCAGATGTGGAAACCAATGCGCAGTTCATCACCGATACCGGTATAAGACTTTTCCTCTGAATCTTCCTTCCAACATGAAAATGAGCACGAAGAAGAAGAATCAAGGTTGAAGTGTTCACGTCGAAATAAATAATAATAGATACTTTCAATTTTCGAAAACATGAATAGCTGTATGAAATTCCTGTGTGCAAATTAGAGGTAGATCTATGTTATATTTGTTATTTAACAAATCAATCAATAATCAACAGTGAGTTCGTGCAGCTGCTTGTCTAGTGAACCTAAAGAATACAATTCGACCTTTTCAACAAAAGAAAGTTTATTCAATACAGGGGGGAATTGTTCACTAACCATTTCAGTTTCCATTGGTTGTCATATTCTGTTCTTCTGTTCTGCACTCTGGCTTTAGATTATTGTGTTAATAAATAGGCTACATCATAATAATCATTATAAGAGAGAAACGTGGTTAAGATGGGGGATTGGCTGAGAGCTTGGTTTCCGAACCAAGGAGACTAGAGCTCAAATCCCTATGTAGACTTGGATTTCAAACTTCTGAATTTTAGATCGCTCCTGAGTCCAGCCAACTCTTAACTGGTACCTTGATTGCTTTGGGGAAATATTGGCGGTAAATCGTTCTACTGGCCACATAACACCCTCGTTATCTGCCCTCATAATCACAGGGCCCTTAAGGAGTACCTTTTCTTTAATAATACTAGCCTTGTACTTACATAAGGACTTAAGAAAATTGTATTTATGAATTTTATTTTTTTTTTGAGGGGTGAGTAGCTTTTGTATTTTTTTTAATAAGGTAAGAGGTAGCTTGAGGAGGAGACAAAACAAAGACAATGTCTTCATCACTACCAGGAAGACTTCAAATTTAGTCGAGATCAGTCGATTTGTTGCATTCATTTTTGAAAGCTATCCATTATCTGCGTTAGTTTGATGATGATCACTTTCTCTGAGGATATAGATGCTTCATATATAGGTCACAGAAAGGTCTTCATATTACGTAAAACTGTTTTCTGAATAGGCCTAATTCTTTCATATAAATAAACATTACGTTTATAGTGTCAGTGATAACATCTCAACTTTATCAACCATTAATCAAAGACATTGATTTTAGAGACACTACAGAAAAAAAAAGGCTAAATATTAAAGTACTCTAGAACCTCTGTTACCCGGAACGGGGTGTGTCCGGATAATCGATCATCCGGATAGCCGAATGCGGAATATTATAAACGGTCCATTTCACCAACAATGAAAATTCCTGCGGGGGTATCACGCCGTATGTAAACATAAAATTGAAGTACAATATGTGAACAAAGCTATATAAGTAACAGCCTACCATTATTGAGAGAAATAATCATTGGTCTCTCTCTGCACACCAGCAAGACCACTTAGATAGGCTTACTTACTGTACTAACACGAAAAGGCAGTCCGATATTTTGGAGTTCCGGATAACTGACGTCCGGATAAACGAAGTTCTACTGTAGCAATAATACATAAAACACAGAACAATCACTTACAAATACAAATACACAAACTAATATAATACCCAGAAAAACACAAAGATAGGTGCACATTTCTTATTCGAACTGCTAGGGCTAATTCATATGCTAAATATTTATTTTCCTCCCAAGTGCTATTAGATCACGGAACGGGTTGGCTGAATCAGCTAGGAAACCCAATGATTTAACAGATTTTATAACTGAAAATTGGGATTAGTGACATTTGCGCTTGTGGAGTGCCTTCAAAGCTGCCTACTCTATCTAGACGCCCGAACAAGTCACGTTCCCTAAACACCCCTAGAGAAGAAAGGTTTTATACAGAGCACAGAGCTCTCATAGCTGCCTGATATAAAGAAAAAATGCGCAGGACATCTCAGATGTAGGTCCAGTTATCTGAACCTTTCAACATAAAAACGCACAAGCAATTAGCAAAATATAAAAAAAAATACTTTTTATTTTTTTTTAAATTACATAATGGTAAGCAACTCCGTATTGCTAAGTAATGCAGAATGCATCCCCCTTTTTCTGTAGACAACAAAATTAATTAAAAACCCATAATTGAGTAACTAATTGCCCTTTTCTATTATTGTTGATTCGTGTATTATCTGCGACGATATGTGATTTTGCAAAATTTCAACTTGATCCGAGAATGGGAATTGGGTGTGAAAACTTTAAAAAGAATCCATCCACGCAGACAAACAGACAGAAGATGTGAGTTAAAATTAAGCTTTATAAAGACAGTCGATTAAAGTCTGTAATTAACATGCACGACTTTATTGACACATGAATACGTGTAGGGCGTAACCACCTATTTTTTGTTTTAATCTCTGCAGTATTTAAGATGTCAATAAATGTTGAGGCAAGGGGAGCAATGACTCTTTGTTCAAATAAGTAAGGAGAATGAATTATGCCCCTTTTAAAAAAAAATGCAGAATTATTGTCCAATCATGGTCCAATGTTTCAATAATAACAACGGTAGATTTTTGTCGCCCTGATCTGCTGTTTATTGAAAACAAGAAGAAGAAGAAAAACTATTATTGACATCGCCGTACCACTGTCTCATGTTATAAGAAAAACTTAATTGGAAAAACAAAGAAAATGTGGGAACCTAGGCTTACAGATTAAGCGTTTATGGAAGTTATCTAAAATAACAATATACCCCGTTGTTATATCAACCGAGGGGATAATGACAACTGATTTTACAGACAGGCCTATCTTCAAAGCCATTAAATTAATATTCCTAAGAAGTATCTCATTGCCTGTCAGAGGGCGGTACCGCTGCTGACCCACATCATTAAAAAATAAGTAATGTTATTTAGACACACAACTGAATGGTTTGACTAATTTTGGAATGTGGTTGTGGAGGCCTCATTTCTAATCAGCCAGGAAAGCCAACGACTTAGCAGAGCATATTTCTGTTGAGAAAGAATGTCTGTAATTTATTGGATAATTTGGAGATAATGAGCAAAATGAAAGGAAAACAATATATTAATTTACAATCAATCGATTCAATTACTGTTTAATTATTTTGATTTCTCTAAAGCTGAACATGAATTTAGTTAGTGTTGTTAGTGTTTGTCTCTTGTTGATGTAAAAACAAAATGAAGTCGTTTTTTTTTTCCTTTTATGCTATCCATGTAACTGAGATGCCTACGTGTCATTTTAATGGAAATGTGTATTCCCAGACTGGAAATGTATATTTTGAGGGTCAAAAGGTGTATTTTCCTAAATATCAAGAAATATACCCAGGAAAGACTCAAAATCATTCATCACGTAACATCCATGAAATGCATCAATCCTATGGTGAACACAGCATACAGTTATATAAGACATTTTGTACATTTGCCAAAATATTTACACTTTTAGTCTTTGTCAAAGACTTTTCTAGACTATGTTAGAATGATGCGGTTCTTGTCACTTGGCAATGATCATAATGCCTATGATGTATTCCACATTCCATAATAGCGGCAACAGAAAATTCATTCAAAAGAATGGGAATTTTTGTTACAAAAGCAAGTGAAATTAGATTTTGAGTTATGAGTGGACCTTATTTTTAATAACAGCTGTATAACATTTAGCTCTTGAGCTGTATATAGGAGAAATAACCCTTGAAGGATTATGGGCACGACATGGCCTAAATTGTGCCTATGTGCCAAAAAACCCAAAATAAATATATCTTTACAAGGTATCCAGACACTGGAAATATTTTATCACATTTTGAAAGAGTTCAGATTTTCTTCTTGTATAGCTAGCAATGAAAGCTAAGGTCTGAAAAGGATGCTTTATAAAACTTGACATTTTGATTTTGAGGGCATGTAGAATGGGATGCCCCTCATATGATATACAAATTACGGGCCGAATTGTATAGATATTCCAGAGCCGATTTTAACACTCAGTCCGCCCTGATTAGAACTAACCAATCCATTCCCAATCAGTTTGAAGACTTCATATAAACTTGACACATTGAGAGGAACTCCGCTTTATTTAGATCAGTAAAATCTTGTAAACATTTAAATCTTCGGCGCGCGAAAAAAAAAAAACATACTCTAACTAGTGGAAGATCTAATAAGAATAGTCCATTCCCAGGCATTGACGAACTGATCTGTCTATATACATATATATTGTTACGATTCTCTCCTACTCAGGCGTTCTGTAAACACTGCTAAACACAACACAACACATCAACAACTTGACAATAAGGCTCCAAATAATCTGGTACTTCAATAATGGTCAAATCAAACAGCCAGTACGACACAATTGGCAACACAATCAACTGCTACAACGTTAGACCGTATATCACTGTACTAAACTCATAAACTCTACTGTCTCTTCCTGGACTCGTACGTTTCACTGGAGGACTGCACCAGGACCGACTTCATGGCTCTAACAGTCCCGGTCTCAACGCTCCCCGGTCTTGAACTGCCGCTTTCTTACACACTGTGTCTCTGGTCTGCGCAGGCTTATGATCAGATGACCATAACACGGGCGCTATTTACGTGCAAAGTTCATGCCAGTACTGTCCCTTGCCTTTCAATATAGCACGCTAAACTGTATTACTGGCCTGTGTCACATATGGCAGCTGATCACACACAGTTAACCCTTTTGCGTCGCGAATAGGGTAATAACAATATGATTACGGTCTTCGGCAACACCGCCTGTGCTGGCTCGGACTTGGTCGACGGATAGAGGACAATCGCATCCCGAAAATCATTCTGTACGGGCAACTAGGGTCTAGCTCAAGAAAAACTGGTCGTCCTCACCTCCGTTACGTTGATGTGATAAAAAGGGATTTAAAATCAGTTAACATTGATACTGACCATTGGGTAGACATAGCCTTAGACCGCACTAGTTGGAGAGAGACGGTGACCAAGAAAGCTATAGACAGCGAAAAAAACATGGGCCTCGATTCTAGAAAAAAAGCGAGCCACACGGAAAATGGCCAGCTCCTCTACCACCAAAGCGAAAGCCACCTTGACATGCAATATTTGTGGACGGGAGTGTCTCTCCAAAATAGGGTTCCACAGCCATATGAAAAAGTGTTCGAGATGAACCATAGTCGTTTCACGACTGAAGGAGGCCAATGAATATGATTAGCAAGAACTACTTGATTTTTAGATGATAAACCGTACTCGCGTATTTTCGTGTCCATTTTTGAAGTAACGTCTGTATTATATAAGATAAGAAGATGCGTACTTGTAGGCAACTCTGTAATTAAAAATGTAAACACAAAACACAGATCTAGTTAGATCTACATAGAGCATATAACAATGTATTGTTCTTATAAAACTATGCAGAAAATTAACGTTGTTCAGATATAACGAAACAATAATCTTATGAATAAATATATCTAGGTCTATACATTACATTATACATAACATGGCGTTTATAACAAACGTTAGCTATAGACTAGTAGTCACTAAGTCTAGACTCTAAAAGCAGTTTTTTGGACGCCCTGACCCTGCCCTTAGTTATATATAAGTTATAATGACATTATGTACTTTTTGAAAAGCTTCTTATGGTATTTATTTAGATCTAGAATAATTTAGATAATCTAATTCTAGATCTAGAAATTCAAAGTAGAGAATCTTTTTTTTTTTTTTTTTAATTTAAATTAATTTTTTATCTTGTCTTATGACCACAGTGTGACAGACCTGTCTAGTCTAGATCTAATCTATCACTTCATACTTCATGTTAAATTATGTTTTGTAGTTTTATTTAGAATTAGACTAAGACTAGATATATAGATCTAGAATCTTTATCTAGATCTATATAATAATATAGATGATCTATCTAGTCTAGTACTAGATCTAGTCTAGATCAGTGATTCCCAAATAAAGTGGTCTATATAGACCCCCAGGGGTCTACGAAGACTTCCAAGGGGTCTATGAAAGTGAAAAAACAAATTGGGGGTCTATGAGATGTCCACGGGCGTCTACGATAATAGATTTCATTTAAGCAGGTCGTGACTTTAATTTTTACATCACATTAATATAATTCTTCACACTAATATATAATGTGTACATCACATTAATGTAATTTTTCACACTAATATATCATGTGTACCTTAGTTAATCCTTTAAATATTTATCCTGCTATCCAAATGAAAACTTGTTTTATTTATTTTCAAGACTTATTTCAATCACGTTCCTTTTGTCTACATGAAAGTAATGTTGAGCATAACGAAATGTCAACTGTATAGCGCTCTGATTAGTTTGTTCATGACTTCCTTATCAAACATGCCAATGGCCTTTTTTATGCCGATAGGAAACTAATTACACTGGAGGATCATCTGAGACAATGTCACTATGATAGAAAGATTTGAAAAACTTTCAAACACTCACAGATAAAGTTCAGAATAGACCCACAAAATATGTCTTCGACATCATATAGAGAAGATCATATGTGGTCGTCTTGCAATATCTGTTTACTTATACCAAAATAGGGAGTTAGTGGTTAAGCGCTTGGCATCCTAACCTGGGGTCCTGGGTCAAATCTCGGTGAATTTTGAATGTCTGGATTTTCAGGGCTCCCCTGAGTCCACCCAACTCTAATGGGTACCTGACTTAAGTTAGGAAAAGTAAAGGCTGTTGGTCATTGTGATGCACACATGACACCCTGCTCGTTAACCGTTGGCCAAAGAAACAGATAATCGTAATATCATCACAAGGTCTGAAAGAGGAACTTTTACTTTTTTATGACCAAATACGTAAAACACTAAAGGTAAAACATTTATTTTACCAGCCGTTGTAGTTGTAAAAAGTGTTTAACACAAAGCTACATCTGATATTAAAAGAATTGCTTTAAGCAACTCTACAGTTTAAAGACACGTCGGGGCATGAGTTATAAAATTAAAAGCTTATTATGTAATTATTTGCAAACGACATATCAGTTTGGGATCAGCATCGTCACAGGTTCTCACAGGATGTAGTGATGTGTGCTGCTAACTGCATTAGGGTCGCTGGCTCCTTATTTTTCCTCAGGGTTGATCCACAAAACCTTTCCCATATTTGAGTTGCAAGGCAGGAGAGTTTTTGAATTCAGTTTTACTTTTGCTAGGTGGGCAGCCAAAAATAATAAGTCATTCATGCTTACTGACTTCTCCTCTTCTCCTGGTAGTGATAACATCTTCGCAGACTCAGTACTTGAGCCACACATGAAAAATTAAGAAATACACGATAAACTGCTCTTTGAGAAAACTTTTACAATGATACTTAAGGCAAATTAATTAATTAATTAATATTGAATGTTTGAAGCACTACTTCATAGAGCAACAAATTCCTATTTGAAACATAACATCCGTGGGACCAACCTGCAAAACAACATTTCCAGTGTGTTTGGTGATTCCAGCAATACATATTAATTTTTATTTCAATTGGTTTAAAAAAAAGTCTCTATAACTTTGTATGTAGCTTTAAATTACTTTTTCACTTTTCAACTCACTACAGATAAAAATTAGTTTAACAAAAATGTTGATGAATTTGAAAAAAATGTGCAAATTAAACAGGGGGTCTACCGAAAAACCAGAAAACATGGCAAGGGGTCTACGAGGCAAAAAAGTTTGGGAACCACTGGTCTAGATTATAGATGATTAGATCTACAATAATCTACATCTAGTCTAGATTCTAGATCTAGGTCTATAATATAATAATATATGAGTTACAATTAGTATTAAATAGACTTAGTTAAAGTTAGCGTTAACCCTAACTAGGGCCTAAGATTCAAGATATAATACTTTATTCTTTAAGCAGAATATGACCTGCGAGCCAGGTTTACCAAACTTTACCCTATTTAGGCTTAGGCTATTTAAATGGTTCGCTCTTTAATAGTAATGTAATCGAGTCATAGAGATAAATCTAGATCTAGGTCTTTTTTATTTTTTGTGGTAGTACATTAATGATTAAAGATTAGATACACTACAGTCTCTGCCATGACCTAAGGAACATTTTTGCTAAGTTTTATCAAGATTGGTCAAATGGTGTTGATTTCTATGCGGGATATGCATACGCCTTACTTTGTGCTTTATCTATTAGATTATAGATCTAGTTTATAAATTCTAGATCTAGACAATATATATAATATATATATATAATCTATATATAAATATATATTCAATCCAATCCTATAAATAGTTAGTAATACTCTGGAAGCATAGATCTATATATGCTAGATATGTTGGAGTTTTGTCCTTATTTATCGGCTTTGATTCTAATTTTAAGATGTAGTTTCTTTTTGCTGTTTTGTTGCTGTGGCTAAAATTGATTAAACTGACATGACCAAAAAACTACCTTAAATGCTGGGATTATATAAAAAAGCCTGAGGACATACTCAGACTGATGATGTAAAAGTCATCTGTTTCTGTGGCCCTTGGAAAGGAGGGTTTCATGTGGCCAGAATAATGACCAACTGCATTTACTTTTCACCAACTAATGTTGGGTTAGAGATGGGTGGACTCAGAGGGGAAAGATCCCTAATTAAAAAATCCCAGGATTTGAATCCAAGACCCCTCAGAAAGCTTTACAGCTTAGCCACCCCACCTCCCAGATATGGGAGCTCTTCACCCCTTTTGTGTCCTGAAGCTTCCTCTGTTATCAGCCATTACTAGGTTGGGTCATACCATATTTTTGAGGTATTTTTTGCCAACTTCATATTTCTATTACGTGACTGTCAATTTCTCTGGATGAATTGCCAATGTGGGTTCCTTTTGAAAAAGTGTGGCAGTTTGTTTGGACTGTAAAATGGATCTTTCTTGAATTTCCTCTCTGGGCCTAAGAATATTGTTGCATTGAATGTTTGGTTCCCAGTATCCAGAATATAACCTGATGGGAACCAGTTTTGCTCCAGTAAATAGCCTATCTGCTTCTGCAGAACAGTCTATTCCACCGGGTACCTTGTTGAGACCACATGAGCTGTAATCCTCAGATTTTATAATTGTACAGTTATCTGGACCTTGATCAAAATTAATATAAGCTAGTAATAAAAAATTTACAAATAATTGTTGAATGTATGTGAAGATGTGTTTAAAAAGAACAATCTCTTCAACAGATTCTGATTTCATCTCTTGTACTGAAAAGTTCCTTTGTCAGAAGCTTAGGAAACTGTAAAACTTTTTCAAGTTTTGCAATGGTTGAACCAAAACTTATAGTTTTTGACCTTGGTAAATTTCTGCTTATTACATATATGGATATGTAGATTAGTTATTGTGTGTATGTGTATAAAAAGGAAATATAAAATGCTGCATTTATTGACAGTAATTTCTTTTATATGGTAAAATAGCTAGTTGAAAGGACATAATGAAAATAATGATATATATATTGACTTTGTCATTGGGCCTCTTATTTGAAAACTTATTATATTTTTCTATCAGTCATTCCTGCCTTGAGCAGATCTTCAGAATTATATTTTATTAGTTTATGAAACATTAAGCATGGGTACCCCTTTTCTATTTTTTTTCCCCAATTCTATTCTAAAATATATAATATACATCTAAAAATTTTACATAAATAATTTAAAAATTAACATAAAAAATATTTTATTTTTTAAATGTTTATACTGTGTAAACCTGATATTTTGAAATCACCTAAATTGAAATTCCACTTAATTTGATTCACTTCATTGTTAATTTTGTTTCTTCATTGTCCTTATTGAAAAAGTATCAATTAATATGGAGTTGGTTTACGACAGGTTCCAGTTAATACTTAGAACTTTGAAACTTTTCCTTGCCTAGCTAGTTATTGGTGTGATTAGTGAGTCCTTGACTAGTATGTGTCACCATACTATTTGTCATATTACATGATCAAACTTTCAAGAAAATGTGAATAAGAAATGACTGATTTCTTGCCTTGATTTCAGATTACACCCTCTGGCCTTTCTGGGTTGACACTCATGTAGATCCACCATTTCATAAAACAAGGTGAGGTGGTAATTTAGTCAACCTGTTTCATTTGAGACATGTAAGTCATGGTGTTATGTTCACATTATCTGTGGCCAACAAATAGCTAAATGGACTTTCTTTCCCCAAGAAATGTACTAAACCATTTATAGTTCGGTGGACTTGGGGACATCCTTTAAAAAGCCCTGTCTTGGTTGAGATATGAACTCAAAATCCTTGATTCTGCTTGTAGACCAAACTTTGTTTCTTGTCACAACGTAGACTTCCAATATAATTGTGGTCTAGTCATCTGCGCCACCAACACACACACACAAATTACTTATTGGCAAATCTATATAGATAAGTGCCACATTGTTGTAATGAATCAATTATTCTCTGCAAGTGTCAACACTCAAAACATCCATTGTCATATTATAATGATATAGTGTGTACCGGTAAGTCACAGAATATCTTAAGAAATTCATTTTATTTGGCAGTTCATGGTCTTCAGTATTTTTACTTAATATAACACCAAAACTAGCATGAAACAACTACAAAAATATTTGATAAGTTCTCAGAATTTCATAATTTCAATTTAAGAACACCATAATGACCACAAGCATGTACTTAAGCTAGAAATTAATGTTTAATTGTATTTGGTTCTTCTAATTAATACAGTATCATATATTTTATATAAATTACTTCTAGCCCGCATTGTACTCCAAAGAACGACCATTGTGTTCTTATTTACTTACTTGACAAATTTTGTGAAATGGAAAGGCTTCACTATGAACCTGTTTACTCTAGAGACTTTATCCATTGATTTGTCCTATGAAAACTATAAAACATCGTATATAAAATGGATTGTGCATTGTATTATGTGCATTATTATAGATGGTGAAGCCTAACTATAAAATCAGACCACTATAAGAGCTTAAAAATAAAATATCCCGCTTTACTATGAACTGTTATCTCATTTATTCATCACATTACAGTATATTTCTACTCAACCACCATTTATGTTTCAGCGATGGTAAAGTCTATGATGCTCACCAACAGCGTGTTAAGTATTATAAAGAGGTCCCTGATATCTTAAACCATCTCCATAAATCAGGCTTTCAGCTTGCCATAGCGTCCAGGTATGTTCTAATCATTAACACATGCATCTTTTTTTATGATTGGCTTCTAAATTCAAGTGCTCCCCTATAAATACAAGCAATGCAATCCTAGACTTTAAGGGCTAACTAGATTTTAGACACAGTCATATATGATCAAATATATGATCATAAGGCATTTCCCTACTTAAGAACATTTTTTATGATTGTATTATCTAAAGAAACATGTTCTTGAGAAGGCTAGTATGGACATTATATAGGGGCTTTTTATGGTCTGACAGTTATGCCTGGCAGTGTATGTATCTCATATGGGAGATGTATGCCAAAGCGAAGCAGGACGTTTTGGCGACGCCGTTTTGGCGCGAAGGTCGTTTTGGCGCGAAGGTCGTTTTGGCGCGAAATACATTCTGTACGTTTATTGTATTATTTCTTTTAAAAGAATTATTCATATCTATGTTTTGCATGAGTGTTTGTGTTAAGACATATTTTTTCACGAACTAAATTTAAATGTGTGTTTTTTTTTCACATCATTTTCTTTAATAAACATTTTGGCTTGTGTATGTGTGTTTATTAAGAGGCTCACTTTTATTTTCAAAAAATTTTTAAAAATATTACTTTAAAATTAAAAACAAAATGAAACGATGATAGACTAAAAATTGATGCAATTATTTGTTTACATTAACATTGGTTTATTTAATGACTGTAAGGTATCTCCAGCTATACATACCAAACACTTGCTAATAATAAGTAAAAATATAATACATGTACCATGTTTCTCAAAATACTTTAAGTTAAGTATACATAGACACCATGGTTATTTGCCTAAGTTGCTGGAATTCAAGGGTTCATTTAAAAAAAGCTACGTGCTTATTAAATTATCGTCAAATGATATCTCGCGCCAAAACGTCCCGTCGCCAAAACTGCGGCGCCAAAACATCACGTACCGTCTTTTTTTTTTTTTTTTTTTTTAGTGAACTGAAAGCTTGTCAATGGCTGTGTTCAGTTCCTTTACCAAGGGCATCTCTTCTAATTTGTTCAATATATATATTGTTTTTTGTTACTTAATGTAGCAACAAGTTATAAATACTTTTTTAATATATAAATCATCTTGCTAATACCTTAATTCATTTGTTTTTTGACAGAACAAGTGCAATAGCTGAAGCCAATGAATTAACCAAATTGTTCAACTGGGACCAGTATTTTCAGTACAGACAAATTTTTCCTGGCAGTAAAATAACACATTTCAAGAAGTGAGACCAGTTCAGATATGTTTGGTTTTGAATTGACTATGTTTCTAGATATATTTTCTACATTGGTTTATTGAAAAAAATAGTTGTATAAGTAATGTTTTAGTGTACTCTGTGACTTTGAAAAGAAAAGGATGAAACAAATCTACTTGAGCAAACACCAACATAGACATGTACAAAAACTAAATAGATTTCTTAGCCACTTTGTTTTTTTCTAGGATATTAATGATGGTTTCAGAAAATAGAACATTTAAAAAGTTAAGATTAAAAAAGAAAAGAAAATATCAAATAGTAAATAAAATAGAAGTTATGCCAATTATATGATCAGATAGAAGCATCATAATAAGATAATCATTAGCTATTCCTGTGGGTTTGTTTCAACTAATGATTACATTTTTACAAAGTCTATTATCAACTCACTTCGTCTGTATGTCTGTCTGGTAAAGAGTTTGTACACAATATTTCTCCGATACCCAATTTTAGAATAAGTTGAAATTTTTTACAATTATTTCTTGTACCTGACAAAACAAAAATTAATATAAAAAACAGTTAGCTAATTATCTAATAGTAATTAAAATTTTGTTTGATATTGGACAAGGGAAAGAAATCATACTTGACAGATGTGGTGGTATAATCTGAATTAGTCTCTTGAGGAGGCTTGAGCCCTGAGTGAGCACTGTATTCATTTAAAAAGTGATCATGGTAACATTCACCCAGATACACCTGTCCTATCCACCACACCCCTCCCCCTTCCTTTTCCCAACAGGTCCAGACAAGTGATAGGATGGAGAAAGCTAAAAGCATGAAATTGCACTAAACAAAAACAATTGGTAAAAATATTTCTAAGATATTTTTATTTTTAAAAGTGTAGATGTATTACAAATGTAATGACATGACTGATCCAAACTAATGGATACAATTACACTCAATATAAGCTTTGTTTTATTTGGTAAAGTATTTTGTATGTTTTTCTTGCTCATTCTGTAGGCTGCATTCTTTAAGTGGAGTTCCTTATGAAGAGATGCTCTTCTATGATGATGAGCATAGGAATATATTGGATGTTTCATCTTTAGGTAAGAAGGTCCTTTTTTTTTTGTCCTACTGTAAGCCCACATACTTGCCCCATTTTATTATGCAACTGATAACATAACCAACTCCCTGCTGAACAACCGAAGAAAACAGCACACTTTTTTTGTAAAAATGTTAAAAATGTTTTACATGTTTCGGATGTTCCTTCAAAGTTGAAGATAATTACTTCCTAGTCCAAACCTCCCGCAGGACGACGGGGGATGGGAGCGAGCAGGGTTTGAACCCTGGACCATTGATAAATCTGAACGACAGTCCAGCGCACAAACCGCACGACCAGGCAGCCATCCATTTTTCCTTGGCACAGTCTGCAAAAGAGCTCACAGCTCAGCAGCAATAAAGCTGGCTAGAAGAAGAAGAAATGCAACTGATCATTCTTTTCTTTTCTTATAAGAATAAATACAGTAGCGACAATCTCTATGCAATGATAAAAAAAAATATTGTTTTGAAATCTAGAGTATCTTTTTAAAACCAGGTGTGTTATCTTTTTAAAAAAAAATGTTAAGTAGGTTGAAAGAAGTTTTGATAAGCCATTGAGAAAAATGAGCATTGCTGGTGTAAATTAGAAACAAAAGTTGGTGGTGTGATGTATGGAAGACATTGTTAAGTCTGATCAAGGGGTGTTAATCAAGGGGTGTTAAAAACAAAATAGATGCATATACAAAACAAAGGATGCATGAATCAGGCTAGATGGGAACAGGAAATAGTAATGGTACTATAAAGTAATCTTTTTAGAGGAAGATTTATTTAAATGTAAGAAGAAAATGCTTTCTTTTTAGCCTTTGGAAGGGAAACTAGATGAGTTAGTAATTCTTTGTTCAACTCTTAGCATTTGCTATCCATGAACCCCCCCCCCCCTCTAGGTGTTCTCTGCGTGCTAGTTAATGATGGACTAAATATTAGTCAGCTCTACCGTGGCTTTGACGATTTTCAAGAACGAGCTGTGGCCAAATTGAAGAAGAAAAGGAAGCGCAGAAAGTCTAAACGCAGACCTTCAAGAAGACGTGATACATTAGAGGATGACTCCACATCTTCTTCCTCATCATTTAGTCAGTAGAAACTTGTCAAATGTTGTTCCATTTGAAAACTACCAAAAACATGTGAAGCTTTTTGAACTATCTAAAGGACATACCTTTGCAATAAAATTATGTAATACCATCTAACAAATGAGATCTTTTCTTTCATTGTCTTGAACATTTTTTGTTGAACTTCAAATGGTTTACACATTTGTTAGACTAAAAACTCTTTGTTCTAGTTATTTTGTCTTTTCTATTTATTTCTTTCTCTTCTGTTATGGTATTTATTGTTAATATCTTTTAAAAGAATTATATAAAACAACAATAAGAACAAACCTTCAGTATCAGTTGTGAAACAATGAACAAAGTGCACTATGTCACTTTAAAATCATAAGTTGTTGTCCTTCATTAGAAATGACAATTGACATTGGTATCAACATGATGGTGCCCCGCCTCATTTCAGTATTCCAGCACAACAAAGGCTTGATAGACATTTGCCATAGCAGTGTATTGGTTGTAAAGAATCAAAGGAACGGACACATCTCCAGACCTCAGGATATTGGACTTTTGGCTATGGAGCCATAATAAAGATCAAGTTTATGCAATCTATAACAATTAAATAACACTCAAAAAAACTTGAACCAATTTTATGTGAACTAATCAACCTCAATCAAGAAGACGTACGTAAATGTTATTTAAGCTTCAGGATGCCATCTCTGTCTGGAGCAACATGGTGAACAGTTGAACAGTTGCTATGAAGTTGTTTATTATTTACCATCACTTGTTCTTGCTGTTTTGTTGTGCAACACATTTAGTTTGTTGTTTTATAGTCATTACAGTTATTTTATTTTAGTTCTAGAGATGGAGACTTGTGCATTGCACTGTATATAATTATGTAATGCTCAATGTTCTTCAGTTTTCTTCACAAGTCTCTTTACTTCCTTTATTTGTATAGGGCCAAAATTATGTTGAAATATCTCATTTTAGGAAGATGTAGCAATTAGTTGTTTTTTTCTAAACCAAAGATCAAAGTAAAAATGGTATCACCATACTGTTTCACTACCTGAATGGAGAGAATATGTATATATGTATGTATGTATAAACTAGATTATAATAAAAAATATGCCTTTTCTTTTGTGATTATTGGTCTTAGCTTTCATTAACTGAGCTCTAAAATTATCTTTTATTAATTTTTCTTCTTGTTCTGTCTTGTCTCAGGTGTTACATGCATGTTGGTCCCTGATGGAATCAGCCAGAAGGCATTTCAGGAAGGGTTGGAACTTTTCAAAAATAGGAAAGCCAAGACAAAACAAAATAACAATTAAAATTAGTACTTTTTTTTTCTATCCCTATAGTTGTTCTTTTCTCCAACTGAAATGAACATATTTAGATGGAAAGTTATATGTACTGTACTGGTTAATTTATTTTAGAGTGTGATATGTAAATAGACATTTTTTTTTTACATTGAGCATGAAGTGTTTATAAATTAATTCCACCTGGAATGGCCTATTATATTATATAAAATTTAAGTTAAAAATAAAGGCATTTAGATGTTCTTTTTCCATATACTAGGACTAATTCACGCAAATGTTCCTTCTTCCATATTGCCATTAGAGCATGAAACAGGTTGCCTGAATCAGCCTGGAAGACAAGTGACTTAGGAAGTCCCTAATTAACTAGCATGACTAGATTAACACATCAATAGGCAGATGACACAATTATCTTTTTTTTTTTTTTTTAAAAGGAACATCTGTAATTTATAAGATAAGAAACGTTGAAGTAATTCTAAATTGATATATTAATGTTGAGTGTACAACTTTGAGGCTCTCAAATGCTCCTAGTGTTCCAATGCAGATGCCTATCATGAATTCTGGTGGCTATTTGTAGTTTGGACAGCAGGCCAAGAAAATATGATTTATGTGACATTTGCCAATCATTTAGAATATATTTTAAAACTACATTTGAAGATGTGCTGGCTTGATTGATGAAATGTAAGTCTTCTGAATCAAGAAGAGTTTGAACCTAAGTTCTTTTGGGTGTTAGGCATATAAGTAGCATATAAGTTGCAAGAAGTAAAAGTGGTTGTTGTGCTGGCCACATGATTTCTTTGTTCTATTTTGTCCATAAAAATGGTTAAGATATCATGAATAACTTGTTAAACTACACACTGCTAGGCAAAAATTCAACTAGATGCCAATTCATTATAGACTATTTGAAAGAACATGTGTAAAACTGTTAGGGACTTTCAGTCTCTGTGCTGTTTAACACAGGAGTTAAAGTAACACATGCATACAAAAAAAGTTGTGTATACAATTCAAGATAGTTCCTTCAATTCAACAATTTTAATGTTTAATTTTTATGCTGTGTTATTTTATTTTAATTATTTATACTATATATCAGTGATTTATGATATTTAAAATACTAGATTAAGACAGATCTTCAATGGAAATTTGTCTATAAGATCTCCTCCGTTATTTATTTGATCATGATACCTCATTGGGTTCTAAAGCACAATAAATATTCCTGTGGAAGTTTATATCTTGTGACTTAAGTGAGATATTATTGACGTGAACACATACACTAAGGTAACAAAAATAATAAAACTTATTAACAAATAAAATATTGTTTATTTACTGGTTTTTGTTTTGTTTATTATTTTTAGCTTTTTGTAGGTTGCAGATGATTTGTAATTATTTTTTTTTTTCAGACAAATTCCATTCATTTTAAAGTCTGACACACACTTGAACTTATGTTGGCTTTTTGTTTTTTTGTAAGAATGATACACACAATAGAATAAAAGATGTCAATGTTACCAAAAGTTGTTAATACTTTTTTCATTGTTACTAAAATAAATTGACAGGCTGCATATTTAAATCTTCATTTCAACCATTTTTATCCCAAATTGTTTTTGTTTCCTTTCAATTATCATTTGAATTAAAATAAAAGGTGTAACATTCATTCTTGTGATTCACAGCATACAAAGTATCACAGTCATGAGTTATTCAGCTGCTTAATATCAAACGTATGCCCTCCCCTCTCTTCCCCTGAACAGTAAATCCTTGGAGTTTACTACTTAAGAATTTAAACAAATCTGAAAAACAATATCAGATGTTTCTCCACTGTATTAGTTGCAATACCATATAACAAACATTGTTATGACATTAAATTAGTTACAATATGAAATAACAAACATTGTTATGACACTATAATCTTGTGGGTTTATGATGTCTCACAAGAGAAATGGTTCTTTCCAAGGTAGTTGCTAATTCTTTCATAAAACATTTCATGTACACATTCCCAGCATCAAATTATGATATGAGCTTTATATATATATAACTAATCACAAACAACTTAATACAATGTTTTAGAAAATACATACAGGACTTAATTTGTTTCTATAATACTACCAGATGACAATAATTTGTATTCCAAAAGTGGAATGTAGTTAAAAGATTTACCCTGAGAGACTTCAACGACATAAAAACAACAACTTGAAATGACATCAATTTTATTTAGTTTCCCATCCTTATGAACTATTTTTAAAGGCTTCAGCTAATGCATATGTTTCTCTCAGTTGAGATTTCCTTTGATTGTCGCAACCTGAGCAAAGAACAAATTGAATCAGTTATAAACTTTTACTCACTTGCAATGTTGGCATAAAAAGTTCTGCAAAGTGAACTACTCAGTGTTAAATCATTTTAAGAAGCCAATGTATAAAAGACACTGACTCATCACAAGAACTTCCATGTCTTTGCCAACAGTTTAGGTTAAACTTTTCTTGCCAAAGCCAAGGCGGTAGGGAGTCTTGGGGCACTTGAGATCCCCTGACCAGGCCTAGGTATTATAGAAAAGTGCATACTTCCCATGGTTCTGGACAAACTTTGACTCCTCCCCTACTGTAGGGAGGGAGAAGAAACAATGTCTCGTTCTTTTTTCCCCAGACTTGCTGATCTCTAGTTTGACAGGTCTGGGAAACCACTACTTCTTGTACTGTATGGTAACATACTTGCACTACGCACAACAGCAGGGTTTCTGTCCAGGGCTTTTGTAAGACAGGATTTGAGCTTCTCAAGCCCAGGCTCAATTGGGAGTTGGATGATGAAGATGCAAAAGCCAAGGGTCTATTATCTCACTTAAAGATTGGCCAGTGAGATGACACATTTGTATTTTATTACACTAAATTTCAAAATATTAATTAATATTGTTTGATAATTGAGCTAAAAATAATATTGTTGGTGTGCTTTAAATAAGTTGGATCTTTGCATTGGAGTTTTCTTTCATCAGAAAAAAAGACATTTCTTTGCAAGAACCAAAACCCTGAGTTCATTGTTGCCCTCAACATAAGTTATTGCATTGATAAAGGTAAAGGTTATTAGTATTTAGTTTGCAAATTGAAACATCTCATAAATTCGCATGTTTTCAGAGAAATGACTTTAATGCAGTTATATTTATTGTTTGTAATCTAAAAAATTGTTTCAATCTCCTATATCATTTATAACCAAAGGACAGCATTTGGTTTAAAAAACTTATCAGTTGGTCTACAGTTGAAACTCTACTTGTCATGAAGGAGATTAGGTTAAGAACAAATGAAACTTCTTTTTTTTTTAGTTTTGTTTTATGTTTCAGATGTTCCTTTAGATTTGAAGATTATTACTTACTAGTCCAAACCTCTTGCAAAACAGATTTTAAACCCAAGACCATTGTGCAACAGTCCAGAGCACATACCACATGACTATGCAGCCATCAAGGAGTATCTGAAACTTAAATTAGTCTAAGCTCTCACCTAAGAAAGAATTTGGTGTTAATATTGAAGGCAGTCCAGCGTCTTGTTCCATGGCATCAATAAAAACTGGACCGTCGTCCCATAGCAGATCCCAGCCTCCTATTCTTTTTTCTTTTCCTGTCAACCTAATTGATATTCAATAAACTAAACAATTATGCTGCATGCTTGTCTGAATACTTTATGGTTTGGTGATTTTTGTTTAGAGTAAACAGAGCTCCTCACGCCCTCTTGCTTAGTCTAAAAATGGTCATGAACTAATTAATTGTTATGAAGTATTTTGGTTCCTTCCAGGAGTTGGAAAGAGGATTTGTGTTTGGCTTTTGTGACACATTGTTTTCTTAAATTTCAGAAACTCATCTAAGTTAACTCTTTTTTTCAACCCTACATTTGGGGATGTCATTTGTGTGTAACATAAAACTAAGCTTGAAATATATTTTATTACTTTCCTCAGTAACCCATACACACACTCAGGCATGCACACAAATTGGAGATATTCATTACCTATTTTCAAGGTCAAGAACATTCAAGACATCGTGGAGTAAACCAAATTTGAGCTCATAATCTTCCTGACCACTAGCTGTGAGTGATGGTGATGCATTGATTTCTATAAGCCAACTAAAAATACAATAGTACAACATTGAAGAATTCAATGCAGAGCATGAAAAGGAAGCATCATTGGCTTGGGCTATACATAAAAAGTTTGTAAATATTTTATAACTTACATAAAAATAAATTAATTATCGAGCTGTTAACTTCAATATTATTTCCAAACCAAAAATACAAAATTTTATATGTAAATCAAACTACCATGTATTTAGATCCTGGAAGAACAAGAGAACTTAATGACATCAGATAATTCACACAATCTTCCACTAACATTAGATTTCATTTTCATATTTATCTTTGGTCTGGCTTTTAAGCAGATTCAATTCTTCCCTCCACTTTTAACATGACATATTTGAGTTGAAACCTGATTATCGTGACCAAACATTAAGACTTGTATGCTGAGTCAAAAACTTACGGCTTAAGAGAGCTGTCTAGTAGTATGTCGTATCCATACATTTCAAAGCAATGCTTATCGTTAATAATAATTTTCTGAACACTCTGTAAGCTCTTGATTATAATATTGTCTATGGCAGTGAACATTTGTCTCACCTAGGAAGAGAAATTCAATGTAATACAATATCTCCCAATATGAAATGTATGAAACTCAATATTAAAGAATCTTAAAATCGAAACATGCAGCAATAAGGCAAATAGTATGTTAACTTTTCAAGTAGATTTAACTTTTTTTTTTGGCTTTGCAAACAAACTTGGGGATTTTTATTGGTTGATAATAGAATAGGATCTAGAGTTACAATACTTACTGTATCAATACCATGTCTTGCAACCAAATATTTCCTAAGTTGTTGAGCAGACCACTTGCAACCTTTCTCTGGATCATAATCAGGTGATGTCTTCTGCACAGCAACATTGGTTAAGTGGATATCTGGATTTGATAGGAATATGTTTTTCTGTCAACTACTAGTTTGTTTTCTTACACATTTTCTTTTGATTGACAACCATCATGAAGTAGCCTACTAATGTGCTTGGCTACTTTCAAGGTTGTATTTTGGGCTATCATAATTAATAATAATATGTTTTGAGTTGTTTCATTCCATTCAAAAGGGAGAAGGGCTGAGACCAATGGTTATAGAAGGCCTGAACACTGACCTGTGATGAGGCAACAAGCTATTGTGATGTCACAGGTCAGCATTGAGGCCAACTATAACGATTGGTCTTAGATGGGCTAGTTTCATCTTCACTTGCCTTTTTTGACCTTATTAACAATTAAATCAAATCATTAACACAGAAAGTTAGTCTAGTGGGCTAATTAACTTTCCCTGTTTTTTTTCCCAAACCTTATCCTTTTATGGTTGAGAGAATAAAAGATAAATAAACTGTGTTAATTCTTGACCCCTGTCAGATATTTAAATAGCTAAGGGCACTTGATTAATACTTTTCTCACAGCTACCCTACATCTGACATCTGTTTATGTTGGATATTGCAATACACTTTTAAACTCTTAACTCTTAAAGGAATATCTCTCACCGATCTGTGTTTCACAAGAAGGCATTATTAAATTATTTCCTCTGATTGAAAGAGAAAGAAAGTGTATTTGGCCTAAAGATAACCTTAGCAGTCCCCTGCCACAGTTATGAGTCAACAACATTTAAAAGATACAAGTGTCTTCCAGAGAATCCAAAGAAAATCGAGTGTTTGAAAATCTTGCAAAGCCTCCTCTGTAGAGCCATACTTTTAAGGGGTTAAACTGAAGAAACAAAATGGTGCAAATCTTGTTAAAGCATTACAAATAACAGAAACCAAAGATATTAACAACATATCAATAAAGTATTTACTTTAAATAAAGAGTAGTTAGTTGTTCTTGTACAAGAATTTCAAAAAAACTTACTGATATTACTAAAACATAAATACGCATATCAAATTTGCGACCACCAATAAGGTAAGGATCATCAATGTATCTTTGGACAACATAGGTTTCAGGAATATCTTTTGGTATGTTGGGATCTGGCAATGGTTGGTATTCTCCCTTCAAATATAAAACATTTATAAATGATTATTAAAAAAAAACTTTAAAAAAAAAACATAACTCAGTAAGAACTTTCTAATAAAGTAATTATCTAAGAAAACAAAAAATTGTAGCCAAGTGCCAAAAATATTATATATTAAAAGCTATTAACTTTTTATTTGATGTTTCATTAATCAAATAAATATTGTTGCAATTTTAAAATCGCCCTAGTATAAATAATTATTTGTAATGTCTAATAAAATTACCTTTTTCCAGTCAGTAATATCTTTGAGCTTTCGGAACAGAAATATTCCTTTCCCTTGAGACTTAGCAGCAGGCTTCATAATCCAAATCATGCCAGGGTTTCTTTTGAATTCCTCCACAAAAATGTGATATTCTGACTAAGAAAAAATATTAAAATCTGTATTTTTAAACACAATCTTGGAAATCTATAGATAATAATTTTTTTTAATAATAAAAAGATGATAATTAAATTAAAATGTGGAAAGCATACAGAAAACTTACTGGAAGTTCAAATGTTGAAGGAAAAAAATCCCAACTGAAAAAAAAAGAAAGAAAATGAAACTATAACTTTTCATTTTGAAAATATGTTATAAAGTTTTAACTTATTAAAACGTAAATATACTTACGACTGTGCTTCTAATTTCCCAAATTCTTTATCTGTTTGTTTACGAAATCTCTTTAGGTTCTTAACCATCAAATTTTTGCGAGTTAGCTGAAAAATATAAGGTATAAAGATGATTCCCAAATACAATTTGAAAGATTTAATTAAAGTTAACACAGCATAATCACTATTACTAAGGCGCTATAAATGTAATTAGTAATATAATTTTTGATATAAATTTTCGAAGTTGAAATGATACCATGGGGATTGTTCAATAATGTCAGATTCACAAAAGTGACTTTGTCATTTAATTCTTATTTTCAAATTATTTAATGGTTAATGCTAAATTTTTATTTTTAAACCATTAGATGAGACATTCATTTGTTGAGATAATAAAAATAGTCCAGGTTAAGTTTATTAATATAGTTTACCAATCACAATCAACCAATCACTTTTACTCCAGTCAGGCAACCATTGGCTGAGAGCTTTTAACATTCAGGCAGCCATGGAGACTAAACCTCTCTACAAAAATATAAAGTTGATGAGAAATAATAACTCTCTTTAACTTGAATGGATACCTCATAGTGATTTCTAAAATGAAGAATTTTTTGATGTTCTTGAAGAAACATAGTATCATAGTTTGCATGAAGCCACTCTCTATCACACCAATAGAAATCCCAATCACCATCTCTAAAGTGAACAAACAAATATTAATTATATTGCGACATGTTCTTTTAAAAACAATTTTTACACATGTTCAAAGTACAAGAAAAAATAAGTGTTCTTTCATCATTGAAAGTTCAAACTCTGCCTACTTTCTTATGTTCTCAAAATTTTATAATGCCACCATTTAGAATTAAGCTAGAAGAGACTTTCAACAACTCTGAAACTAAATCCAAGTCTTCTACTGCCCAATCATGTAGTCTATGCTGAATCTTCATCACAATGGTCATAAGTTAGAACTCTCCCTGGTCCCACCCTTGAACCATGCAAAAGGTCTGGGCTATGATGAAATAATCGTTAGTTCTGAAGGAATGTTAAAAAAAAACACACACATACACAAAAACCCTAGCATTTCATCTGTTCAATTTTTTTTTCTTATTAGTCATCATGTGCTTAAATTTTCATGTAGACAAATAAAATGTCATAGTGGACAATACATGAGGCAGGTGACAACACAGTCATACAAAAGATCAAATAAGATGTCACATAGATGCATCTTTATTTCAAATTCAGGAATTTTAATCCATAGGTTTCAAAGTTTGATGCATTTTTTACACAAAAGATAGACCAAGTAAAATATTGCAAGAATGGATGTTTATTTAAAATTTAGCATTAGGGTTAGATCTAGATCACTATGATTTGTAGACCTCACAGCACCAGAGTTTGACACTACTTATCAGTTACTGTACAAACAAACATAATAAAGATATGCATAATTATATAGACAGACCCCATTTTCTCCACATTTCCATGCATGTCGAATGTATAATCATATGATCAAGTAGGCCTACATATAGACTTCAATATGTATTTCGGTTTGACTATGTTTTCATCATGCTATCATATTATCTAAGCTATTTTTTTACTATTTGAACACTTATGTTTTGTTTGCGCTATGTTATATCTATCTTTGTTTCCAAGAAACTTTATCAAATGAATTATTCTATGCATACTATTAATTTCCATTAAATGATTCAACTAATAATCAACTGGTACAGTTTACTTGCCCTTGTACTTCTTGCCAGCCAACTCGAGATCGTAAAACATCTAGGATGGTATTTTGGAAAAAACATTTGAATCTAATTTCTCTGTCACTAGAACAATTAGAAAAAAAATAAAATAAATGAAACACATGAACAACTGCTATTTAATACAAACTTACAAAGAGATATTATATAGTAAGTTATATCATTAATTACCTAATATATCTATTAGCCAACTCATCCTATATGTAAAGCTAGTATTCGGAAATAAATTATATATTAGGACCTTCTATAATATTCTACATAAATAAAAGTCTTAAATCTCTTGGTCTCTCAAAAAATATCTAAAAAACGCTTGAGTTTGACTTAGTTACTCCACAATATTTAACTACCAACCACCATCATACACTTTATGTTTCAAAATCTTATGTGAAGATAATCTTAATGTGTTAATATGAATGATAAAAAAAGACTACTCTATTTGAACTACAGACTCCAAGAAAAATTTGTTTAAAATGAGATAGGAATGATAAGGTCTTCATTTACTTTATCAATCAAATTATATTCTTCTATAGTGTTTTAGAACAGCTATTCTATCACTGCTTTTAATTATGTTTATTTCTTTTAGATACTGTATGTGTTTATCAAGTGAAACTAGGACATCTACTTCTAGGTTTAAAAAATGATCTTATATTCTTATATTACTGTATATGTTTATCTGGCCTTCACTTCAAAACTAGGGCTTCTACTTCTAGGTTTTAAAAATGATCTTATATGAAAACATAATTCTTTGAAATACAATAAATGACCTGATGATGCCTTTAGCAGCCCTTTGCCTTCCATATGTCATAGTTGACACCTGTAAATAAAACAAAAACTCATATGATTTAAATATATGTTTGTGATGCAAAAAAATAAAATAAAGGACACAATATGGCTATAAAATTTATGTAGGCCCTATTACATATATTTTAATTAAATGTCAAATTTAACAGTGTAACTTTGATATACAAACCCTTAAGGAAATTCTTCTTACAATTGTGCATTACACATAACAAAACATAACAACAACAACAAACCAAGTGTCCATTCATAACAATGTTTCACTAATACAACCATGATCATCTTTTAGAACAACCATAACAGGGTATATTAAGCATAGTTTCTTTTTTATGACAGGGGTTTTATTCTTAGGAACAGAAAAAAAAAAAGTGATTCAGCAAAAAGACTACTGGCAGCAACTTGGTGAAAAAAAAGACAAGGACTTTTACATAGTATGCCTAAATATTATTTTCTACATTTCACACTATATGAAAGGTGAAATGAAGTCAATCAATAAAAACATCTAGGCTTATGCTAAAAACTACAATTAGTTTAGCTAGAAAAAAATTTGAAAAGAAGAATAGCATGAGTTGGCCTCCTTCAATTAAAGAACAACTATGGTTCTTCACGTCACAAGAACACTTTTTCATGTGACTCAATAGAGACATTCCTGTCTACAGTCTCCATATAACACACATAAAGGTGGCAGTTGCTTTAGTGGTAGAGGAGCCATCCATTTTTTGTTTGGCATGCTTTTCTTCCAGAACTGAGGTCAATGCATTTTCACTGTCTGTAGCCATCTCTCTCCATATAGTGTGGTCTAAGGCTATATCTTCCCAGTAGTTAACATCAATGTCCAGTGCTCTGAGGTCCTGTCTGATTACATCCAAATATAAGAGATGGGGATGATTATTTTTTGTGTGCCTGTTATAAAGGATGATATTTGGGATATGAGTGTCATGCATCTCAATGTTTCTCACTCTTTCTTGCCATGTGATTCTTCGAAGGCAGTGCAAGTGAAATTTAATTTTTGCTCTTGCTTTGCCTAAGTAGTTCATGACTAGCTACCATACAGTAGGTGTGCTTAAATCAGATGCCTTGTGTAGATCTCCATTTTGGTCATTGTATTGAGCTTCTGGTTTTCCCAAACTCTTGGTCTGAGTCTAACAAAAGTAAATCCAGATGTGACTTCTAGCTTGTTTTCATTGATGAGAATAGAGCATTGGTTCTCAAACTGAGGTCTGCAGACCCTGAGACAACTGAAGGGGTCAGCAGAAACAAAAAAAAATGTAAACAAATAAAAGAACTTTGCTAAATCCATGTTATCAGATTGGATAGTTTAAATAATAATCAACTCCCCCCTCACAACTGTTTTAGCTGTTGATTACATACTATTATATGTCAACCTAAATTAAAGATTTGAAGACATTTTTTACTTGAATATTCCTGACTGGGTGTTGAACTCTGTTGCGCATGGAAATACTCTGAGTATCACAGATGAACCCAATCTAATACAGGAGCAGCTTATTAAAATATCCAAAAAAGAAGGAACTTAAAACAATGTTTGAACAAGGATACCACAAATTCTTGTTACAAAAACATATTCCAATTTTATAGCCTGCATTACAGTTCATTGTACAGAAATTTTTGACTGCTTTCCCATCTTCTTATTTGTTGGACGTGGATTGAGTGCTAAAATGAGCCTCATCATAAATAAAAGAAACTGACTAGAAGCTTTTACTCATAGAGATTTTGTTTCTTACAAACATTAAGCTGGGCATAAATAGGCATATTATGATAAAATGTCATCAAATAATTGAAGTCATTAATTTTTTACAAAGCTTATATCAACTCACTCTGTCTGTCTGGTATAACGTTTGTACATGTCATTTCTCCAACACCCAATCTAGGATGAAGCTTAAAAAATTAACCAACTAGTTAATCAACTATTGGTAATAAATTATTTTGTTTGCATTCTTGATCAATGGAAAGAAACTGTAATAGACTAAGTGGTGGTATAAGCTGAATTAATCCCCTTTATAGTCTGAGTCTTAATGAACACAAACCTGAAAAATAGGACGAAACTATAGAAACAATATATACAATACAACCTTCCATGTTCATAAGCTCTCCACTTGCAGAGTTGAGAAGCCTGAGAAGGCTTGAGTTTGAATTCAGGTCATTTTCCCTTTTTTATTTTTTTTTAATAAATGCTTTTTTATTGTTAGTCAAAAGAGTTGGTTGTTAGTTTTTAAATTATTATTTTTTCTTGTTTACAATTTTAAACAAAATTATAATCTCAATAAACACTCCTTCAACAAATTTTGTTTTTGCATTTGGGGGGGCTAAAGACATTCTAATCTTCTTTATTGAAGCTTTGATTTTGATGATAGGTCTGTACAATCAATTTTTTTAGTTTTCTTTTTAAATAAACTGTTAAATTATTTAGATCTATTTAATATGTAACAATTAAATCTGAGTAAAAAAACTTATCTTATCTTATATAACACAGACATTACTTCAAAAAAGAAGATAATTACATCCTATGCGTAATGCATTTAGTGATGCATATTAATCGATGACCTAAATTCTGCTAAGTCACTGGTTTTCCTGGCTAGCTCAGGCAACCCATTCCATGCTCTTATAGCACTAGGGAAGAAGGAGAATTTGAACAAATTTGTCCTAGCATATGGAATGAGGAATGTGCCCTTATCCTTGTGTCTTTCTGAGTATTTTATTAGATTTTGTATTCGAAGATTATGGTACAGAGTTTTATGTATTATTGCTAATTGTCTTCTATCCTGAAGGCTTTCTAAATTTTGGGATTTTACAAAATGTGTTACTCTAGTCAAATGTGAATATTCGTTTGTTATGAATCTCACTGCTCATTTTTGTGTCTGTTCCAGTTTCTTAATGCTTTCTTAAGTTGTCATCACTGTATTTATTACCTATAGATCTATATATATACGCATTAAATATACGATATTCTAGATCTAAAGTTAATGTAATAAAAAGTCGGGTGATGCCTGATCATCTGATAACTCATAACCCATGCCTCATCATCATCATGATCATCCATCATCATGATCATGCCATGCCCATGGTTCCCGACATTCAAACTCAAAAAGTCTGTGAAATGAAATATATAAAGATCTTAATAATGGCATAACATACCTTTCCTTTAGATGCAGCCATAATGTGTTCATATCTTGTCTTTTTTTTTTTCGTAATTATTCTGTACGAAATCTAGATCTAATATTCCGCACAGTTATTCAACTTCTCAAGTACTGTTTTGGAAAGCGTCGTTGACGATATTCAAAGCTCTTTAATGTTTGTAAACAAAAAAAGAGAAACATTTTTTTAGATAGAAGAGTTTCCCGGAATACATCTATTGCGCATGCGAATTAAACATTTTTTTTAACCTCATTCTTGGCATGCGGCATAACTCTCTTTACAAAAAGATAAATCTTTTTTTGACGTACCTCTTGGATTGAGGTAGTAAACAAAATGGCTGCCTTCGTTGGTCGCGCAACTAAACAAGGGCTACTCAGAGCTAAGCCAACTCTTTTGAATCAGCAGGTAATTAAGAGAGCAAGCATGCTTTGATAATTCATTAATTTGCATTTCTTTTTAAAGTTACAAGAGTGTTATAATTAATCCAATATATTTATACCATTGTAACCTCGATTTATAGTTGTGCCCTTGAAACGTTTCATATTTTTAGTTGTTAATCAATCAGAAATCAGTGTTATTTCACTAGTTTTATCGAGATGATAGATCTAGGGAGTTTTAAGAGATCCATTTTAAGTCGGTTTTTGTTTAGTTTAATAACATCTAGACTACATCTGAGTCTGAGTGTGATGAACGAAATTTATTATTGCACTAGACTAGACTTGGACTTGACTAGACTAATTGGCTTTTTTTATATTTCATGCCAAGATAAGATTGAAATGATACTGTGTTAGATATGCAAGTTACATTCACTGCATTGTTTGTACACTTTTTATTTTAAACAGATCATTATTTTGAAAGCATAAAAATATTAAAAAGTACTTTAAAAAAATTATTTGTCATAATTGTGTTGAAATTATGAACTTTGTTTTTTTGTCAGGCAACTTTCATTAGCTTCAGCAGCAAGACTAAAAAGAGGGTGGTAAGTAGTCATTGTTGTGTTTGTTATAAATACTTGGTATTGGTATGCATCTTATTGTTCATAATATGACAAATTTAAAATGTTGTCTAATTGCTTATATTCCAAGATTCTGGGAATTAGATGCAGTATATATATATATATATATATATATATATATATATATATATATATATATATATATATATATATATATTATATATATATCATAATATATGTATTAATTATAATACATTAGTGTTGTAGTGTGATTAGATTGGGAAACATAGGTCTAGCTGGTAATTCTGGATTACAGGTATAGTCATTATTAAGGCTTTTGTGAATGAAATGTATTTCCTAAACTTTTTCTTAGATTAAAGATCCAACTCATATATATATACTATATATAGCAACTAATTTTAATCATGGCATCTCATAACAGTTAATAAACTTACTGTTTTCAGGCATGGATATTTGGATCACTAGCTTTAGGTGGAGGTGCTGTGGTAGCCACAGCCTTGGCCCAGCCCGCATTCGCTAGTGACCTTGTGCTTCACCCTCCCCACTATCCGTGGAATCATAAGGGGCTTCTGCAGGCTCTCGATCATGGGAGGTTTGTTTCTTTTGTTGTAATTTAATCTTCTCTTGTCTTAGTTTGTTGTTATTGTTTTAACTCCAGTGACGGACTGATAGGGTTAATGTGTGTGTGACCTACTGACACATGTGACTCAGGCAAATCACACAAGTCAACGGCTGTCAATGGACAAGGAACAGTACTACTAGTACACACAAATATTACCAGTGTTATGGTCATGTGATTAAAAGGCTTCATGGACGAGAGACAGTGTGTAAGAAAAGACAGTTCAGGACAACTAGGCAGTAAGGACGATGCAGTAGAATGTGAGTCCTCGAAAATGTAGCTGTTCAAGTCCAAGAGTAGAGAGAGAGAGAGACTTGTAGTGTTTAGTAGGCAGTTCTTTTAAGTGCTAGAAAGCATTTGAAGTTAGTGTAGCCAATTGTGTTGTCTTGGCTGTTGTTGTATTTGTGATTAAACCACCACATTGTTATTTGAAACTCTTGTTGTCAAGTTCTTATATTAGATGTGCTGTGTTGAGGAGTGGTTACGAAGGCCTGGAAGAGAAGATGGTAACAATATTTATACATTGCTTAAATATTTTATTTTTTTTAAGCATACGTCGAGGTTATCAAGTGTATAAACAAGTCTGTGCTGCTTGCCACAGTATGCAATATCTCTGTTATAGAAATCTTGTTAATGTGATTATGACTGAAGAAGAAGCTAAAGCAGAGGCTGAAGAGGTAATAACAATTTTTGTTGTTGTTCATTTTTATATAGTGTAAATACAGTTACTGTCATTCTGTGAATGCAACAGTTAATTATCCTATTAATGTCATCAAGCTTTCTTTAGAAAATATAGTACATACATTGAAAGAGCAATTATTTTATATTTCAGTAAAAAAACAACAACAATGGTATGAATTGTTTCAGGTTTTAAAAATAAGAATTTTTATCAAAGGAAACTTTCCCCCCCCCTTTTTTTTCCTCAGGCTACTATTGAAGATGGCCCCAATGAAAATGGAGACATGTATGAAAGACCAGGAAAGCTATCAGATCATTTCCCAAGTCCATACAAAAATGAAGAGCAGGCTAGGGCAGCAAACAATGGCGCCTATCCTCCCGACTTGACCTACATTGTGCCAGCTAGACACGGACAAGAGGTGGGTTGAGAACAATGTATGGATGGAGACAACTCAAACAATCCACATTTTTCAAAATTGTCAAACTATATCACATGAAAAATGCTCATTTGTTGCACTACATCAAAATGGCTTACTTATGACAAAAATACAATTACTTTGATAGCCATATTTTTTTAATTATTTTTTTTTATAGTGCAAAATGAATCGCATGTTAAAGTTTTTGTACATTGCCTCGTGGTGTGGCATGTCCATATCCACTCATTCTATTCATTTAATTACAAATGATCATCTTGTCAAAACAATCTGCTTGTTTGTTGCATGCATTTCTCTAAGAAAGGGATACAGTTTTACCACAAAAAAAAATTATTGAATTATTGAAATTCATTCTTAAGGAAAATATTGTAACTAGACTAGGCTATGAACTAGTGCTATTAGATACTAAGAATTAGATTTATGTGAAATAGATTTTACATTGAGATCTCTGTTATGTAATGCTATGAGTATCTAAGTATCTTTGTTAGTTATCTCAAAAAGTAAAAGCTGTCATTTGAAAGACTCACAAGTAGGTCTATGTTAAGCACAGAAATACATTTCTTTGTAGTTTTAATTTAACACAAAATTTTGCTATGAGAAAAAATATTTGTAGAGATTGTACAATGACTGGTTTTAGTGCCAAATTCACAACTACACATAAATATCAAAGGTATCTGTGAATCGAATACTAGTAGTTCTAATTAAAAAAAAATAATTAATCGTTTCACCTCAGACAATATTCTTGTATATGTATGTCTTATGCTTAATTGCAAACTATTACAGGACTACATATTTTCACTATTGACTGGCTATGCTGAGCCTCCTGCTGGTGTTAAACTGATGGAAGGACAGCATTATAACCCTTACTTCCCAGGAGGAGCTATTGGCATGGCCGAGGCACTTTACAATGAAATCATTGAGTATGATGATGGTGAGCTTTTCTTATGGTCTCAAAGTCAAACTTTACTAATTAAATTGTTTTGCACCATAGTTTTGTATTATCTTTTCAGAATGGGACAGTTTTAGTTTAGTTGTATCTCTGATGTCCCACAATATGTCTTAGACGACAATCAAAGAAAGCATAACTAAATTTTATCTTACATCTTAAAATCACCAACATCCCACATGTATAAATAATTTGATCCAGTGGTTGCTTTATGTGCATTTCAGTGTTAGAAAAATGTAAAAAGAAAAAACTTTAAAAAAAAAAATTTTTACGTAAAAATTAATTCATTTTAATCTTTATTATTGAGGATATTTTTTTTTTATCTGTAGGCACTCCAGCCACTCAGAGTCAACTTGCCAAAGATGTGGTGACCTTCCTTAGATGGGCTGCCGAGCCTGAACATGATACAAGAAAGCTTTATGGATTGAGGGTGAGCAGTGCTATTTTTATACTTTGTAATCTCTTTTGTCATGATCTAAATCCTGTTTAAAGAATACCACACTGTTCCTCGTGGGGGGGTGGGGGCTGTAGTGACTGCTCTTTCATAGTTAGTTGTGGTACAGTTTGGAAATATGAAGGATACTCTTGAGTTCTCTGCCTCTAGTCTTGCAGTGATGTGGGAAGTTATGCATGGCTCAAAGAGTCAAATGCTTTTGTATTTGATAGTGTTTGATTGAAAATATAAGGAAGAAAATTGTGACAGACTAATTCACCTTCCACCCTTAATTTAAAATGTCCTTTTTTCTAGTTATATCATAACTGAGCCAGATAATCACTCAAATATCAAACTTCATTTATTTTACACTATAACAAATGAAGTAAAACACAATATTAGCTCCCTTGCCAAGGGAAGTAACTTAAATTGTGACAACATACACTTGTATTATGTTCATCATTCATTCATTATAGTTTGTTTTTTCTCCCCACCACAGGCATACATGAGGCGCGATGGCTGAGCGGTAAAGCGCTTGGCTTTCGTACCGGGGTGCCGGGTTCGAATCCTGGTGAAGACTGGGATTTTTATTTCGGGATCTTTGGGCGCCTCTGAATCCACCCAGCTCTAATGGGTACCTGACATTAGTTGGGGAAAAGTGAAGGCGGTTGGTCGTTGTGCTGGCCACATGACACCCTCATTAACCGTAGGCCACAGAAACAGGTGACCTTTACATCATCTGCCCTATAGACCAAAAGGTCTGAAAGGGGAACTTTACTTTACCTTTACAGCCATACCTGCTGTTTGCTCCTTCCTTACCTGATCTGTTTGTATATGTTACTTTCTGAACTCTCTAATTGGTGCACCATGACCTATTAATGTTAACTTTTTGTTATGTCCTAGGCCATGATCATCTGCTCATTCCTCTTGGGTGTCACCTACTACATGAAGCGCCACAAGTGGTCGGTACTGAAAACTAGAAAACTGGCATTCAAGCCACCAACCTACAAAAAGTGATCATAGTCAAACTTAGGAAGGGATCAAAAGTATAGTTTGAAAGGGAGTGGGTGGGTGGGGTAGACCTGACAAGACAGACAATGCATAGTAACTGTTCCAATTACTCTCCCTGTTATTTTTAAATACATTTTAACAAATGCAAATATTTTATGGAAGTATTTTTAGTTGGTCTTTAAATGTATGAAAATAAGTTGCTCTTACAAAAAAAAAACACACATCAATATTGGCAATTATTTTAAACCATATACCTGATAGGAGACATGCTGTTTAAAGGTTGAATGATAGTATCCATATGTTCTAGACTGTAATTATGAAATGGAACTGATAACTTATTGATAATTTGTTACAGCAGTTGGATGTTCTGACTGAGTTTGTAAGATATTTATCTGGTTTGTAATTATATTGTATTTGAGCATTGTTTATAGACGCCTCAGTCAATCATGCACTACTGTTGGAGCTCTATAAAATGGTGGACTTTGTTTATGAAGAGTATCAAGTTTACTTTTGGTCAGCCAAAGCAAAATATGTTGATTTTTTTTCTGAGTAGATTATAATCTTCTGGACAAGAGCTCCACTGCTGTTTACATGTGTTGCTCTTTCTGAGCTAGACATTATTTTGTATTAAAAACAAATGTGGTTATTGACATAAAGTGTTGAGTTATTTCTGAACATTGGTTGTTATAAATTCATCTCTAAAAGAAAATATTTATTTTTAGTAACTTAGTTTACTAAAAGCCCCAGCACAATTCAATCCTACATTATCTGATTGAAAAGCTATATTTTTAAAATCTTTACATTGAATGAATGAAAAACAAGAAATTCATTATAATCTTAAAATATTTTATTTCATTAAAAAAGTATTTAAAAATGGACTAGAAATTCATTAGTATTTTTGGCATGCAACAATTACATTTGGCAAAAATAATTTTGATATGCATTAACTTGGTACAGGCATTTCAACTTCTCTCTTGTAGGCTGTATTCAAACATCACAGATCATGCATTTATTAATATTTTTAGATAAGGAATACAAATGAAAAAATTTTTTTAAAGTGCACTTAATTTGAAAGTTATATCACTGAACCCAACCCACCAATAATAGAAATAGAAATGGGTTCAGTGTCATGGAAAGAAATATAAAAAGACGATTTAAAAATAATCGTGTACTTTAGAGACAGAAAAAAGAGCAGTATGAATTGTTAAGGCTCACAAAACTCTTCGAACTCCATGAATGTAACAATAAATTGTAATGCAATGAATTAATGGGAAAAATAGATTGAAATGAACATTATTTCATTTGAATATTTTGTTAAACTTATATCTATATTAAAATTGTAAATAGAGATTGTACATACCAGATCAACAAAATAATTACATACATACATTTATACAGATACACACTGCTTTCATTTAAAGTAATGTATGTATGTATATACTGGTCATTCTAAAAGTCTTTAATTGGAAAGTCATCCTTTATTATTAATTTTCACTTGTCTCAGTTTATATTGACCTCATGATTTATGTCTTTAAATGATTCATTATGGAGGCAGTAACAGACACACTGTAATGTTAATATAATAACAAGAATTGCATAATTTGTAAATAATTAGCTTGTATAAACTAAGAAAAGATAATACTCATGTCATGGTATAACAAATAAACATTTTGGCTTTTTTTTTATAAAGCATGACATTTTTTTTTTTACAAAGTAAGTTTAGACAAAAATAATTTTTAATTGACAATTAGGGCCTACTAGTAATAAATAATAAAATAGTCAAATAAACCAGTGTTTTAATTATTTCTTTTGTAGATTATAAAAATAAAAAAGTCTTTTATTCAATGTGAGAAAACATTCGGGGGGGGGGGGGGGGAGTTCTTCCAAATATCAGTAACAAGAATTGTAGGATCTTTCTAATTTTCACAAAAGTATTTTAACATTTCTAGAAAAAGGTATTCCAGTAGTAGACTGTTAGTTACTAGTTATAAAGTATAACATTCTCTGCCAGAGAAAGCCTAGGCTCTAATTTATATATCACAAGGAATGTGTATAGAACATAATATGAAAACTAGTTCTAATAGTTACTGACAAAGCACCATAAATGTTTGCATAAAAATAAACACAAAAGCCATCCCACAAAGCATCACCATTGTTCAACAATAACAGTGATCACCTTATATAAATAATTATTATGTGTACAAATAACAAAATAAATCTAAAGATGTCTTTCACTTCAGAGTTCTGTATGTTTTGTTACCTGTTGGCAAAAAATGATTGAATTAGTTCATACAAATAAAGGTTATTAACAATGTAACTTAAACAGTTTGACACTGATTAAACATAGTGTAACTCTATACTCTCTATATATGCTATTCACACTATTCTTTCTGGTAGTAACTAAAACTTTTTTATAGATCACATTTTGACTTAAAAAATATTTCTTTTTGTGCTGTGCTTACAATGATAATAATACAATGTATATTCTCTTGGAACTCAAAAAAGCTCACTTCAGAATGTATGTATTTAGTTATTGACCTTTGACAAAACTACTTCATGATAGGTAGCTTAGTTTTATAAAAGCTACGAAACAGCTTGGTTTTATAATAACCTTTGACAAAACTACTTCATCATAATTAATAACCAAGCTTGGTTTTATAATGACCTATGACAAGTATTTCATGATAGGTAATAACATAGCTTGGTTTTATGAAAGCATCAGAATTGCTTGGTTATGTTCTGCTACCCTGCCTCAATGTGGCACTTGGGTGGAAACAATCGCTTGAGGGATAGTAAGGCAAGAGTCTTGTGGGAGAGTATTCTATCTACACATTGTGTGGAGTTGAGAGCATTCTATCTACACATTGTGTGGAGTTGAGAGCATTCTATCTACACATTGTGTGGAGTTGAGAGCATTCTATCTACACATTGTGTGCAGTTAAGAGCATTCTATCTACACATAATGTGGAGTTAAGAGCATTCTTTCTATCTACACATTGTGTGGAGTATAAGAGCATTCTATCTACACATTGTGTGGAGTTAAGAGCATTCTATCTACACATAATGTGGAGTTAAGAGCATTCTTTTTATCTACACATTGTGTGGAGTTGAGAGCATTCTATCTTCACATTGTGTGCAGTTAAGAGCATTCTATCTACACATAATGTGGAGTTAAGAGCATTCTTTCTATCTACACATTGTGTGGAGTATAAGAGCATTCTATCTACACATTGTGTGGAGTTAAGAGCATTCTATCTACACATAATGTGGAGTTAAGAGCATTCTTTTTATCTACACATTGTGTGGAGTATGAGAGCATTCTATCTACACATTGTGTGCAGTTAAGAGCATTCTATCTACACATAATGTGGAGTTAAGAGCATTCTTTTTATCTACACATTGTGTGGAGTATGAGAGCATTCTATCTACACATTGTGTGCAGTTAAGAGCATTCTATCTACACATAATGTGGAGTTAAGAGCATTCTTTCTATCTACACATTGTGTGGAGTATGAGAGCATTCTATCTACACATTGTGTGGAGTTAAGAGCATTCTATCTACACATAATGTGGAGTTGAGAGCATTCTATCTACACATTGTGTGGAGTATGAGAGCATTCTATCTACACATTGTGTGGAGTTAAGAGCCTTCTATCTACACATTGTGTGGAGTTGAGAGCCTCAATGACCTAGTCAAAATCCAGGGGCTATTCCTCAAGGGACTCTTTCTTTAATGATAAGTCCTGCACAGTTAACATGGTAAAGAATAGGAAAATGGCAGGGTTCCTGGTGTGCTTGAGAAAATGTGCTTGGAATGTTCGACTTCTTGGAAATAGCTGTGTTCTATAGGGACATTAGCTTGGACCTCTCAGACAGAGTGCTTTGTTCAATCTGGCATAAGTGCCTAGAGTTTTGGCTCAACTCTTTTGACATTAAAACAGTTATGTACAGCATCACATGATTTGTAGCAACAACAACTTATCCTAACATTATGCACACACACCTTTGTTTCTATTGTGGAAAGTCTTAATTTGAAATGTTTACCTTTTTCTTTGGACAGTTGCACTTGTCTCTATCATCGGGGTTATTGACTAGATCAAACTCTTTGATACCCTTTGTTCCTTTCTTTATTAAACTGGCATAGTGCTGAAATGAAACATTTTCAGAAGTCTGTTTTTTGTGCTAAATATCAAATAGACTACTTTTTTCATTTGAAAATTTGGTATAGACCCCAGATATAGTGATTGTTTGCTCTATTAAACAATAAAGTTTATTTTAAATTGTGAAAAGAAATTTAAAGGACCTGCTATTACACACAGTTATGCTAATACAGAAATGCCCAAACTGCGGGACATATCTGGCCCTTAATGCAATTCTATCTGGCCCTTTAAAGCTCTCCCCACAGGGAACAATGAAACCACACAGATTTGGCACCATTGGACTGACTAGTTTTAGCAGTCAGAAATTTGTTCCCCAGTCTGAAATAGTTTGTGCACTGCTGTCTTACTAAGAACACTTTGCCTTAATATCAGAATGTGAATAAAATATTTGTACATTTTTTTTTTACCTGAAAGACCCTGACATGATAACACAATATGTCAGCAGGAGTTAAGTGTGCTCGAGCATAGTGTTGACCATTTTTGGCTATTTGATGAACCTGTCAAGTTAAAACAGAGAATGACAAGTTTGGATTATGTAGTTTGTATCATTGTAATCTATGCTTTATACAAACACATTCAGTTGTTCTTAGGATTCTATTTTACACCCACTTGAACAAAAATATCTCAACAGGACTATTGTAACAAAACACAAGCTACTACCCCAAACAGAACTAAAAAAAAAAAAACTATGTGGTTGATGCTCAGAATCATATCATCCAGTTACTATAATGGGCCCAGAAATGCTACCATTTTCATAATGATAAGAATATAGTGTTTGGCTTTTAGACTAGTGTTGTTTTTTTTTGTTGTTGTTTTTTTTGTCGAATATAACCCGCGGGTTATACATGCGCCCGCCGCCGCCCCCCGTGCGGGGTATATGAAGGTGCAGGGTTTACACAAGTTATTTTACTAATAAACGTAGCATGACGGAAACTATGGACATTCTGTTGGGTCTTTATACCTTCTATCGTTCGCTGCGCATAGATTGGGCCTAGGCTCGCACTTCACACGTGTGTTGCATTCTATGTTGGAACAACAACTTGAGCACATTGCATCTCAAGGGACAGACGTCTGAACAACTTTATGTGCCGGTAGACTTCGCCAGCACAATGACTAACTACACCAATGCATGTCAGGTGCTCATTAGGGATGGGTGGACTTCATCAGGATTTGAACCTGAAACCCCTTAGGAAATCATGTGCTTAACTCCTCAGCCAATTTGTCTAAATTTACACTAAAAAAAAACGCAGTATTTCATAGTTTAAATTTAGCGTGGACCAAAGGTCATAAAAGTGTCAACTAGTCATAGCGTGTAGCTTGGTGTGGTCCACTCACCTCCTCATCATTTTCCCTGGCCCACTTGATCTTCTCGATGACGTCACTGAGGTCATGCTTGATGGGGATGTAGTGAACGTAAGGCGTCAGCTCCCTGTAAAAATGTTCGTAATAGTCCGAGTCCTGCTTGAAAACAACAGAGTCCCCAGCCAAGAGATAAGGGAACCTGTAGGCAGCTACAGTACCGTCAATATTCAGCTGGTATTTGTGCTGTAAACAAAAAATAATGTACAAAATAAATTGCTAGCTGTTGGTCGTTATTTTTATGATACAAATATACACAAGCCACATTCTTATATCATTGTAAATCTTGGAGGCTGACTGCAGAACTAGAGAGGAGAATCCTAGCAATGAATGCTACAGAAAATTCCCTACAAACACCGCATCACAAACGAAGAGATTAGAGACAGGATTATTTTAGTATAGCGATTGGACTCCCACAAACTACTGTCAAAAAAACGCAAATAAAAATTTTAAGACCATATTAGAAGGTTCTCAGGGCTCGCAAAGACTATCCTACAGGGAACAGTACCAGGAAAAAGAAGAAGAGGCAGACAGAGAAAGCGATGGGAAGACAACATAAAGGAGTAGACGGACCTGCCACTGAGGGAGATTCTGCCCAAGGCAAACAACGGAGGAATGGAGAAGGACGGTCACCAGACTAGATACAGGTGATAGACAATCTCCTTCAACTGAAACTTCTCTGAATGCCTTCAGCATTGACACTGCCACCTGGGAGATGGAAGCACATGATAGAGCATCATGGCGTCGAGCTGAGAAAACTGGCGCACAAACTGCAGAAGTCAAGAGAACAGCGCTGGCAGAAAAAAAGCGTCAGAGAAAAAAAATAGCAAAGCCAATGACACTAGCTCCAGCTGGAATAACCTGCCCAGTGTGCAGCCGAACATTCCGGGCTCACATAGGTCTCACCAGCCACACGAGGAGGCACAAAACCCCAGTGCAAAGCCCTCAGCCCCCTGGATGACAAAAGTGGTCATCATGGAACTACGATGGACGATATAAATTTTAATAATATTGAGAATATTCTTTTTAAAGCTATATGAAAAATGTAGGCTACTTGGTGTAAAACACTTCACAATATGTTGTTGTTTTTTTTGTCCGATCGAAGAAGTTTTACGCTCTTCACTTTTGAATTCTTTCATCTTTCTGCCTTTCACGAGATTCCTGTTTTGAAGTACTTAAGTTTTTAAATATATCTTCTTGAGAACTACCTCGTATAGGCACATTTATACCCATAGACTTATATATTATATCTAGTATATATAAGTCTATGTTTATACCATACCCACACACAGTGCCGGCCTAACGAATAACGAATCGAAGGGCCCAATTAAATGGATGCTTGCAAACCCCCCCCCCCCCTTTTTTTTTAACAATAACTTTTAATATTAATTATTAAATAGATCATTATATCAACATTTATCATAAAACATATATAAGAAGCAACTCTAATGCAATTGGCGCCAATGCGTTATTTGAAGTTACGTCGAACGTAGGCCTATGTTTCACTAAATATGTTAACCCTTCAAGTCCTACATGTTAAAAAGCATGTGACCAAAGCCATGACTGATAGTAATATGTTAAATGTAAATTGCAAGGCCACTGCCAGGCGTGGGGCTCAATTCGGAGCAATCGGTCAAATCGGCCTACCCATAACATTGCCATTAGTTGGAGGTAAACTTTTTTTTTTTTTTTTTTTTTTGTAATTAACTCACTTATCCCCCTTTGAAATAAAAGCGAACATGTATGTTTGAGTCTTTGCTTTTGACTCAATAAGATTAGTAGGCCTACATTTCGTGTTTAGTGCATTTAGCTGTGTTCTAATTAGTAGGCCTACATTTCGTGTTTAGTGTATTTAGCTGTGTTCTAATTAGTAGGCCTACATTTCGTGTTTAGTGCATTTAGCTGTGTTCTTTATTTCAGTACCGGTAATGGAATAAGACTGACTACACACATGAGTCAGTTACTGAAAGCAGGGGTTAGCGCCAAGTTAAGGCAGTTAAGTGCTAAGTAACAAATAATGCATTACAGTAAACAGCGGGATCTATACATCGTCAGAATCATAATAGGTTTATTGGACGATGGTTTAGGCCAAGCCGCAAGGTAATTCAAGGCTCCTGGGACTTTCAAATTCCTTTCTTTTATTTCACCCTTTTCCTCAATAAACTTTTTTTCTGCTGAAATTCTGGGATCGGCTTTAGTAGCAGAAGTGACAACATAATGTTTGCTTTGCTTTTGGTTCGTTTTCGAACTCAAAGGAAGGTCACACAAAGTTTAGTCTTAGGTTATAAGTAGCGGGGGCTTCAACCAGCTAGATATGTGCGGTGCAGTCTCCAGTGCACTATTTTCAGACGGCTCTTCAGAAATGAAGATTCTAATGTCCTAGCCCAAACGTACTGCAGGGATGGGGGCGGGTAGAGATAGAACCTGGGACTATCGTGAAGAAAGTCTGGAGCGCATACCACACAAGCAGACAACAAGTCCGTCATAACAAGAGCATAGAGACTGTTTTCTAGGGGCCAACTAGGCTTTCATAGGAGCGTGGTGACCTAATACACAAGGAATGATGACTTTCAGGCGTCTATTCTGTCCCCAGGACAGCTTTTGAATAGATATTATAGTGGAAATGAAAGCGAGGCAATCACGAGCATCTATATAAAGTGCTTTTTATTTTGTGAAGGTAACTGCTTAATAAAGTAATAATAAAACAACTGAAGTTGGTTCATTATAAAATAAAATTGTTTTAGACATTTAGTATCTTTGCAGTTGTGATTTAGCTTGCATCGAGGTGCGAACTGGTAGTTAAAAGTTAGGCTATCCCATCACTGAGTACCGGCACCTATTGTTTTTTAGAAAAAAAAAAAGCACTGCTACACTATATATAGGCTATATATATATATAGAACCCCCCCCCCCCCCGAAAAAAATCCTGGCTACGCCGATGGTATATTGTATTATATTGCAATGAGAAAAAAGGAAGACAAAGTAGGCCTACTAGTAATAAGCCTGTTGTCTTACAAAGCTTGTATCAACGTTTAGGCGCTCACGCGGTGTCCAATCGTGTAGAGAAACCAATCGGAGGCAACACCAAATCCATTAACACCGGCGAAAGGCCGAACAATCAATCTAAGTTAGTCGACGCTGATACTGAATGTCGACCAAGAAGTTTAATAGTAACGAAGGGGACCGTCGAACGTCAGCTAACTCTCTACGTTCAGAACAAGCTCCCTTATCTCCAAGCCATCAGGAAAGTAGTCTGTTAACATTGCTGATATGTCGCTATCACTCCCTAAAACCCAGTCTTGTTTTTACTAGACACGTCATAGTCTCTAAGTCAAAACTTCCCCTAGTTCCGAAACACATAATTCCTAATCGTGCCATAACAACTCACTCGGTCTGTCTGTCTGTCTGTCAGGGTAAATATTTTACACGTTTTTTTTTCAACTTCCCATTGTTGGATGAAGTTAAAATTTTGCATATAATTATTCATTGTCGATAAGAAAGCATGAATCACTAAAAGAAATTAACCAATTAGTTAGTTAATTAGTCGTAACTAATTAATTTTGTTTTTATAAAAAATGTACTAGGCTGAAGGAAGATAAGCCTTGAGTTGAGGTCGTTCACAAAAAAAAATTAAACTATGGATTTGTAAAGACTATAAAACCTTCTATTTCTATAAGTAGGCTACTTGAATATCTCAACACGTCGGCTTCCATCATGGTGACCCGAGTTCGAATTCAGACTCAATCAACTTTAAAAAAAAAATCTTTAGAAAAAACTGCACGAAAACCTCTCTTAGATACACCCCATCCTGCCCCCGTCCATACTATAAGCACGCAAGCTGCGCTAAACAAAAAAAAAATCAATAAAAATAGTTCCAGTCGCACAAATATATAATTATTAGTTTAGATTCAAGATCTATTAAAAATTAATTTCATGATAGATTCAAAATAATTGATGCCATTTCACCCAATAATAATACTATACGCTTTTTATTCAAATAGTATTTTTATATTTGATTTGTTGACTATGCAAACCTCTCTCCGCCTTCTAGACTGCACACTCCGATAAGTTATCAAGTTTTGATCATCTTAACAAGTCCTGCCCGTGCGTCCGATCCTTCCCTCTCCCCCGCCGCAGCGCGTGTACATCTTCAAGTCTTTTCTAGTTAGTACAGGAACAAAACACGACCTCTATAGCATATCAAAACTCTAGAACGCAATGTAATAATGGGTTTTTATCCTGATCTAAATGAAATCCGAGACGCTTATGTGGTAGTTCCTCTGTCTTGTATTCTCAGGGCTTTTGTTATATTCAACACAATCAGTCCACTATTTATAGAATAAAGCCTAGCCTATTCCAACAACGTGCCTAGCCTATTCCAACAACGTGCCTAGCCTAGTCCAACAACGTGCCTAGCCTAGTCCAACAACGTGCCTAGCCTAGTCCAACAACGTGCCTAGCCTAGTCCAACAACGTGCCTAGCCTAGCCCAACAACGTGCCTAGCCTAGTCCAACAACGTGCCTAGCCTAGCCCAACAACGTGCCTAGCCTAGCCCAACAACGTGCCTAGCCTAGTCCAACAACGTGCCTAGCCTAGTCCAACAACGTGCCTAGCCTAGTCCAACAACGTGCCTAGCCTAGTCCAACAACGTGCCTAGCCTAGTCCAACAACGTGCCTAGCCTAGTCCAACAACGTGCCTAGCCTAGTCCAACAACGTGCCTAGCCTAGCCCAACAACGTGCCTAGCCTAGTCCAACAACGTGCCTAGCCTAGCCCAACAACGTGCCTAGCCTAGCCCAACAACGTGCCTAGCCTAGTCCAACAACGTGCCTAGCCTAGCCCAACAACGTGCCTAGCCTAGCCCAACAACGTGCCTAGCCTAGTCCAACAACGTGCCTAGCCTAGTCCAACAACGTGCCTAGCCTAGTCCAACAACGTGGATGGTTTACCTTAAAAAAGTCGAAAAATGAGACCTGTTTCACCAACTCGCCAAACTTTTCTGGGTTTTTAGGGAAGAAAAACATGTTGGTCAGTCTTGCGTCGATAAGATCTGGGTTTTTTAGAGACATTTCCACAAGATCTAGCCTCTCACGTCTGCTGTCTCTGCCTCGCCAAAACGCAGTGTTTGATTTGTTGGCCCAGTTAGGTCCAGTGTTGGCCTGTGTAGAGAACAGATCCAGGCTTACCCTAAAGATAGACAAAAATAAAATGTTAATTTTTGTCTGCCAGTTGTTTACAGTGTGCAATGCTGGCTCTTAGACAAAAAAAAAAAAATAATCAGCAAAAATTAAAAAAAAAAAGAGTATAGTATATGTAAGTCCTGCTATTTGCTGACGACTGTGCCCTAAATGCCTGCTCTGCAGAGCATCGTCAGTGACTTTTCAAGAGAATTTCAGACTTTGGCCTCACAAAATTGACTGAAGTCTTACATTTGCCTACTCGGATCCAAGCATCAAGATAAATGGACAGGAAATAAATGAAGCGGACAGATTCACCTACCTTGGCAGCACACTCTCCAGAAACGGAAAGATCGATAATGAAATCGACCTGCGTATCGTCAAGGCTAGTGCATCCGGTGGCTGACTGTCTAAAATGTTTTTCGAATAGATGAGGTATCACCACAAACACAAAGCTAGGAGTCTATCGAGCTGTCATCCTCCCTACATTGCTCTAAGAAACGTGGGCAGTATATAGAAAACACGCAAAAACAACTGAACCAATTCCACAAGCTCTGTCTCAGAAAAATACTGAATGTTAAATGGCAAGAAAAATACCAGATACTGAAGTCCTTCGAAGATCAGGTCTGCAGAGCATCCACACAATTATAATGCAGTCTCAGCTGCGATAGGTAGGTCACATCTGCAGAATGGAAGACTGTCACATCCCTAAACGACTCCTGTATGGCCAACTAAGGGAAGGAAAGCGCCACAAGGTGGACAAAGAAAACGGTTCATGGACACCTTCAAAGCTCTCTGAAAGCCTTCAGCATTGACCCTGCCACCTGGGAGACGGAAGCACATGATAGAGCATCATGGCATCGCGATGTGAAAACTGGCGCACAAATTGTAGAAGACACCAAAACAGCGCTGGCAGGAGAAAAGCGCCAGAGAAAAAAAAAAAAGCAAGGCCAGTGACACTAGCTCCAGCTGGAATAACCTGCACAGTGTGCAGCCGAACATTCCAGGCTCACATAGGACTCACCAGCCATATGAAGAGGCACAAAACTCCAGTGCAAAGCCCTCAGCCCCCTGGATGACAAAAGTGGTCATCATGGAACCACGATGAACAAACTATAGGTATGTAAGGCGTTATATTGTTTATGTATTTGCACTAGTACTAGAGAGTAGAGAGTTACAATAGGGCATTTTATTCAATTCTGAAGATCAAGGATAAGTGCAGTCACAGTGGTCACCACGCTAACCCAGTTGCGACCTGCATATTTTGCCACATCTTGTGCAGACAAGTCTTTGTACTATTTAAGTTGTCTTTTCGTCGTCACCGCGCGCGCTTGTCTTCGGTAAGGGCCCTTTACTCTATTATTTGATCTAGATTATTCTAGATCAATACATTCATAAAAGATACTAATCTATGTACATGTATTCCCTTTTGTATAAAAATGGACTGAGTGAGATATTTGATGCCAACGTTAGTGACTCCCACTTCATAAAGTATATTGTTAATTTTATGAATTGCCTTTTACCTACAATACCTCTATTCAAGTCAGAACTTCATGGAACCTGGACCCAGCCAGGAACCATTCTGAACACACTCAAAAATAAAAAAAACGGCTCTAACGATTTTCCTAGAAATGTAACAGTTAATTGTTATCACTGATAAAGAATTGAGAAAAATACAAATAGGGGGAATAAACATCCATGCCCATCTGTTTCTAACATTAGTTCATAAATACTTGAACAAACTTATTTCTTCAGTTCAACTATTCAAATTCTTTACTAGTCTTCATAATTATTGTAGTTCTACATTATGTAGTCAAGTGTGCCACGACCCTGGAAGGGCAAGGAGAGAGGATGTTGGAAATCTCAAATTCCTAAGCTACAAACAATAAAAACGAAAGAGTGTGGCACCTCGGGCAGTGAGCCGTAATAAATGTGCGAATAGATTTCTCAGGTCTAGATGTAAAGGCAATGAATGATGTTCATTTTTGAAAGCATGAATTGATTTCAAAAGACGGCATAGGCCAGCGAACAAACTTGTAATACTCCTTACAACTAAATCACCCAACCCTACATTCAAGATTTACTTTAAACAAAAATAGAAGAAAATTCTTCGACTCCCACCCCTGTGGCTTCCAAAATACTTTTTTTTCCAAAACGTATATATATATACTATAAAACAAAGCTAGATATAATTTTTGTGTTATTGAAATTAATCTAGGTTTTATAATTATGGATGTGTTTAGATTTAGGGCTGATTCTCGTGTTTAAATAGACTTAGGTATAATTAGAGTGTTGTTTAAAAGCCTAATGCTTGTTTTTTTTTTTTTTTTTTTAACCAAAAAAAAATTATTTGAACATATTAAAACTGACTGCCTCGTGGTGTGGTATGAGTTCTGGACTGTCGTATCGAAGGTCCAGGGTTCGAACCCTGTATGGTGGAGGTTTGGGTTAGGATATAATAATCTTCTAAAGAAACACCCGAAACATGTAAAACAGAGAAAACATTTTATTTCAATAGTCTTAATAAGAACTTTAAAAGAAGGCCCTATCTATAGGCAACACTGAGACACATAGCTAACTGCGCAAGAGAACATAAAAAAGGCAATGAAATAATAAATGAATGCGACAGATCTTTAGACGTGCCTATCAAAAGACCTAAACACGCCATTCAATTTCTCAGATAATCCCCACGTTAGTGACTGCACATCACCAGGTCAGAAAGACCTCTTCAAACTCCATAACTGTGACGTTGTCATAAGGCCAGCAAGTAAAGGCGTGGCTGGGATAGAGACTTGTAAAAGCAAAGAGGTCAATAAACATCTTAGTGAAACTCAATTTTATGGTGCCTTAATAACTGTCAGAACTGTTCCCAACGATAAACAATCATTGCAACATACAAAAAGCACAAATAAAGTTAATCTCGTACCTAAATTGGTCACGTCTCTTTGTTATAACAGGGGCCCCTTGAGAAACAGTGTCTGAATAGGGATATGGATGTCATTGGATGATGGGGTCCCGGGTCTTTGGCACTCCATAGGAATCCTGTTTTCTTCCCTAACGGCCTAATCGTCTCCTCTAAGGACCAGGCCTCACAATGAGGCTGCGAAGCATTCACAGGTATAAAACCATACAATACGACAGTTTCCCCCCTCCCCTGGTGTATTGAAGTTATTCAAAACTGATTCAGCATCTCTGTAAGTGTTTAGTTGTTGTGAGCTAAGTCTAGTGTGGCGAAGTGAGGTTTTGCGTAGCAGAGTGAGATCTAGTGATATATATATGGGGAAAGGGGGGTAAAACGTACCACTGTTTAATTCGTACCACCGAAAATTTTCATATTTAGAAATGGTCTTTAAAAATAAAAAACCTGGCATATTGACCTACAACTATAGCGTCATCATTCATGTTAATTTTATGGAGTTTAATCAAAAGACACCAAAACAGTAAGGTTTTATTCATTTTTACCTTTTTTGATGTAATTTTTGCACGTTAGAAATCGTATAATTATCTAATGAGGCAACCTATCATGTTCCAAAAGCTATTGCATTGTTAACCAACCTTTCCTCTTGAAAATAATGCCTCAGTACATCAGTTATTTTTAGACATGTTAATATGATAAACCGTTTTGTGGGCTGACCCCTTGAGGTGAATCGTACCGGCGCCAGGAGGGTAAAAAGTACCGGAAGTACTAATTATCCGACATTCGGTACTATTTAGCCCCACAGTTGATCTCGACATAATATCTAGATGTAGATCGAATAACTTTCTTATTTTATGTTTTAAAGCTAGAATCTAGATCTAGTAATTGCTAAAGATCTTTCTACTATCTAGATCTAGATTTATAATATAATCTAGTTCTAGAATCATATTCTATCATCCTCTATACTCTACTCTATGTCTATGTAACAATAACTTTCTTTATAACTATAGACTATAGAGTCTAGACTAAAAAAGATAATTAAGGTACTAAATCTAGTAGATTTAGATTTAATAAAATTAAGGCTATATCTAAATTTTAGACTAAACATAATCTAGCCCTTAACTATAAGTAGATCTACATTTAAAAAAAAAAATACCATATAGACTATAGCAATCTATTTAATAATCATTTACATTCATTATTTTTTTTTAATTAGGGGCAGAGCTTCAACCTGGTCCCCGGAGGATCTTCAGAAAGCCTTAGAGGCATTGAAAAATAAATATGGTCTCAATGAAGTGTCTAGACTTTACGGTATACCTAAACCAACTCTAAAAAGACACTTAGATGGAAAAAAAACAAGTTTGCGAATGGGAATGTAGTACAAAGAGGTAGAATGACAGTTCTCCCAGCAGAGCTTGAGAATGAACTTGTCAGTCACATCAATCAACTGGAAGGAATGCTGTTCGGCCTGACCAGAAACGATATAAGATGTCTTGCATACCAAATAGCAGAAAAAAATGGCTTGTCTCACAGATTTAATAAAACAGAAGGAATGGCAGGAAAAGACTGGTTTAGAGATTTTAAGAAACGTCACAATCTGAGCTTGCGACAACCTGAAGCAACATCTCTTGCGCGTAGTACCGGTTTTAACAAGATAGCAGTTAACAGATTTTTTGACAAACTTGAAAGCATCATTACAGAAAATAAATTAGATGCTCTTAGGATCTTCAATACCGATGAAACAGCGCTCTCAACTGTCCAGAAAAAAACAGCAAAAAGTGGTGAGCTTGACAGGAAGGCATCAGGTGGGGAAGTTGACCAGTGCAGAAAGAGGTCTTACCACCACAGCAATATTTTGCGCTAATGCAGCAGGAAATGCTATTCCACCTTTGCTTGTCTACAAGCGAAAACGGATGAAGGGCGAACTTTTAGATGGTGCTCCTCCAGGAACAATCGCTGTATGCAATGAAAGTGGCTGGATGACTGCAGATAGCTTTTCAGAATGGATGGATCATTTTATAAACAGTGTAAAACCATCAAAAGAAAAGCCTGTTCTTCTTATCTTGGATGGACATACCTCTCACAGCAAAAATTTGCAAGCCATCACTGCTGCAAGTAACTCTTGTGTTATTATGCTCAGCTTGCCCCCTCATACTACACATAAGCTTCAACCTTTGGATGTCTTGTTTTTTAAGCCCCTGCAAAGCTGTTATGTACAAGAGTCAGATAAGTGGCTTTTTAATCATCCAGGTAGAGGAATTACTGTATTTCAGGTGGCTACCATCTTAGGTAGAGCATACCCAAGAGCAGCTTCGGTCGCAAATTTTGCTAATGGTTTTTTGAAATGTGGCATATGGCCTTGCAATCGACATATATTCACTGAAAGTGATTTTGAAACCTCCATTTGCTCAGTTATAAGTATTCCTGTAGAACCCATCCCTTCAACCTCAAATTCCCAACATGATCAGTTGTTAGTGCAGTCATCATCAGACTCCTCAACAATAGTTGCAACATCCCCACTCACTTCATCAAATGAACCACGATTTGGTGCAACTGCTCAAAGCTCCATAAATTCAAATTATTCTCACCTAGAACTTTCTATATCTACGTACAATGCAATTCCAACAGAGCCTGACGGCAGATGCTTTTTTAGAAGCATTTGCATTTCATTACATGAACATCTCCAGCTAACTGACAGAGATTCAAGTGGAGTTGTATGTAGCCTGCAAGTTAAAATACAAGAAAAGGCATTGGCAGACTCTCTTAGAGCACAAGTTGTTGACTATATTTGTAAAAACATTGAGCATTATACTGACCTTGATGCAGCAACATTGTGTGCTGACATGCCACATGCAAAATTTGACAATATTTTTGAAAGGCTAGATAGTATTTCTAGTCCAAATACTATGGTTGGCGAGCTAGAGATAATAGCAACTACGAAGCTGCTCAGAAAGCCAATTGTCATTATGAATGCAACTAGCAATGTTGTTTTAAAATATGGCATGAATGATTTTCCTTCCTCCCCTGCAGTAGTTATTCGATTTACAAATATTGGAGATGATGTAGGCCATTATGATTGCTTAATTCCTTCTCGGCAATCAAAGTCTAAATACATCCCTGTAACTGCAATCTCTCCTATCCCAGTAAAAGAAAAACCCCCCATGGATGTTAAACAGAAAAAAAAAATCTTTTCAATCTGAAATTTTAACTTCCAGTCCCTATAAAAAAATTCTTGTGGATGCTGCAATTGCAAAAAAAAAGTAAAAAACAACAAACTCAAATTATTCCTGCAACACAAAAGAAAAAAAAAAGTAAAATTTCTATTCAGTTTGGTCAGAATGAGAGTGAGAAAAGTCAAAATTGGTATTGTTTTATATGCGAAGAAAACCTTCAAGAAGATATGATACAATGTATAATATGTGCTTCTTGGGTACATATTGCATGTGCAGGTTGTGAAAATGCTGATACTTATACTTGTGAGTTATGTTTGTGAATCTTTCTGCATTGTTATGTATATATATATAGTTGGTACTTATTACCCTCCATGATGGTACTATTTAGACTCTTGGGAGGGTAAATAGTACTCTTGTTTTTTTGTTTTGTTTTGTATTTTTCTATTTTAATATAAATAACTCAGTCTTTAAACCTTGTACATTTTTAGTATGTGTTGTTGTAAAGCTATGACATAAAAAATAAACATTCTTTTTGCCAAACTTTTTTTTTTATGAATTTTCTCCTTTAGGGGGTACGTTTTACCCCCCTTTCCCCTATATGTATATATATACCATGGGCGTAGCCAGGGGGGGGATTCTACCTTTTAGATAGATATAGCTAGTGTTCTTTGTGTCTTTTAGATAGATATAGCTAGTGTTCTTTGTGTCTTTTAGATAGATATAGCTAGTGTTCTTTGTGTCTTTTAGATAGATATAGCTAGTGTTCTTTGTGTCTTTTAGATAGATATAGCTAGTGTTCTTTGTCTTTTAGATAGATATAGCTAGTGTTCTTTGTGTCTTTTAGATAGATATCTAGTGTTCTTTGTGTCTTTTAGATAGATATCTAGTGTTCTTTGTGTCTTTTAGATAGATATCTAGTGTTCTTTGTGTCTTTTAGATAGATATAGCTAGTGTTCTTGTGTCTTTTAGATAGATATAGCTAGTGTTCTTTGTGTCTTTTAGATAGATATCTAGTGTTCTTTGTGTCTTTTAGATAGATATCTAGTGTTCTTTGTGTCTTTTAGATAGATATCTAGTGTTCTTTGTGTCTTTTAGATAGATATAGCTAGTGTTCTTGTGTCTTTTAGATAGATTTCTAGTGTTCCTTGTGTCTTTTATATAGATATCTAGTCAGGGGTGTAGCTAGGAATTTTCCATCGTTTGGGGGCCCGGGGGGGCGTGACCTGTTTGGGGGCCCCTGCATTTTTGCTTAATATTTAATTTTTAATGTAAAAAAACACTCATTTGGGGCCCCCTTCATGTGGGGGCACGGGGGGATGTTCAATTTCTCCACCCTCCTCCCCCACCCTAGCTACGAAACTGTATCTAGTGTTCCTTAACTTTAAGATGTACAGAGAAGATGACTCACTTTATTAATGTCTTGAATCAATTCCTATATCGTCTAGTAGATGTTGTTGTTTTGTAACATCAAGAGTTGGACCTCCTACAATGTTTTCCTTTTGGTGCATTTAAACTAAATACACCTAAGGGAATATTATTTTATTTTAAAAGCATTTAATTTAAATAAGAATGTTTTCTATTTTAGAAATGTTGTTTTGTTTACTCCGCGTCCAGTTCGTAGAGTTGAATTTATGAGACGGGGAGTATTCCATACACCATTAAATGAAGTGAATTACTCGTTCACGTCTGAACTAAGGTCAGATAAAGTTTATTACACTTGGAGTGTTAAGTGCGGCATTTGAACTAGGCGAGTTTATATATCATGGTACCAGACGATACTCAATGATTTATAACTTCTAACATTTTTTAGTAGTGACACACACACACAGACCACACACACACACACACACACACTCATATTTTATAAAGCCTTTCGTGTAAATATCGCAATTAATGAAAAAGTTTTGACTGCGATGTGAACAAGAGTTTGGAGATGGATCTTAAACTCGAGAAAGGCCTGGAGCCGAAGAGCAGCTTGGTAAATGAAGTATTGCTCTGAGCTGAGACAAATAATAATGATTTTATTTTTGAGGATACAATATATTATTAGTAATTTATGGATTTAATTTAATTAAAATAATAGGACTATTCCAAAAACGAGTCACAGGGAACTCGATAGAAATACATTTTTTAAATAATATTTCAGCATTGAAAAACGTCTGTATGCCAGTATATGGTATTATGGAAGATAGATATTGACCGCATACCAAAACTCAAGAAGTCTATGTCTGTGATGGACACGGTACAGGCCGCAATCGGGCGTCCGTAGTCGCGTGCAATCATGCATTTCTTCTTAATCTTTGGACTCCAGACAATGTCTGACAAACATTATTATTGAGGCGAGAAACAACCTAATGACGAATTCGATTATAGACAATTATTACACAAATGGCTTAAAGCTAAATGGCTAACGATAAAGTGTGTGTGTGTGGCAAATGTGTGAACATTATTCAAATTAAAACATGTGTAAAACTTGTATATATCAAATGCTTCTCACAAACACACACACACACTTTATTTCCTTTCAAATTGGAGTTAATTAAACATAGTTAACCGCATACATACACATGGGGCGTAACTTATCAGAAAAAGGAGATCCGAAATTCCATTTTCCTCAGTCAGTTAGCGATGACACCTTTTTTTCAACTTGATTCCAATGAATTCTTTTTCTTCCACTATTTTTTTTTTTTTTTCAATTTGGCCCAATCTGAGTTTAGCTTATTTAAAAAAAAAAAACGGTCAGATAAAAGGTGAGGCTGACACTCGATCATATACAAGACATTCACAGGCTCATTTCAAATTACCTGCCCATCATTTCGAGAGTTGCCTCCGTGATGTCATAAGTGGGCAAGACTATGTCAAATGTCTGCTTCGAGCCACACCAGGAGAATACCGGAAGTGGATTCTGTTTTCTGGTCACCAGAGGCCAGTCACCAAGATTTAGAAAAAACTCAAAGTTTGGGAAAAGCATCTGAAAGGAAAAAAAGTTTATATGTTGTTGTTTTGTTTTTTTTTAATTAAAGTATTCGTGCCTATATTTTCAACAAATCGTGTTTTACTCCTGAAATCGAGCTAGATTTTTTTTTTTTTTGTGTATACGGTGTGAAAAAACTAAAGTGTTGATAAGATATGCTTTTTGTGTTCACTTCTTAGTCCTGCAGAATCAATGTTCTAAGCTCTTCCGCTCGTAGCACAAAAATATGTCAATATAACCTTTAACGGCCTATGTAGATAGAAATTGTTTAAGATTGCTGTGAAAATCCCCAAGTGTGACGTAAGTCTACTTTGCCTGCCTGGTCGTGCGGTTTGCGCGCTGGACTGTCGTTTGGATGTATCGATGGTCCAGGGTTCAAACCCTGCCCTCTCCCATCCCCCGTCGTCCTGTGGGAGGTTTGGACTAGGGACTAAACTATCCTCAACTCCGAAGGAACATCCGAAACATGTCAAACATTTTACAAAGAAACACTTCGAGGTTAAAACAACAACAAACTTTTATGTGTGAAGCCAAACGATTTTCGGATATTCGCTTTACAAAATTTTTGTTTTGTTTCTTTTATCGAGTTCGCTTTTCCTAGTTAGTATTCTGGAAACGATGAGTGTGGAAATAATGGCTGCATTGACTATGGACAAAGTCAAAGTCTGTATAGTAGAAAATGTTGCTAGAAAACTTCATGTAACAGTTGCATGCACATTTAAGTTGTATTTCTTCTCACGTGGCTCACTCCACGGCATTCTATGGCCTTTCATTTTCTATGCATATCTCCTCTTCAACGCATATAATAGCAACCACTCTGGTTGTAGGGACTATCTGCCCGTTAAATGCAAGTCACGTGACGGCGCGTTAAAAGGAATCACAAGAGACAGCTTACCTTACGTGTGAGTGAGAGTAGAATGGCGTCGCCAAACATATTGAAACCTACGTGCTGACCGTAGCACTTCCTGTACACCTGTGTAGACACAGAGACAACAACACAGAGTAAGAGCAATAGTTCGTACTGTATACGACTACATAGTAGAACTAAGGTGGGATTTGCATGTGAGAAATAATATTGGTGGGTTGTTTTTTCTTAAAGAAAACTGGTTCTTTTGGGGTCTAGTTTTACGCTAGATCCGTCAAATTTTACTTTAGATCGCCCTCCCCCTACTCGACCGATTGAAGCCTCTGGGAGGTGGGGGGGGGGGGGCAATATTTATAGAAATTCAACAAAATACGTTGCCCAAAACGTTCAGAGCAAAATTTGCCTAGCTCTAAAGACATTAACATATAGGCTCTACTGTTTTCTTTATTCCATAACTAATGCTAGTGATTGTTTTATTACAATACTTCTATTTAACTCGTATCTTTGTGAAAACTTCTGCCTAGGTAGAATCTGGACACGAATCTAGAAAACGGCTTTATCAATTTTCCTAGAAGTTTGACAATTAATGTGTATCTTTGGGAAAAGACTTACTAGCTATTTGACTACAATGGGAAAACTCTAATTTGACCATTATAATTTTTCAAAGTACGTGTATAAAAAAAATAATTTTATCTTGAGAATGAATTTCGCATGTAGGATTTATTCGTTAAAGAGTCTAATAATTAATAACAGACATCCAAAAACATTTTACGAACCATCTTCTCAGTCTAGATCTATAGGACTATCTTAAGAATTTTGTTATACTCTGAGTAGATTTAGACACATATTTCCGTGAGGCGGAATAAAAATGTTCACTGTTTGTTGAAATCTCTCATTCAATAGTTATTAAGGGAAGAGAAACTATTCGCTCTTACGAAAACGTCACCAGCTTCAAACAGAAGGAATGGCCTCTTATTTTTTAAAAGTTTTTTTGTTCCTAGTTTGTTTCTACCTTGTTCTCCACGATCTTGTAGTGGCACAGGCTATGCTGTCCGTCCCGGTTGTATCTCTCCACCGCCTCTTTGGCCACTTTGGTCATGTCGAGGTCCTTGAATATTTCCAGGTCTTCCCGGATCTGTGAGTAAGTGGCAGGACATCCCACGAACTGAGCCCACTGCTCCACTGTTTGGTGCGGACAGTCACATGTGTCATGATAAATATTACCTGCAATGATAATAATGATGATAATAATAATATCAGCCGAGGGGATACTGACATCTGACCTCGCAGACACCTTCAAGGCGCTTAAGAAGTGATGTTGTTGCTTGTCAGAGAGGGGGGGGGGGTACTGCAGTGCTACTCAGGGCCGGTCCTACAGACTGCGCGGGGCCTAGTGTGGGTAGGATAATAATAAGTGAAAATTAAGATTTTTATTTTTAGAAAATAAATTCGTCTTTGCATTTTATTCATACTGTACTAAGTACAGATCGCGGTCAAATTAGCATCACGAACCATCTACAGTAGAAAGTAGTTTTCCAATTAAAAGCCGATAAAGATTATGATCTGCTTTTTATATTTACTATCGACTAGCAAAATATCGCTTTTGATTTTTAGCGGCCCCCGTAAGGGAAAAAGCCGCTATTAGGTTTGTGCAAAATGTCAGTCTGTCCGTCTGTCACACTCAGATCTCGAAAACTAGAAGAGATATGAAAATTATTATTTCACTATGCGATGCGGCTTGAAACGTTTAGGTGCAACGACTACTTTTGGTTTTCTAAAAGCAAACCGTTTAATTTATAAAATTAATCACGCAAGCGATTTTTTCATAAAAATACACCAATTCTAAAACAATTACGTAAATGTAAGGGAGGCAATGTTCTAATATGTTAACAAAGAACGATAATGTTATGTGTATTATAAGTTTCACTAAGTCGAATACATTGATAAAATGTACAAGAAATGTTCACAACAAATATAAATATTAGTTGAAGGTGTTTTCTCTGGTCAACTAGCTGCTAAAATTAAAAGAAAACACTTATTTTTGTTTATAAATGCTAAGAATGTACTTTGTATGTAAATATCACGCACATTTTATTAAATGGACTTCTTATGCAGCGCCTTTCGTGCAGTAGCGTAACGCCGCGGCATGATATAATGTCAAACTTATTAATTAAAATGTTTTAAATAATCAGATTTTATTTTAATTTTTGTTTTTTGTTTAGTGCCCCATCAGGATAAAAGCCGCTTATTTTTGTGAGTTTTGTCTGTTGGTCGGTCTGTCAGTCAAGTTTAGATTAAAAAAAACAATAACACTAAATGCAATTGAAAATCTGATTTACCCTTTAATGTTCCTTCCGAAACATCTCTATCTTTAAGTATCTATAATAGATTGTTCCGGATGGTTTTGTAAAAACAAATGAATGTCAACGAATGTATGTTCGCTCTTCTAATTTATATTATATTTAATTTCCGTGCTTAAACGTTGCAAAACACTTGATTAATCATATGTTGTTCCAGTTTTTTTATGTAAATAGCATGTAAATGCTAAACGAAAATCTCTATACTGACTTATATTTCATTGACTTACATTACACTTATATTCTTTGACAATTCGTCACTATAGTTTAATTATCAATATCAAATCGTTCCGTATTTTCAACTTAAAACAAATTTATGTCAAAGGATTTTTTTTAAATATCGACAATAGGTTGTTCAGGATTTTAAATTAAGAAAGTAATTTACTAGAAACGATTATTGAAAATCACTTTTAGTGGCTCCCTAAGGGGAAAAGCCGCTATTAGGTTTGTTAGACTTATTTATTTTACATTTAATTTTCTTGCTGAAACATAGAAAAAGTTTTTTAATCGGTAAAGAATGTTCCGGGTTTTGTTTCGAAAATGAAATCGATCTACATAACATAAATAACCTTACAAATCGTCGCCAAAATTGTTCCGAATTTTGTTAGAAAATTGTACTAATGCCAAATAACTGTTTCAAATCCCTATTCTAATAAATAAAACAAATAATCTTCTTCTCATTTACAAATACTGGTTGTTCCGGATTTTTTATGAAAAACATTTTAATTCTATATTTATTAAAAAATCGCACTTCTATCTTACACTACATTTAATTTTCTAGCTTAAACGTTACAAAATTTAGTTTTATCTTAATATTATGTTCCGGATTTTTAAGGAAAACAGCTTCCTAACACCAAAGTAAGGTATAAAAATCTCTCCACAAGGCTATGGTACATATAATTTTTATAATACATCATCCCAGAAATTTAATTAACGGTATTTGATTTATCTGAGACTCCAACTCTCTCTCTCTCTCTCTCAATATACAAACATCCGGAACAATCCTTAATAGATACTTAAAACTATTTCTATGTTTTGAAAGGAAAATTAAAGTTAAACCAGATTTCAATAGCTTCTTTTTTTTCGATATGAACATGACGTACAGACAAACTGACAGACAAAACGTACAAAAAATGCGGATTTTATCCTGATATATATATATATATATTTATATATATATATATATATATATATATATATATATATATATATATATTGTGACAAGTCAAAAGCTTGCTGTCACTCAAATTTATCACAGCATTAATTATATTTTATTATTATTTATTTATTTTATTTTAATTATTTCCCCGTCCTATCCCCAATTTCTTCGCCCGCCCCACCTTTTCCTCTCCAGGCTAGACTTAGTCCACCACCTTGGAGATAGCTAGGCCGCGTCTTTTGACTTATCTCCACTTGATCGGGGAAAGATAAACACACAGTCTCTTTGATCTTACCCTCCGGATGTCTGACGGTCGCAGTTGACACCACCTTGGATGGAATGCAAGCAAATCTCCCCCCCTCTCCCGCGTCTCTCCTTAATCAAAGAGATTGCTCGGGTCAACACGCCTCGTGACACTCCATGGTGCGACTCTTGTCGGATTCACCCACGTGTAAGATAATTCTTAGCCTAGGACATTTCTTGTTTCCGCCCGTCTCTCCCAGGCCTTTATAAGGTAAATTAAATCAAGCCAGACCCTCTTATTTCTCTATCGCTGTCAATCGAGTCTGGGCTACTTCATTTATTCTTACTCTTAGAGAAATACCTGGTGGTAAGCCGAACTTAATCACAAGTTCCATCTTAAAATTACTATTGTGTATATTTCTCATTGGATATTATCATGTGCATTTTATTATTTCATTTACACTTAATTAGTGCATTGTGTATTTCTCAAACATGTCCTATGTATGTATTTATGAATTGCGTTAATCTATTAATGCTACGTTGCTCAATAGATCGTTGATGCAACCATGTGTATGTTTGTACATCTTATTTTATTTCCTTTATCTCGGCTGACCGCCTTGATAATTTTACTAGCGCACTAATACTGCGCTTAGAAGAGAGACATGAATTATCTCCCCTTTAGTCTTTCTACGTTGACGAGAGTTGCTCCCCTTGAACGGACGCTGTCCATTCAAGCGCACTCCATTGTTCTCGGCCGACGGTCGTATGTAAACAAACCATCATGGTCACTGAACACCGCCCATTTCCTTCCCCTTTCTCTTTCCACTTGTGTTGTTTCATTGAGATTATTATTTTCCCTTTTATGTACATTTTTATATTGCTACTATCAGCCATCTATTTTTCCATATCCCATTTGTCATCATCTCCCCATTGCGCTCTAAAGCCATTTTCCTATCTGACGAATGCACCTCAGTCGAGGGCATCGATAAGATGCATGATAGGTATGTCCTAACTTGTCTTTATTTATCCGCAGCCTCCCTCAGGTGTCTGCCTATTTACTTGCCTATTTGCTGTTCAGTGTCTACTCAACACTACTAAACTATTTATCGGATCACTCACCTGCCTATTTATTTGGCATTGTCTGCCTAGTCAACTGCCTATTTGCTATTGAGTATCATCTACTGCCTACGTGGATCTACTCAACTCTACTACTTGGCGCTATCGGCTCTACTGCCTGCCTATTCGACAGCCCAACTGTCAACTTATTAGGTACGACGTCCCTATAGACTCAGAGTCTGTGCGACACGTCATAGCTACGCCAAACCCTCCGAAACTCACTTGACTTATCCTGCTAACTACGCTGCCCACGGCGGATCAGCTCTGCCCGCAGTACCCTTGTGCCCACGGTAGCCGGCCACCCGCCCTACTGTGCCCACTACAGATATCAGAACTTTGGATTGAGACTCCACAAGAACTGTATCACCGGCGTCCCTCTACCCGCTAGAGCGCCACCTCCAGCTGCAGAACCTCAGGCCAGGATCACGGCCAGCTGCGTCATCAACAGGACAACCAGCTAAGTTCAGAAGACAAAGTGACATACTCTCTTATTAAATGCAAGAGTGATGATTAAATATAGTATTGATTAGAGATAGATGCAAACCCTCCCCCTTTTTATTCTTCATTTTTTACTTTGTATCTTTCTTTCATTGCTTGTTTCGTTGCGTGCCTGCTCCCGATTTATATGCTGACGGGTTGGTGTATGATAGCTTCTAAAAATAATCATCCCCTAGACATTAAACACGCCAAACACACGTCACTTTCGCTAACCTGTCACATATATATCATATATTGTAGGTCATACATCTTTAAATAAAATACTATAAGAACTCAGCTTCTTCCATAACTATGTACCCTCGTTAGCTCTCTCTCTCTCGTGTTAATACAGACATTTTTAGTCTAACTATATAATAGGCCGTGTGACGTCAAGTATTTTTATTTCCTTTGACGTCACATGGAATGAATTCTTTAAATGAAATGTTAATAAGAACTTGGTGCACTAATGTTTATGAAAGCTCGCCAACGTTCTTATATTGTGAAAGACATTTTTAGTCTAACTAGGCCGTGTGACGTAAATGATTTTTTTTCCTATCACGTCATACGGAATGAATTCTTTAAATGAAATGTTAATAAGAACTTGGTGCACTAATGTTTATGAAAACTCGCCAACGTTCTAGTATTGTTAAAGACATTTTTAGTCTAACTAAGCCGTGTGACGTAAAAGATTTTTTTCCTTTGACGTCATACGGAATGAATTCTTTAAATGAAATGTTAATAAGAACTCGGTGCACTAATGTTTATTAAACCTCGCAAAGTTCTCGTATAGATAAAAAAATATTTTTAGTCTAACTAGGCCGTGTGACGTAGGCTAAAGGTTTTTTTCTAATCTACATTTTTTCCACTAGATCTAGATTTTTTTACACTAAATCTAGATTTTTAACACTAGATCTATATTTTTTTTACAATAAATCAAAATTTATTTTCTCATTAAAAATCATTGTAGATTCTAGATGTAGAATTTCTAAGTCTAGTTAAGAATTATAATTATATAGACAAGATCAAGATCTAGAATTTCAATTTCTAGATCTAAATCTAGACTTAAAGTGTAGATTTCGATTTCCATGTCTAGATCTATATTACATTATTATAAAATATTAAAACTAATCTATTATTTTTAAAGTTAATGTTGCTTTCAGTTTATTGATAGATTATCTAGGCTTTTCTATTTTACGTAAATATAAATTACATCCAAATTATTTCAAATTTAGATCTTAGATCTAGGAGATATATATATATCTTAAGAGTGCTAAATCAGAAGTTTAGTTTAGGTAGATCTACATCCTTATTCTAGTTCCATTTAGATGAAAATGCATATAGCTTTTTTTGGTAACTGCGCTGGGAAATCGAGCAGACGTTGTCGAAGTAGGCCTACATCAAGCTCGATACATGTTCTTTTTTATCTATTTTTTTTTATTACAAAACAATGCCAAAATATTATCTAAAATCTCTCGTCTGACATATTGTACATATTCGGTAGTTGTCATGCGTAATATATCTTTTTATCAATAATTGGCTATTAGTTTTTTTTTAAGTTAACAGCAATGGCTGGTCGTGCCTTTAGAAGACTGGCCTGATTATTTCAACGGTCCCAGGTTCATAACTGCTCGCTGACATCCCCGTCGTTCAGCGGGAGGTTTGATTTATATTTATGATTTATATTATCTTTAACTTAAAAGGAAAATCCGAAACATGTAAAATATTTTACAGAAAAAAAAACATTTTTCCAAAGCCAAATGAGTCTTTAAAACATTACTATCCAACCACATCGCATGATACAAAAAATATCTGAATTGAACGTTAACAAAAATATACAAGCTTGGATTCTAAACTTTCTTATCAACGCCCACAATATGTAAAAGTGAACGGGCATGTGTCAGGCACGAGAGAGCTTAGCACTGGAGCGTCGCAGGGGTGCGTCCTGTCACCAGTGTTGTATACCATATACACAAATGACATTCAGAGCTCATCAGCTGACACTCCCGTCATAAAATTTGCTGACGACACAGCAATCATTGGCCTTATTGCAGGTGACGAAAATATGTACCATTCAACAATTAAACACCTTTTACCAATGGTGTATAGATAACTTTCTAATTTTAAATGTTCAGAAAACTAAAGAAATGATTATTGATTTTATGAAAAACAAAGACCATATTGCAGAAATTCAGATAAACAACCAAACCATAGAACAAGTACAAGAATTTAAATATCTAGGCACAACTTAGACTTAGGTCCTACTCTACATATTTACACAAAGAGTGACAAGCTGTCTCCATAAAGATCTGTCACTGGCAATGTCTGAAGCCTCCTCCCACCTAGTGTCCACTGTTCTGAGGTCCTCCATGAAGGTGTGTCGCCAAGTAATACGAGGACGTCCCTGTTTGCGCTTTCCTCGTTTTGGCTTCCATGTTATCGCAACTCTTGGTGTGCGTAATTCATTTTGACGTAGAACATGTGCCGCCATCTCTGTTGAGCCCCTTAACCAACTGTCGCCAGACCTAACTTACATATTCAAGGACCCCTCTCCAGACAAAGATCTCAAGGTCAAGACAGACCCAATAACTGCTGAGGAGGTTACCATGGCCATTGCAGTGCTAAAGATAAACAAAGCACCAGGGCTAGACATTTTATCAGCAGAAATGCTAAAATATGGGGGACAGTGCATTGTTAACAGAATGACTGATCTCTTAAATCTCTGTTGGCGAACTTCAAAAGTCCCAGAGGACTGGCAAAAGGGAGTGATTGTAAAGCTTCCAAAAAAGGGCAACTTGGCAGACTGCAACAACTAGAGGGGCATTACTCTCCTCTCTGTCCCGGGCAAAGTTTTCAGCACTGTCTTGTTGAGACGGCTTCAACAGTCTGTAGATGAAAGGCTCAGAGAAGAACAAGCAGGTTTCCGAAGAGGCAGATCATGTACAGAGCAGATTTTCGTTCTACGAAATATCATAGAACAAAGTCTTGAGTACCAACAACGGCTATCGATCAGTTTCGGGACTTCAAAGGGACTTCAAAAAAGCGTTTGATAGTGTCCACCGAGAATGACTATGGAAAATAGTTAGAGAATACGCCATCCCATAAAAATTCGTCCAGATCCTACGACACCTTTACAGTCAGTCTAGTTGGTGCATTAAAACAGAAGAGGGAACAACAGAGTTTTTTTTACAATCGAGACAGGTGTGAGACAGGGGTGCATCTTATCTCCCTTCCTTTTCCTCCTAGCCATCGACTACATAATGAGGAGAGCAATGAAACAGACTGCCTTTGGTATTCCATGGCGTGAACAACTCCGATTGACAGACTTGGACTTTGCTGATGATGTTGCACTACTCGGGGCTACAAATAAATGCATTCAAGAAATGACGGAGAGCCTAGACAGAGAGGCACCCAAAATTGGCCTCCGCATAAACTTGGATAAGACTAAAATTATGCGAGTGGGATATAAGGCAAAGGGTGTCCCCGTCAGACTTGGCGAGTCAAAGCTTGAAGAGTTGGACAAGTTCACGTACCTTGGCAGCATCATAACAAATGATGGAGATGCTTACCATGATGTAGCGTGCCGAATAGGAAAGACAGGGAGCATTTTCCAAAGGCTGCAGCCTATTTGGACTAGCCAAGTCATTGGACTCGAGACAAAAATACACCTTATCAACACAATCGTCATTCCTACTGCAACATATGCATGTGAGACATGGAAGTCATCTGTTAAAATTGAGAAAAGACTAAATGTGACTATCAACAACAAAACTGAAATGGAATAAACACCGTCAAAAAATATACACGAAAATTCACCAGCGACTCTTCTGTCTCAGAAAGCTAAGAACATTTAACATAGACAAAACAATAATCAAACTCTTCTACACAGCAACTATCAGCAGCCTAATCAACTTTGCCATCACCTGCTGGTATGGCACAAAGACATAGACTTAATAGACTAATTAAAAAAGCACCGTGTATCACCCAAATACAGCTACCATCTCTTGAAGAGCTTTTTCAAGAAAGATGCATTTCCAAAACACTCACGATTCTTAAAGACAACCTGCACCCATTAAACCAATGTTACATAAGATCTGAACGAAGTGGTCGTCTCCTTTCCGTTAGGACTAAAACAGAAAGATTTAAAAACTCCTTTATCCCACTATCGGTCAGAGTGTTACAAGATCAGCTGTCGTCATCGAGAAGTACATAGAAGTCAAACTCATAAAGCGCTGGTTGTGAATGTGTATGTGTGTGAGTGATTGCTGTTCGAATTTTTTCATCCATATTGTTTTTGTAAAGTAGTTACGCTGAGGTTGTCAATTGTAGTCAACCTGAATTTTCATTTGATTGGATCAATAAAATTATCTTATCTTATCTTATCTTATAATAACTTTGACAATCAAGGCAAAATTACGTCTTGAATATTTCTTGCAAAAAGAGGGATCCATTAGGGATCCGACGGGGCCGCCTCTCAGTTTGTGTGATAACACAAACTCTCTTTGTAATCTTGTTTTGAAGGTAGTAATATTAGGTAACCGTAAGGTTTTATTTAGAAGATATGAGCATTTGATAACCAACAAAGACTGGTAGTCAGAAAGTTTTATTTAGAAGGTAGCAATAACCGGTGGCCAAATGTTTTTTAAAGTGGCAGTATTTGAGAGCCAAAATGTTTTATTTAGAAGGTAGCAATAACCGGTGGCCAAATGTTTTTTAAAGTGGCAGTATTTGAGAGCCAAAATGTTTTATTTAGAAGATTGCAATATTTGATAGATGTAGTTTTTATTTTCTATTAATGCACTCCTTCCCTTTTATTTTGAAATGAAATAAGTCTGCTATGCCACTACACACACACACACACACACACACACACAAAAGCCCAGGCTGATACCCTGTGTAAATGAGGCGTACAAGAGTTATTAGATTGACTGAAAGGTGTGTACTTACAAAGAATTATGTTCTAAGGCCCTGACACCGAAACAAGTGAATGGAAATGAAGGGCAATTGGTATAGAGACGATTTTATAACCTAATGGGGTTGTGTCACGGACTTACATGAAAAGGTAGAGGCGCGACCGAAATGGGGGTGCCGAGGTACGCATTATCCAACCAAACTTGCGCGCTGATCTCCGCAGGAGATGGGTTTTCTCCTTTCCAATTTTGACCAACTCCTTCCCCCCCCCCTTCTCTTTTTTTCCCCCGTTTCAACCTGCGCGTATTTTTGAGGAGAGTTCAACTTGTGTGAATGCTTTCAACTCTATGCTGGTTGTGTTAACATTACCTCTCTCTCCCCTTTTCATATCGCCACTTCTCTCCCTAATCTTGACAGCAATCGTGTGAGGCAGATCTACTCGAGACCGAGCGTTATTAATGGCCTCAACACTGACCTGTGACGTCGCAACCTGTGGGTAGTAGAGACCAATCGTTATTAATTAATGGCCTCAACACAGATCTGCGACGTCGCAACCTGTGGGTAGTAGAGACCAATCGTTATTAATTAATGGCCTCAACACAGATCTGCGACGTCGCAACCTGTGGGTAGTAGAGACCAATCGTTATTAATTAATGGCCTCAACACAGATCTGCGACGTCGCAACCTGTGGGTAGTAGAGACCAATAATTCGCTGCCAAGTCAAACGTCTGTACGTTAGACCTGTGACGTGGCAACAACCTATTGGTTTCCCCTTTTTCAAGCGAGACCATTCAGCGTTGTACAAACATGTGGCGTGGCATCGAGCTATTGGTCTCCAATTCCCACAAGTTGTGACGTTGCAGGTCAGTATTCAGGTCTTCGAAGACAATTGGTCTTGGTTCAAGCTGACCAAAACGAGTGTCCTCGATCTAATACAGGAATCTAGGAATGTTTCTAATGATCAGTGTGCTGGGCGATACCGGTTAAAGCCTTTTCATTAGATCGTCCCGCCCTTTTTTTTTTCTTTTTTTGTTTGTTCTGAGACCTTTCTGGTGATAGGATAAAGATCTCTCCATCCTTGAAAACGAAAATATTAAAACAATAAGACGACTTATTTCAAATTCACAGGTTATAGTGATTTTTACATATTGTCCAATATAGCTTTAAAAAAAAAGACATATAGTTCTAAATTGTTACACTGTTGCCTTTCAGACATTTTGCTCTGCTATCTACCTACCTACATGTCTTTTTTTTTTATTATTATTTTTAGTTCCTATTGGCCATGAACGATATTATTGATCTTTCTTTTAACGCCCTATTTCTCCACCCCCAGCCTTCCTCCCCTTTATTAAAAGACTCTCGAGAATAGCACGAGGTTATTGGAAAAAAAAATTGCGTTTCTCACCCTTTTGGGGGGTGGGGTAAATATTTTTGAACACGCTACATTATGTCTCCAGGAAAAATAAAAGTACCGGCATATATTTCACTATCATTGTAAATAAACATTCTCCGTTTCGAACTTTGTTGTGAGGCCTACATAGATTTACGACAAAATAAATAATTTAGGAGTCACTGTAGTTTATATTCGTAGATCTTTTGGTAGACGAAAAAAAAAAAGTTGCTCCCCATTAATATGAAAATGTATTCAATAAAAATTCCATACGTCAAATTTGCATAACTTTTGAATCAAAGAGTTAGTCTTTAAAAACGGCCACACCCTTTTTGGAACACTCGTTGCATAAAAGCATATCATACAGAATCTTGATTCACACAGAGGTAACGCTTGCTTGGCGTTGCGTGTCATGGTAATAAAGAGGGTGGGGCTAGTGTTCATTCAAGCGTGTAGTGTCGATGTCCTGTCTTTCATCAACCTCCCCCAAACAGGCTTTAATTTACTAAAATAATTAAATTAAATTATCAGCTGTGCATATTAAAAAGACATTATTTAGCAATTTAAATAGATATTATTTTGTTTATATATTAGACAATAATTTTATTTACCGCTCTATTATCATATTCAAAGCTGTAATTAGTTACATTGCAAGTCTTATCAAAGCTCAAACTAGCTACATTGCAGTTCTGCATTACCTTAAATTAATTACATTGCAAATGCCATACTACAACTGTAACAAGTTACATTGCAAATGTCTTATCACAGCTCTAACCAGTTACATTGCATGTGTCGTGTAACAGCTGTAAC